>NC_071392.1:120913589-121253077 GCF_022682495.2 Desmodus rotundus
TGGTATAGGATTTTTAAAGGAACTACCTCAAGATCCTGCCTCTCAAATCTGTGTAGGACATTGGAACAACAGATGCTGAGAAGGATTTGTCAGTGGCCCCTCCACACCATAACAGCTCTCCAAATTGAACCCTGATGCTTGGCAGAGTTTAACTCAGCCTGCAGTGTGATGACCTCACCCCTCTATACCCTTCCTTATTTTGTCCCTGTGGTATTTCTCTTCATGCCTATTTTTTCCTAAGAGCAATGAGCATCCTTTTTTTCAATCCTCATCCGAGGACATGTTCACTGATTTTAAAGAGAAAGGAAAGGGGGGTGGAGAGAGGGAGAGAGAAATGTCAATGTTAGAGAGAACATCAATTGGTTGCTTCCTGTATGCACCCCGACCAGGGATGGAACCCCTAAGTATGACAGAGAATCGAACCCACAACCTTTTGGTGTATAGGATGATGCTCCAACCATCTAAGCCACCCAGCCAGGGCAGGTAAATGAGCACCTTTAAAGTCAGGCCTTTTTCTTTTCTCCACTTTGCATCTCTTGGGGTGCCTACTATAGTTTTTCCAAGTGGAAAACAAGTAAGTATGTAAGAACTTTTTAAGATAGAGGAATTGGGAGCAAAAAATGAGGCTAGTTACAAAACAATCTCTATCTGTAACTACAAAATCCCAAGGGTTTTGAAAACTCATTCATGACAAAAGCCGACCTGAACTGATAGGATACTTTTTATATTTATCCCACTTAGTTTCACTGCAGAAATATTAATGTGTTTGAATATGTTTGAGTATTGATTCAAACTCCACTAAAATATATAACATATGAATCATA
Source organism: Desmodus rotundus (assembly GCF_022682495.2). NCBI lineage: Eukaryota > Metazoa > Chordata > Mammalia > Chiroptera > Phyllostomidae > Desmodus > Desmodus rotundus. Next base: position 120,914,414 of record NC_071392.1, read on the forward strand.
TTTATAAAACATAAAATAATTCTGAAACACATCTGGGCCCAAGGGCTTCAGATACAGGTTTATGGATAATAATAATACAGATAATCCAGATAGAAGTTGGGAAGTCACTGGAGACTGAACTGAAAACACCAGCGGGAACAGAGAAGAGAATAGATTAGAGAAAGACTGCAGAGGTGGAACAGAGAAGTCTCGGTCACTAAATGTGCACTGAGTCATGAGAAAAGGAAGATCTGAATAGAGAAAACCTTAAGTGTCCTTAAAGAAGAACACTTAAAAGTCGACAATAACAACACTAACAACAATATTTTTAAATGGGCAGAGGATCTATTAGAACGGCCAAAATCCAGGGCACTGACAACACCAAATGCTGAGGAGGACATGGAGCAGCAGGAGCCCTCACTCACTGCTGGAAAGAATGCAAAATGGCAGCCACTTTAAAGACAATTTGGCAGTTTCTTACAAAACCTAACATACTCTTTAACATTCAATTAAGCAAGGCACTCCTTGGTATTTGCTGAAGTGAGTTAAAAACTTGTATTCACACAAAAACTTGCTCATGGATAGTTATAGCAGCTTTATTCATAATCTCCAAAACATGCAAGCAATGAAGACGTTCTTCTGCAGGTAAGTGGATACACCCAGCTACACCCAGACAACGCAGGGCTAAAGAAGAAAATGAACTCTCAAACCATGAAAAGACATGGAAGAACTCTAAATACATACTACTATGTGCAAGAAGCCAATCTGAAAAGGCTACATACTTTATAGTTGTGAAGAAGTTAATTATGGGGACTGTAAAAGGGGCGGTGGGTGCCAGGTGATATAGAAGGAAGAGATGAATACACAGAGCAGAGGTGACTTTTAGGGCAGTGAAACTACTCTGTACGATACTGTAATGGTAGACACATGTCATTATGTTGTATCTGTCAAAGCCCACAGGACGTATACCACTAAGAGTGAACCCCAATGTAAACTCTGGACTCTGATGATAATGTGTCAGTGCAGATTCAGCAATTGTGGCAACGACAGGACTCCTGTGGAGGGTTCTGATATTGGTGGAAGCTGTGCATATAGAGGGGCAGAGGATACATGGGAAATCTCTGCACCTTCTGCTCACTTATTCTGTGAATCTAAAACTGCTCTAAAAAAATAGTATCTTTTTAAACGAACAACAACAAACAGGAGACAATTCTTCAAATTAATTAATTAATTCATTTCCACGGAATAAGACAAATGTGGTTGGTGGTGTATTTCTTGTCTTTCAGCTGGTTCCTCAAATAGACCTCCCAAATCCTCCCACTTTCTTTCCACCCAAACTGGGCTTACTGACGCTGGATGGGAAACAAATTTTCCATTAACTGCGTTGCTGGATTCTGACCTGAAGCCCAAGTTTCCGTGGGTTATCATGGTCAGCATTAATTTTCTGAACTGAATGTCCCATTAGTGAAACATTATGTGAAACATTAATTGCAGTCACCTCTTCTCCTAAATGTTTTGCCAAAACTAATAACAAATCACAAGGGTTCTACTGCTTTCTTGGTGAGCAGGGAACGTGGATATCAATTGCCATAATTCCTGAAGGCTTACTTATGTCCACCTATTAACATAGACACAATAACTGCTAATATTTGCTGAGCAATTCATATATGCCAGACATGCCACTAAGTAATTTAACTTATTATATAACTTCCTACCAACAGTGTGAAGTTCATATTAATATTCCTATTTTATAGATAAGAAATGAAAGTTCAGAAAAGTTACATAATTTTCCCCATGTCATAGAGCCGGATACTTGTAGTTTTTAATTTCAAAACCTGTTTTTCAGTGATGCACTGAGAAAGACTCGCCATTACTTCTGTGGATTACTGAACGGAGTCTGATTATAAGGAAACCGCAGGCCTAAATCAAGGGGACACTGCAGGATGACTGTCCCATACTCTCCAGCGATGTTGGGGCCATGGATGACCAGGCATGACTTGAAAGAATTCCAAATGAACTATCACCAGAAAGACAGGACAGTGAAGAATTTTGACTTTGATCCTGGGCCACAAAAATAACATTGGGGACAACTGGCAAAATCTGAGGTGGTCTGTAGATTAGATAATATTGTGCACACATGTTGATTTCCCAGATTTTGATCACTGTACTGTGCTTGTATCAGAGAGTGTCCTTGCATTTAGAAAACACACAATGAAATAATTAGAGGTAATGGAAAATCATGTCTACAACTTCCTCTCAAACTTTACATAAAATAAACACGAATACAAATACACACACACACACACACACACACACACGGGCCTTGTGTCTTTCATCCCTGACTTTGAAGGACCCTAAAACAAAAAGCACTGCTAATTTTAATCACCAAGTGGTAGTCCTTAAATGTGGCAAATGAGAAACAAAGAAATAGGGGAGTCATCCTTAAAGCAAGGATCCATTTGGGGTTCATTTTGTTTAATATGTATTCAGTGCCTTTCAGTATAATACTAAAAGCCAAAAAAATCAAATTCAGAAAACCTACCCTCAAGAAACATATATAGTGTCTCAATTTTAATTGAGAATGGCTTGGAACATAGAGGTTTTATCTAAGGCTAAGTGATTTTGTAAACCTCAAATAAAATTTCATTATTGTAAAAGATTGAAAAAATAACACAGATTCTAGTTTGACATTTTATCCATAAATAGGTATTCCCAAACTAATGTTTATACTGAAGTAAAATAAATTCTTAAAACTTTACTAACAAATGCTTATACTGTTTTCATTAAGGCCAATTATTGAGACAACTGACTCATAGCAGCCATTCTCACAGTTAAGTCAAGACCAACCTATGTGTTCGATGCCATATCTCCAATACTTTTATATTAGAACCCAGGATGTAGATGTTTGTGCTGAATAAACAGAGGCTGGGACAGGTGAGATCTTCTCAGAGCATCAAAACAGACCAAGGTTTAGTGCTTCTGATCATGGAAGCCAACCTGCATTCATTACATTTCAGTGGCAGACTACCCTCATTTCTAGCCTTCTGAGGTCATCCTATAGAAGTGATATAGACAATGCATTTCTTCATGAGCTGCAGAGGCTGAACTCAGTTGGAAAGAAATGACTTTTTCAAATAGCACCAGTCCCCCAACTCTTGGCTCCACAACTGTCTGGTGGCGTGACGCCCGCACCGCACCTTGGTTTAATTTGCTCTCTGAGACAAGATTGCGTTCATTTTAATCCTGAATGACTGGCTTCCATCCCAGGTGTGAGGGTTGCTTCCACTATCTTATAGGACGGAATATAAAGTGATTCTATTTTTCATGTTGCTGCTCTTTCTGAAATCCCTTTTCTCAACTAACTGGCATGTCGTACTGAGATGACATCAATCATCAGGACTCTTTGTAAATGTGGCTAGGCTCTTGCAAAGTAACCCCATTAAGGAATCACTCCATTAGGTCTAGTTTCTCTATCTCCATGTAAGTAACATGTGCCATCACCTGGCATTTCAGATTATAAATGTTATGTGACTCCTGGTGCTAGAGGAGGTTTGGAAGCAACTGTGTAGATCCTGTTAGTCATGTGTTTCTATGGTTATTTATAAATATTATGACCAATATATGATGATTACAAATTATTCGTGTTTAATTGCCAGGAGCTGTTTTCTTCCAGAGGTCATTTAGAAGGGCTTTCAAATTCATTTGACTCTGATGAATGTAACTTACCAGACAGAAAATATTAGCATGGCCAAGATTTGGGTAATTAGGATGAGATTCAGATTCTGAATTACTGTGAAGAATGAAAAAAGAATGAGTAAGTGCAGAAAGGAATCCTTGGTTGATCGTGTCTTTGAGGAGGTACTTAATTTACAAGCATGGGAAAAATAACTCTCATAGAAAACAATCTTCTATACCTTGAGAGGAAGTCTGCTGACTTTTCTAGATCTGCAGTTACATAAGATAGAATTTAAAAGTTTCTTGTATTCTCACAGACTACATCAATGGCAAAGATGACTATACATGCTCAGTAAAGAGTAATATTGGGTACAATGTAAACACTGAATGATAAAGGAACTAAGCAATGTGTGATTAGAAATCTGCAAAGTTAGCTTTGAACCACTCACTGGCCAAGCTCAAGTTAGATCAAGGTTCTCAGAACACAACTTGGAGCTAACAGTGATAAATGAATGACTAAGTTAAGTATCGAACTAAAAGCCTTAGAAGCTAGGCTTGTTTGTTTCATAAACATAAAGCAGAAAAAGTAATTCAGTCAAAATTGCATCACAGTAGTGAAAAGATTCTCACGACTATTCCCTACATATCTATTTTTGTAAGCATGCCTGTTGTTGCGAATTATAACAGGTGCAACCACACTCAGTATTAACAACTTTAATAAGCTGCCCTTACAAATAACCTCAATGACTATGAAAATTTTAAGGTCACAATTGTTGCTTTTGCACATCAAGAGTTTTGATGCATCTCTTGGTTGGTTATTTGGTGAATGTTCTGACCTGTTTCCCAGTAGGTCTTTCATTCTGTCCCTCCCAGACTCCCTCCTCTTTCCCTCCCTCCCTCTCTCTCCATTAAATCTTCTGCCCCAGGCAAGAAAAAGGAGGCAAAACACAAGAAGGATTAATTAACTCTGAAATCTCCTCTTTTACCAGTTATCCCTTCTTCTAGGCCTATCTATCTACATATCTATCTACCTCTGTTTTGCTGTTGAAGAAACTAAAGTTCAAAAAATGTTCTAATTCTTCCAATTTGGATTTAAAAGAGTTAGTATTTTAACCCATGTTTTAACATAAGAAGTAACCATGTTTTTCTATTATAACATAATTTTAAGGATAAAATTATTATTGGAGCCCTGGCTGGTGTGGCTCAGCGGACTGAGTGCTGGCCTGCAAACTAAGGGGTCACAAGTCCAACTCCCAGTCAGGGCACAAGCTTGGGTTGTGGACTGGTTCCCCAGTGGGGGGCAGGCACGCAAGAGACAACTGCACATTGATGTTTCTCTCCCTCTCTCTCTCCCTTCCACTCTCTCTAAAAATAAATAAATAAAATCTCTTTAAAAATGATTTTTGTGTTTTTTTCTGACACTGTCTTTATCATTTTTATTATTGGGTTTCAGGCCCCTACAAATGTATGCACACTGTAGATGGCTGTGGAAGCTTGACTTTTCCAATGACACCACGCCTTTAATCAAGTAAGTTCCTGCACCTGCCTGTATCAGTTTCTACACTCCGTATTTTATGGAGATAAAACAATTGTTACTGGAGGTACACAAATATTATACTTAATTTTACTATATATTTTAAATTTTAAATTTTAAATTCTAATTATGACCTTGCTTCTGTTTGTTCATATATGGTAGTGTAACCAAAAGTTAAACAATTTAAAGAAAGATGTCAATCAGTAATTTTATAGGTGGCAGGTATATATAGCAAATATTTGGAGGACATTCACAAATACAATAAGGTTTGGAAACAAAATTCTGTACGTTAATGATTCCTACTTATGTGTTAATAGGAATTAAATATGTCTTCCAAAATTAGAAAATATTGGAGTTGAAAGAAACCTGAGGAAAAATATTTCCAAGTCCCCTCCCCCTTCATATTATCTCATAAATGAGAAAACTGGGGACTGGAGGGTCAATGGTAGCTGAATATTTGGGGGAAAAGCTGAATTTAGAACTGTATTTTGGAGTCCATTCAGGGGCTAGTAAGGAGGGTGCATACTAGATGTACAGATCTCAGGAGCAAACTGGTGGATCATGAATTCCTCTGAGAAAATGCCAGCAAAAGATTAGCTGTCACTACTGACCTGGAACCCATTCCAATCAACAGGCACTCTACAGGTAGAAGTTTGATGATAAACTAATGACATTTTTTCTTCAGCTAAACTCTGTAAATGTTATGTATCCAATCGAGAATCATTTTCAAAGTAGCCACTTCTGAAGACGGTGCTCTACATTGTGTGATCCTGCTACGGTCAAAACTATATTTGGGTCCCCCACTGGTCAAGGCCCAAGCCCACCTATGTGCCCATGCATCCGACGAAGACTTACCAAGTGTCTCTTATGAGCCAGCACTTTTAAGGGCTGTGGATCCCCAAAGAAAGTAAACGTCTTGTCTTCTGAGAACTCAGACACAGGTGGGAGAGGCTGGCTACTTATAGTTAAATAAATTGATAAACAGATAATAACTTAGTAATGCTAATGCTCCAAGGAAAATTGGCACAGAATGAGAGAAAGGTCCAATCTGTAGTGCGTGGTCATGATAATGCCATTCTGATGAAGTAATATTGAAGATGAGGGACTGATAGGAGAGGCAAACCATGCGGAGATCTGATTCACGGGGGGGAAAATTTGTCAGGTAGATAAGAAGTAGAGAAAGGCCTTGTGGCCTAAATAAGTAGCTGTGTTTTGAGGCTTAAATAGAAGTTAGACCCCAGTATTTTAACAGAGAGAACAGTAGCTGGAGATGAAGAGGAGAATTAACCAGTTCATCCAGGCACTACAGTCCATAGACCATAGCTTTTACTCTACGAACAACAGGTTTAAGCAGACAAGAAACATGAGTTTATAAAAGATCCCTCTGGCTGTAATATGAACAATGTATTGTAGGGACAAGAGCAGAAATGAAGAAACCAATCCACAGACTATTACAGAAGTCTGGGTAAAACATGATGGTGATTTCAATAAAGTGGGAGTTCTCGAGATCGAGAAAAAATAGATGGGGATGAGGTATACTTTGGAGAGAGAATTGACAGGACTTGCTGATGAACTGGATGTGGGGGATGAAGGAAAGGGAGGGGTCAAGAATGACTCTCAGGCATCTGGCTTTGGTAACTGGGTCGATGGTAGTGCCATTGACAGAGATGGAAAAGGCTGAGGGGAGCCAGGCTTGAGGGAGAAATTAAGGGCTCTGTTTTGGCCATAGTAAGCTGAAGATGCCTATGAGACATCCAAGTAGAAATGCCAAATGTGTAATTGGATGTTTGAGTCTCAGGCTTATAGGAAACGCATAGCCTAAAGAGAGAAAGAAGGTAGAATACTCTTGCCCATAAATGGGTTTAAGCTCGGGAAGAAAATGTACATAAGTACATCTTTCCCAGACTGTCTCCACACATAGTGCTTTCCATGAGCCCTCAAATCTGATTTTGGATCATTGACCTCTCAACTCTGGATGAATCTGTCATGCAGAGTCATGTCTTATAAAAATTTCCACTTGTCCCTTCTAAAAATTTCCACTTGTCCCTTCAAGCTGACCAGAAAACAAATAAGGCCCTTCCCATTTAGGTGTTCTTAACTACAGTGGGGTGGTGGGGGGACCCCACTGCAAACAATAGAAACACTAAGGGTGGTTTTCAGTGGAAACCGAAATGTTGTTTTTTTTTCTTACTGTAAAGGAGCTACTCCTGGGACTGATTTGGGTTTTGGTGCTTAGAGAGGTTCCACTCATCCTTCATCCATACCTCTACCTTCCCTGTGAGTGTCCTAAGAGTCTTTTAATGGAGCAATTCATACTGACTCAGAATTCTAGACACAGAGATCTAGAGACATTCTCAAAAACGAATCCAACCTATTCACGTCACATGTGAGAAAACAAAAATCTAAAAAGTTTGAGTGGCGAACATGGTAACTCTAGTGTACAGTTTACATTATTTATGCCCTCTAACTTATATGTTACATACAATAAATATAAATATGTGTGTTCAGTTGACCCTTGAGCAATGCTGGGGTTAAGGCACTGACTCCTGGTCAGTCAAAAATCCATGTATAACTTTGACTCCCCCAAAATTTAACAACAAATAGCCCACCATTGACATGAAGCCCAACTTGTAGTTGATTAACACATTGTTTATGTTACATGTACTATGTATAGTATTCTTACAATAAAGTAAGCTAGCAAAAAGAAAATGTTATTAAGAAAATCATTAAGAAAAAGAAAATACATCTATAGTACTGTACATATTCATTGAGAAATGATCCACATAAGTGGACCCACCCAGTTCAAACCAATGTTGTTCAGGGGGCAATTGTGTGTACAGTTATTTTTTCTTGTTACGGACTAGATCGTCCTTTGCTCTACCTAAGACTAGATGAATGCAGCTGACTCACTTCACCTTTTGAGTTCCTGGATAAGGAATGGCTCCAATTTTGCTTCTAGCACACTTTCTTAAAGCTGTAGAGAGCTGCCTACGAGTTCAGTTCTTGTAGGCACTAGATTAATCTCTAATTGAAGCTTGTCTCTTCTCTCACATATTCACAGAGATTTCAGTGTGAGGACTTCCAAAACACAGCTTTATCTCATTATTCAACTACGTTGGTATCTTGTCCAATAGCAAAATGTGTGAGATAATGTATATAACAGACTTTAAAACCTTATAATATTGTACATACTTGGAATCTACAATATTTTCTCCCACTTTTTGCTTGTTCTTTTTAATGATTAAATCCATATATGCTCAACTAAAGTCTTGAAAATGCTAAAATGTATGAAGTAAACTAAAATATAATTCCACAAGTCTTATAATCATAGTTTATATTATATTTCCTTCCAGACCTTATTTTATGCATATAGGTTTGTATGTGTTTTATGTATGTCTATGGAGTGTTTGCATATATCCACTTATGTACATGTTATATATACATATAACATATATACATACACATATAAAATCTGTCTATGCATTTTAAATTACCTATATTTTCTAATTTTTCTCAAAATATATATGTGTGTATATATGACATATTATAAGCACTCAATAATGTTGGCTCTGTTAATGTTATAATTAAAGATGCAGAGTGGGTGTTGAAAGAGGTGAGGAGTGTTCTTTGGCCAAGCCCCTACAATGCACTCACAGAGCAGGAGTCAAGGCCAGCAGACTTTATGACTCTCCCAGTCTTGTGCTAGAACTGGCAGTGAGTGGATGGCCATAATGACTAGAGTTTACCTCACCAAAACCCCTGAACCAAGACTAGGAATGAAAACAAACCCAACTATGTTCATACTCCTGCTTGGAGAATGATTAGTAGTGTAAAACATGCTTGAGGGATGGCAAACCCATCAAAATCTTAATTGTCTTCTCAATGCTTTAAAATAATAAAATGATTGACTTTTCTCCTAAAAACTACCTTCTTCCTCCAAACACCCATACTGCTATCAACCCACACTTGTCTAAGTTTTGTATTCTAGAAATGGTAGCTGTTGTTTTAGAAACATGAAGGGACTTTATTGAGGTGGGGAAGAAAAAACATTAGCCAATGACAGGAACCTACTTTCTCACATGATTTTTAACCTCTGGTTAGACTCCTTTCCAGGCTATAAAGCTTTGTTTTACAAAAATATAAGGATATCAGCATCACTAAGAAAAGGCCAGAACTGATATGACAACCAGGAAAAGCAAATGAACCTCATTTTGTAAACCAGAAGGGACAAAGGTGAAAGGTGACTGATCTCTATGATTATATGGTAGCCAAACTTTTTCTCATCTCTCCTGAGGCAAAACAGTGAAGCAGATTTAGCCTCACACTTCAGAGGCTTGACATAAGAAAGAAGTCCTAATAAGGGGGAGCTGCTTGACACAAGAATGAATGCCTGTGTTTGAGAAATATTCTCCACAGAGCTCTCAGAAAATGTATGGTTCTCATCTGTCTTTGGTTGACCACATAGGTGTGGTCCCAACTTGCACTGGAAGGGATGGATTCACCAGTTGACCAGGGCTCATCCAGTTTTCTGACTTGATGGAGCAAACCTTGGTCCACAGACACTTGAAACACTCAATTATGTCTTATAATTACATGCCTCCCAGGAATCACATTTGAGGCCAATATTGTGACAAATGTCTAGCATTGTCCAGACTATAAATATAAGCTCCTGAATGTTGATCTTTCCAATACTACATATGAATATGTGCTTATAAAACATCTGGCGGGAATTCTTAAAATATTATGTATGGTGTACCCAAGTTCCCTAGAAACATTTCACTATTTTAAACACTTCACTATGTAAAGCTTTGGGAATATGAGTCTTTATTTCCCTTTCTCTTCCTTTGTTTTAAAAAATATACATATACATTCATTTACACACAATACTACAGATTATTTTTGGCATCCAAACAACTATAAGTAATTTAGAGTGAGGGTGACTGATTTCTTGCTACCCCAGGACACATTTCAGTGTATCTGCTAATATTATTGGCTAAGAAGAATCCCAGGAAATCAATTACTGTTACTTGATGAATGATGAAACTGAGACTTAGAGAACTTAACTTGCCAAGTTCATACAAACAGCAAGTGATGGGGTCCTCGATAACCATTAGATCAATGAATGAGATCATACATTCACAAGAAAAGTTGCCCACAAGTCGTTAAGCAATTCTACAATTAATAATGTTTTCTTTTAACAATGTTGCTTTCTAAAAATTTAATATATCAGCCCTAATTTTGTATCTATGAAGCTCCAAAAAATTGATTCACTCTTGCTGATATCTCTTCAATTCATTATTTCATTCATTTAACCAAGATTTACTGACTGTGGCAAATGTCAAATGCTATTCTAGGAACACAATAAAGACCTCATGTCTGCCCTTATGATGCTTATTGGGGACAGACAAATAGCAGATCATCTTATAAATGTGAAATTGCTACATAATTCACAGGAGACAAGCTGTGGAGTTTATAATAGGGGGACTTGACCTCATAACACAGATCAGAAGGATAAAAGGGATTATTTTAACTAGTCAAAGAGGGAGAAAAATGCATTCCAACAGAGGCAACAGTAGGTGCCCCATGACAGAAAGCACAATGGGTATGAAGGACTAAAAAAAAGTCCACCTGGCCAAGCAGAGAAGTGGAGAGCGCACAGTATGAGTTAAGCTAGTATGGTAGTGGCCAATCCATCCATGCAAGGTCACACGTGCAACTCTAAGAATTCTAAAAACCAATTCTAAGAATTCTGGAATTTTAAGCCAGAAAACAATGTTATCAGGTTTCCATTTGTAAAATATTACTCTGACAGGTGTTCAAAGAATATAGGGGCAAAGAGTAGCTGCAGATAAATCGGGACACTATTGCCGGCAAAATAGGGTGATGGCTTAGATGACACTGGAGACAGAAAATGAATCAATTCAACATACTATTGGAAAGTAAACAGCACAGGACATGGTGATGGTTTGGGTGAAAAGGAAAGAAAAGAAAAATGACATTTACAGGATGATTTTCTGCTAATTTCTCAGCCCAACATCCATCTCTCCCCCTTCCTTCTTAACAACAGAACACTAAATTTAGTTGGTGTTGCCAAAAGTTCCAGATAAGATATACATTTTTCTATATCCCTTCTATTTATATATGGTTATTATATGATTGCTAAACACTGTCCAGTAAAATATAAGAGGAAGCATTGGGAGCTTTTGAGACATTTCCTTAAAAGAAATATGTCATGGCCTTACTTTTCTCCACACAAACCTTACTGTCTGGAACTCAGCTTGTAACTTTAGCAGGCAATTTGGACTATGAAGAGCCAAACGTTGAAGAGGGCAGGCACTCACATGCCGGCCAGTCCTCCATACCTCCAGACTTCTTTTTCATGATAAAATGAAACCTTTTTTATCTAAATCACCTACAGCCCAAAGAATCTGACCTGATGCACAGCATAATCCACTAGGTAGACAGGAGTGCCACTAACAGGAGGCAGAAAAGTAAATGAAGTCCAGGTGATGGGGAGACACACCAAGAGTTACACTGGAGTGGTAAGTTTGCCCCTCGGAGGTGACCAAGTGGGCATTTAGACAGACAAGCCTAGAATTTCTAACATGTCTGGGTTATATAGATATTTGAGGTTCCTTGGCACATTGAAGGCATTTACAATCATATAAGAAAGTATCAAAATTTCAGATTTTTTTTTCATTTCTGCAGAAATTGAAAAGAACATAAAATTCGTGTGGAAAAGCAAGGAACCCAGCATAGCCAAAAGACTCTTTAAAAAAACACAAAGTAGGAGGACTCACACTTTTCAATTCTAAAACTTATTACAAGCTATACTAATCAAGGGAGCATAAAGTGACATATTAATCACAGAATAGTATTTAGAGTTCAAAAGTAAACCTTTACATTAGTGGTCAATTGGTTTTTGATAGGGTGCTGAGAAAATTCAATGGGAAGAGAACAGTTTTTTGTTTGTTTTTAACTGGTGCTGGGACAACAGGATAACCACATGCGAAATAATGAAATTGGATGCTTACCTCACACCATGCACGGTGTGGAAGCTCCAGCCTCTGAACGGGTCTATTCCAAACACAGACGGAGGCCAGGGGTAGATCCAGGAACCCTGGATGCTGAGTCACACCACGGGCACATGCGCAGTTCGCTCCAGGGCAGCTCCCCTTTGGATATCCGGTGCTGCTGGCTTGTTGCATAGGGCCTGCCCTTGCCTACCAAGCCCTCTTCCACGGAACCGCAGTTCCCCGCACTGGGCCATAGATGAGGATGTTTAAAGGGTGGTTACTTCAGATCTCATAAGGCTTCGCTCTCCTTACTGACCTTTGGGCCTATCTGCCAATCGTGATTCCCAGGTGTCTTTTATCCCATAGATCCCTGATTGGGCCCGGAATAGCTACAGGGATCCCGCGAGCTCTGGCACCAGGGGAATTAGCAGCTCTGTTCCCAGGCAGGATCGATCCTGGCAGCGGGGGTTTGTTCCCCAGAGGTCCCCACCTGCGGCCTGGCCTGTCCAGACTTGACTTAGGCCTGGGAACAGGAATCTTGGATTGTGACATGGCAGGTGCATGCTCCCCGCTCAACTTCAGTACCTCAGCCCCTGCAGATAAGGAATGCCCCTGCTAAGTAAGCCATCTTCCTGGGGCCCCCAGTTCACACGCACTACTCTCCTGGTATGGAGCGGAGAAAATCTTTTGCACCAAACCTCTTGGGTGCCGTGGGGAGTGTGGGGAGGTGGGGGGGAAATACACAGGGCCTCTGTGGGAGTCAAGTCTCCCAGTTTCTCATCAGTGGACTTCCTGGCACTGGCAAGATGGCAAATCTAAGGAGTTCCCGTAGACCTGGCTTTGGGAAACAAGCATCTCTGTTTCAGAGCAGGCTGGACGTTGGCAGTGCCTTGTATCCCCCGGAAAGCCCAGCCAGTAGCCCATCTGCTCCTACAAGGTGGGAACTCCAGGACCTATCCCTGGGAGCTCAGTTGCTGATTCACGTGAGAAGCACGTGTGCAGCTCATTCCCACACACCTGCTCTCAGTCTTTAGGCCCACCTGGCCTGTTGGATGGGGCCTGCCCTCACTTGTCATCCTGAGGCCCCCAACTGCACCTTTGTGGAGAAGGTTTGCATGCATAACGAACATTAAATTGTATTTCACCAATGAACATTAAATAGGTGATAAGGGACTTTTACCCAGATTATAGAAAAACCGTTAGAACTCAGTAATTAAAACAGGAAATATATGAAAGGACATTTCTCCAAAGAAGACATACAAATGGACAAAAAGCACATAGAAATACCATTAATCATTAGGAAAATGCAAGTCAAAACCACAATGAAATACCACCTCACACGAGAATGGCTACAATCAAAACAACATACAATAATAACTTTTGGCAGAAGGGTGAAGAAACTGGAACCCTCATACATTAGTAGTAGTGAGACTGTAAATGATGCTGCCAATATTTTTTTTGACTATAGTCTGAGTTTCTCAAAAGATTAAACATAGTTGCCATATGGTCCAACAATCCCACGCCCAGGTATATACCCAAGAGAAATGAAAACATATGTTCACAAAAAAACTTTTTCATAAATATTAATAGCAAATATGATTCACAATAGCCACAAAGTAGAAACAACTCAAATGTCCTTCAACTGATAAGTGGATTAATAAAATCTGTTACATCCAAACCATGGCATGTTATTTGGCAATAAAAAGTAATGAAGCACTGATACATTCTGCAACATGGATGAACACTGAAAACATGGAAAGTGAAAGAAGCCAAACACAGGTGAATGCAAAGAACATATACTAAATGGTTCCCCTTATATGAAAAGTCTAGAATGGGCAAATCTATAGAAGCATAAAGTAGATTAGTGTTTGCCTAGAGCTATGAGTAGTGGTTGTGGGAAAAATGAGTAATGTTGGTTAGTGGGTATGGGAGTTTCTTTGTGTGGAATTAGAGAGCAGCAAGTGTTTCACAACTCTGTGAATATACTAAAAAACACAACTGTACACTTGAGATGGATGACTATTATGGTATATGAGTTAAGTCTCAATGAGGTGGTTTAGAAAGTCAAAAGAGAAGCCGACTTTTCTTTGCCCATCAGAGGAAAAGCCACACAATGATATTAATGTATTTGTAGTTCCCAAACGTGCAATTCGTTGCTGCCTCTGCTTGGAAGCTCTCTATCTGTCCACATTCTTGGCCAGAATTGCTTCTTTGTATCTGACCATATCCTTCCCCTGGTTCTCAGATCCCAGACATCTTAACTGTCTCTATTCTGGCCTTTTTCTCTTATCAAATTGTGAGCTACTGCATGGAAGTGATGGGGTTTTATCTCAGGGTTTCCATAAATTTTGATCCATATTTCTGTTTTTTCTAAACAAAATAAAGGTTAAATGTTTAAGTTGTACACTGTAAAAGTCCTAGAGGAGAACATAGGCAGGAAAATTTCAGATATTCCATGCAGTAATATTTTCACTGATATGTCCCCTAGAGCAAGACATAAAGGAAAGAATAAGTAAATGGGATCTCATCAAAATAAAAAGCTTCTGAACAGCTAAAGAAAACAGCATTGAAATGAAAAAAGAACGCACCATATGGGAAAACACATTTGCCAATGATACCTCAGACAAGGGCCTGATCTCCAAAATATATAAAGAACTCACACGACTCCACCCCAGGAAGACAAATGACCCAATTAAAAAGTGGGCAAAGGACTTGAACAGACACTTCTCCAAGACAGAGGGCCCAGAGACAAATGAAAAGACGCTCATAATCACCAGCCATCAGAGAGATGCAAATGAAAACCACAATGAGGTACCACTTCACACCAGTGAGAATGGCCATCAAAATAATTTTGAATGCAAAATGTAAATGAAAAATAAAATTTTAGAAAATAGTTAAAATAAAAAATGTTTGCATATAGCAGTTTATGATTGTTTAATAATTGTATATTGACACAGGATAAGTTTGGGCTTCTTGTTTATTTTATATTTACATCAAAGAACATTAATAACTGTGAAATATTTTATATAATTTATAAGAAAATAATGTCCTAATAATTAATTTTAGGGCCTCTAGTTTAAAGATAATCCTTTTACTATAAAACAAGTTTTAAAAAGTAAACATTGTAATTATTATTCTTAATGATTGAAATTTTCTTGATACTATATAACCAAAACAAAAAATATAAATAAATTGAATGCTAAAACAATTAATAAATGTAATGTTATAACTACCAACCATAAGAAACAATAACTGATTTTGTGCTTATCACTATAATGCTATTATTCTTATTTTTAAAGTAATTATTTTTATTTGAATTTATAAGGGAAAGTATACTAATAAAATGTTACATTTAAACATATACAGCAGGAAACTGAAACATGTGATAAGACTAAGCTGAACATCAGTACAGTAGGGAAATATCACAGGTAGGGGACAGGAAGGAGTAAATATTTTCTAGGCAACAATGTAATCTACCAGAGTTTTTAACATATGTTTAACTTGCACTCATTAATGATGGTTGGTTGAAGTCACAAAGCAAAGAAACATTAATTACTATATGAACATCTCATAAATTATGGTAATTACATAAACTTTTCTCAACATGATTAGTACCAAATCAGCACATTGGATTCTTCTGCTGAAAATTCCTGCAGATAATATCAGTATAGCTCTAGATCTCAGAAAGCTAGTGATTAAAAAGAGTAAATACAGTAGAGGTTATATGAAATTTGTCTTTTCATTTAACACAAATGAAGAAGTTCCAGAGGTGCCTCCTGTTTGAAAACAGAATAACAAGCTCTCTTATGACTTAGAAAGAAGCACATCTAGAAAAATAGGCCAACTGATCACTAATCTAAAATGGTAATATTCTAAACACCACATCACAAAAGCAGTCTTTAATTTGATGATACAAAACATAAAATTAAATTTTAAAATATATCTAATGAACTTCCATTCTCTAACAAAACATTATATAACATGGCACTTTTAATTTATTTGTCAACATAGTGTTTTCTTTTATCATATGGATATTTTTAATTTTATAATTTCTAATTTTAATTTTATAAATAGCCTCTGTTCCCAATTTAAATGGCAACCCATTTATACATTGTGTATAAAAATATTAAAGATTTAATGTAAATGATTGTATAAAATATGATTAGTAATGCAAATTGTTATTTTTAAAAAGTATGTTTTCATATATCATGCAAATGTTCCACAATGATTTTTTGAATACATATAGGTGACTACAAATTTACATGTAGATTGTTATACTCAATTTGAGGGTTGCTGTAACAAATGGCCAAAAATTTGGTGGTTTAAAACAACAGAAATTTTATTGTCTCACAATTCTGGAATCCAGAGTGCAAAATTAAAATGGCAGGTAGGTTGTTTCTTTCTGAGGGCAATGATGTAGAATCCATTTACATACTTCTCTCCTAGCTTCTGGTGGTTATGGACAGCCTTAGAGTTCCTAGGCTTGTAGACATCACTGCAATCTCTACCTCCATCATCACATGGCTTTCCCTCTATGTTTCCATGTGTCTTCTCCTTTTTTGTCTGGTACCCATCATTGGATGTAGGGCCGATCCTGATCCAACATGATATTATCTGGAGATTCCTACCTTAATTACAGGAGCACATACCCTTATTCCAAATTAGGTCACATTCTGAAGTTCTGGGTAGACCTATTTTGGGGGAGTCACAATTCAACTCACTGTATTTGTGAGAGAAGTTTGAGAATTCACAATAATTTGTTAACTATTGTAGCAGCAATCCATGTTACCCAAACATTGCTCCCTTCAAATTATTCATTTATTTTGTCCAATGATTGGGTACCTACGATGTGCCAGATGCTGAGTTAGGTCTTTGGAAGACAAGAGTTACCAAAACAATTATCGCCTCTGAGAAACCAGTCATGTGCTAGTTTTTACACAAGTTTATGGCCAAGTTTTCACCAACCCATGATAAAATAAATACGTTTTTAAGAATTTTAACTTACTTCATTTAAATATCTTTTTTATTCTACAATATGATCTGGTAACTCTTTAGTTACCAGATCATATTATACCACCTACAAGTAAAAGTAATGACTGAATGAATGAATGAATAGAAGATGATAGCTGTAATTTGTAATGTTCTTTCTTGAACTTTATAATATATTCTTTCTTGGAGAAATGAAAGATACGAAAATTCTAGCCCTGTTGCACCAAGGGCTGTGAGAGATTAGGGCATCGAAAAGACATGGTGGTTTAGAGCTCATTTGGATCACATGTGACATAAACTATAGAGCAACGTGTTTCGATGTCTGTGTGGAACCACACATAACTTGTACTCATTGAGGTCTCCACAGGGTGTATCTTCACTCCAACATGTCAAAGGTTAGTTACCCTCCTAGACTCAGCAGAGAGAGATTTTGATGGGAACTGGCATGGGGGAGGGGCAGAGGTAGAGTTCATGGGGTCAAGAACACCAACATTTGTGTCTGTTATTAATAATAAGTATCTATATCATAGTCTGGTAAAAAGCATATTACTGAAATGTACACAACCAGCAGACAGAAGATTCATCCCAGAGGAAGAGATTCTTAATAAGAAAAGCTGAGAAGTAACATATTCCCTTATACGTGAATTTTAGAGAAGGATGAATTTTAGAAATACATTAATTCACAATTCTGGGATAAAGTATTATGTCGATACACATGAGGCAGAACATGATGAAAATTCTTGCTGAACTTTTATTTATTTTCCACAGCCTGTGTTCAAGAAAGGGTTAGCAGTTGGCCTGGGCTACTCCTCACATTCCAAAGAAAGGCCTGTTTCAAGACTGGCCCTTGACAGGATCCCGAGTGATAATCTCTAAACCTTAGGAATATCCTGCTTGATAAGAGTGTTTTTGCCTGAGGTCTTGGTCAGTGTGGCCTCTGAGGGTCTAGAGTCCAAGTAGCTGAGGTCAGTTACGTGGGCACTACCTCCTTACATGACTGACCACAATAAATCCCTGGATTTATGAGGTGGATGAGCATCCTGGAAAAAAAAAAATCAATTTAAAAGAAGGCACTGAAGAAGGGGAAGCAAAGATATTTTAAGCTGGAAAATTACAAAGCATAAAAAGTGGTAACTGATTTGAATGCTCAAACAACTTACATTATATTATATGTAAAGGATCAAATGTTTAAAGAGGCTCATACTGGCCAAATTTGAGATGACTCGAGCATCAGAAATAGTCCTGCCTATAACTTGAATGTGTAAAAATTCACAAGTATATAGTGAGATTCAACGTGATAAAACGAGAGAGAAGACCATGCCACTTTGATAATTACCTAATATGCCAACTCCTTACCGTGAAAATAGTGGCCAAAGGAAAAGATACACATCTTAATTCTGCCTTATACATTTAGAATTGTTGCCTTTCATATGATCGGCCCTCTTTGTATGGAAGTCTGTTATGTTTGATACTTCTGTAACTATATCATTTTCTCTTGGTTTGTATTTACACGGTTAATCTTCTTTCCCCTATCCTTTTATGTCAGCCTTTTTACTATTTGTTTTAGGTGGGTCTTTTATAAACATTATGTATCATATTTTTTGGACTACAAAATGCACTTAACCCCCAAATTTGGGAGGAAAATGGGGGTGCATATTATAGTCTGAATGTAGCCTACCTGGCTTACTGGGTGGGGGGTGGGGGCGGGCAGCAGTGGAGTGGGGTTTTATTTTTCCTATTTTCCTCCTCTAAAACCTAGGTACATCTTATGGTCCAGTGTGTCTTATAGTCCAAAAAATACGGTAGATTTTTTTTCTAATCTGTCAGTCTTTGCCTTTTAACAGAATCAAATGTAAATGGAAGAAAAATAAACATCCTAAATAAAACAAAAATAACAAAACAGCAAAATAAACATCCTAAAACCAAGAAAATCATCAGTTGTGTACATTTTGCTATATTTGTTTTATTTATTATTTCCCTAATCATTGAAAAATAAACACAGAGAAATTATTATTATTCTTCCATTATAATCAATAAATTCAGCAGTGAAACAAGAGTTTATGCACTCTTAACCTTATTCAGTTTTTTGTTTTGTTTTGTTTTTCAGAAGAAACAAAGTGACTTTAATATGGAGAAAAGATGTACCACCAGCAGTTAGGAGCTTCAATACAAGGTCTGACAGAATAATCAGTCAGATGCTAGGAATACCTATACAACCATCATTCAAACCTACACCCCAACTACATGGCTGAAGAAGAGGAAATTGAAAGATTTTACACAAGTATCCAAGAAGAAATTGATTTATTCAGTTTTGAGGGAACCTCTGTAAGTAGAGAAAAATTATGAATGCAAAATTGCTAGGTTCCTTCATAAGTTCTCAGAGTCTGTGATATCCAAATCAAACAAGAACAGTATAAGAAACAAAAATATAGACCATCAGATAAGGATAAAACTTAAAAAATAACAATAAGCTAAATAAAATATTATAAGTAAATTCATTAAAAATCAAATAAATTATAGATAAATTCCAAAGACTATCCCAAATAAAATATTAAAGAAATAAATCTAAAAATACTCAAAAAGAGTAACATATTGTGACTATGTTAAATTTATTCCAGTAATGCAAATGTGGTTTAACATTTAAAAATTAATTAATAATTCCTTACAATAATAGATCAATGAAGAAAAATTATATGATCATTAATTTTAATAAATGCAGAAAAACATACAGCAAATCTAACATATACCTATGTTTGAAAACAACCAGTTATAATTAGAAAGAAAATGGAATTGTTAAGATGGCAGCGTAGGTAAATGCAGTAATCGAATTGTCCCACAACCACATCAAAATTACAACTAAACCGCACAACAACTGTCATTCAGAACTGCCTGAAATCTAGTAGAACAGTCCTACAACTAAGTATACAAGAAGAAACTACACTGAGATTGGTAGGAAAAGCAGAGACATGGAATGGGCTATTCCCATATCTGCATGTGGCAGATGAAACTCAAGGGGGCTACAGAGGTCTCACTGAAGAGGGAGGGGTTTCAACACCACACCAGGTCCCCCAGCCCAGGCTTCCAGGACCAGGAAGAGGAGTCCCCATAACTTCTGGCTATAAAGACCATCAGGGATTGTGGATGAGTGAGACACAGGACTGCTGTAGTCCCAGGCACTCCGCACAAAGGGCCCACTCGACCACACATGGACTTACTCTGACTAACTGACTCTGAGCTCCAGCACTGGGATGGCGGCTCTGAGGGCACCAAGGTTATATGGGGAAGAACTGAATTGTCTGACATGAGGGCAAGAGCTGTAGGGGAAGCTTTCTCCCAGACAGAAGTGCTCAAAGAAGCCATTGTTCCTTTCCTGAGCCCTCCCCGGCACAGAGTCTGCAGGCAAGCACTGCATCTGAGTCTCCACCAACCTGACTAAAGCTGATTCCCTGAGACTCTGCTCTACCCAGCTGGTGGGGCCTATGCAAGCTGTCCCCAGTGGCTTTTCCATGGAAATGGTCTGTCTTGATTCATGCTTTAGACTTTCCTACAATATCTCAAACAAGTTGCACCTGGCCTCAGAATGCCCCCTCCCTCTTGCTCAGTGGCCCCGGGTCCTACACTAGCAGCAGCCAGCCTTGATTAGGAGCCTTGACTTGAAATGAAAAACAAACAGAGACAAAGAGTTAGTGTTAACAGATGATATGACTGTATGTAGAAAATCGGAAACTCTACCCATAAATTGTTGAAATGTGAGAGAATTTAGGAATGTTGCTGAATGAAAATTAATATACAAAATGAACTTGTATTCTGTATACAAAGAACAAACAGAAAAAAATTAAAGATAATGCTTTCAATTAAAAATACCAAAATATAAATATAACATAAGATAGGCAAGATTTTCCAGAGGAGAAAAATGATAAAAATGTCCATTCAGAGATATTAAAGAAGTTCTGCACAGTAATGAGAGCCATAATATGCTCACGGATTGAAAGATTCAAGATTATAAAGGTGTCAGTCATCCCCAAGCTGATCTATAGATTCAATGCAATCAAAATCAAAATCAAAATCCCAACAGAGCAGGGCAAGTATGTGTGTGAGTGTGCTACATAGGTGTGTGTATGTGTTTGGGTTGACGAGCTTATTCTAAAATGTATAAGAAACCGCAACTTAGCCAAGAAAATCCTGAAGAGGAAGAAGAGGAAGAGGAGGAAGAAAGAGAAGGAGAAGGCAACAGCTAAGGAACTTGGAACACCAGATAGCCATATTTCTTATAAAGAAGCTAAAATAATGTGGTATCGGTATAAACATAAACAAATAGACCAATAGAACAGAACAGAGAGTCTATAAACGTAAACCTTGAAGGACAAAGGAAAGGACCCAGGTAAGAGCAAATGGCTAAACATTCAAGGGAGGAAGGATTAAGAAGTTAAAGTTAACCCGATGACTGGGGGTACAGAGGCTGGGTGGAGGGATAGGACCTAAAGAGGAGGTGCTGCCTGAGACTGAAGAAGACATGCTGGACAAGGGAGGAGAGTGAGAAAGGTTTGAAATGGTCGTCATGGAGAGCAGCAGCGTGAGCTGATCACAAACTGCAACAGCATAGGTAACCATATGGAAGAACTATTGAGACTCGTGACCAAAAATATGTAACTCAGGAAATAGCAAAACATGTTTGCAATGCTTTTCTGTTCAAGTACAAGCACAGAGAAGGTAAGTACATGGGATCAATGAGGACTGTGATATTACCGGGGAATTATAAATAAAAGAAGAGCAAGCAAGCTATTGGCAAGGACATTATTGAAATGATTAACTTTGGAATATAAGCTGTAAATAGAGAGGACTAAAGATAAAATGGATATCTGGGAAGAAAAGATGAATGAGAATCTCTGTGAGAGTTTTGTCCATCTTTATTTGGTGTTATCACCTCCCCACCTGAGGGTGTCGTCTCCTGTCCTACCCTGAGTGCATAAATCAGACTTCCCACCTGTCTCCCATATCATGCCATCAACACAGCGAGTCCACTGGAATTGTTGCTGATGGTCTGACTTCCTTCCACTGAATTCAATAAGAAATAAAATGAATACGTAAAATAAACAGAGTCCAAAAAGAGAGCAAAAGAAACCTAGGACCTGCTCTGACTTACAGAACTATGCCTGTAAGGATGTCTACCTAAACAGTCTATTTTAACCAAATTCCAAATCCCTGAATTCTTTTGTACAGTTCTTAAGCAAATGTTAACGTGTGGATTAGGGTTATATCTTACAAAGAAAGAGAAAGTGTTGCGAAGCTGAGGAGAAGACATAACAAAAGTATATTTTGTAGCTATGGAATGACAACTCCCTGGTTTGAGATGGACTTGGCTGATGGGTTTTCCATGGTAGCCTCCTGGCACTTAATCTTAGCCAAATATTAGCTTGCTGAATTTATTACATCTGAGCTCTGAAATTAAGAGTGACTATCTGTAACATGTGTGTGGTACATAGAACGGTAATATAATAGGTCCAGCCCAGCCCGAAGCACAGGATATTGTGATTGTGATATGGCAGGCAGACTCCCTCACACGCCACGGCAGCTCAGTGACTCTGATGGACACTGGTGTCACGCCTCTCCGCAGGTATCCTCTTTCTGAAACAACGCAAGATATGCAGGTAATATTGGGTAATAATTCCTTTAATGCATCTCTGTAACAGACTGTGTACTCCAAATCTGGAAATGCAATTTACTTCCCTGAAACAGAGCAATCACCTGAACAGAACCAAATTCTAGAGGAGAAACATCCCAAGTGTCAGACAAAAGAAATACAAAAGAGGAACTTTCCTTCTTCTGTAGAGCAAGACTACGACGAAGGTCAGAATTGCAAAGGTTGTTTCAGTGGGGTTTTCAGACGGATGTTACACGCAAATTAGGGAGGTGTGCATATATACATTTTGGGACCAATGGAAAAACAACTGGCATTTTTACTGGGGAATAGAATCCATATGAAATTAAGTTTTGCTACAAATTAAAGACAATAGAATTTATATCACAAGTTTAGAGATGTAAAACTTTAGTTGAAAAAACTACATTTTGTAAATTTTGTAGAGCACTCCCTTACAGAAAGAAAGGGTGCAATTTGCCAAAAAGTGGGAACAATAGAGCATAAATAAATGTGTTTATGTTGAACGAACTTTTATTCATACTTTGAATTGTCTATATCCAGTGAATAGAAAACAATGAGATTAAAATTAATTCTTGGAATGCCGTGTTACCAGCATTACAGCAGGGATTGAGGCATTGTTCCTATGGCTTTGGGTTGTGCTACATGACTGAGTTTAGCTGGTTTCACAGGTGAAATCCGTAGTTAGATAAAATGTGTTGGGTCAAGATTCTAAAGAATAGGCGACTTGATGGTTTCACAGCCATATCTCTAGAAAATTGTCCTGTTGGTCATGTTGTAACAGGGTGCAGCCAAGAAGGGGGCCCCAAATAGGGATTTGTAATGGGGTCCAAAGCTCAAGGTGTCCAGGAAATATTAGAAAAATATATGTATAAGATGTCCTCACCCCCACAAGTTGGAGCTGGGGATGGGACACATGGAGCAGGGCCATTGGGAGCTGTTTTGTATAGTAACAGCTTTGCAGCTAACCCCTGGCATGGTCATTTAACATATCTATAACTTTTAACTGGTTTCATAGATATGTTAAATGGCTGTGGCCATGCTTTGAGCCAGGGGCATGGAAGTGACTTCCACCCAAGATGTAACTGGGAGGCAACTGCCCCAGTTACAGCACCTGCATGAGAGCTTGGAGAAGACTGGCTCCACACCATGGGGCCACACCTGCCTGGACTTACTATGGCAGCCCAGCAAAGCTGGAAGAATACGGGAATGCTGGCAGGTGTAACTGACTGTAGGAGGAGTCGGAAATGGGGCTGCAGAGGAAGACTGGCAGGGGGATTTAAACCCAGGGGCAGCAGCCATTCCAGGGGAGGATCACGAGGCTTGGGCGAGAGTTAGGACCACACAGGTTTGGGGTGCTCCCTTTTGCCATGTGGCCTAGGAAGCAGAAGAGACTTTGCCTGGAAGAAAAGGGGCGAAAGGACTCTTGCTGGTGGGCCATGAGAAGGTGCCGCATGGCTCTGGATTAACTGGAGATCAAGGCAGCCACACAGGTGATGGTGCCGGAGCCGAGGGGCTGCCCCAGCCACGGACTTCTACTTCTTTTCCTGAGATATGGTACCCCAGATGGTCAAAGGGGAGAAGGAAGGACTGTGTGTTTGTGGGCATTCTAAAGGACTTTAGTATTTTTAATGAAGACATTAAATTATTACTCTAAGTCTGTACAACTTTTAAATAAATAATTATTTTCCTTTTTACCAATCTCTGTCATTGAGAGACACCTTTCCTCTGGCTGTGGGCAAAGCGAACCTAGTACTGGGGGGGCACCCTGCACAAAAGGGGGAGCATCCTTTTATATTGTTCAGCCGCCCCCCACCCCCGGTCTGTTCTGTAACAATGTGGACTTCCTCGAAAGATTCCCTACGGACCCTCTACAGAAGAAAAATTAGTGGAGTAGGAATCAAAATATTACTTTATTAATAGCTGTTCAAAAGCTTCGATGTTCTCAAGGTTGGCGATCCTGGCATTGGAGAGGACATTGGAGAGAAAAGCGAGAGGGACGGTGATCCTGAGCTAAAGAGACTACTCGACATCTACCGGGCAGAACAGAGCTGAATCTGCCCACTGTTTTACATTGCTTGGGACCCTTTCAATTACAAGTAGTATAACTCCAACTCAAACTGAGCAAAGAATATGAATAGACCATCAAAAAATATAAGTGGCCAACAAACAAATGAAAGTATTTTAACCTCCTAAAAGAAATCAAAATTAAAACAATGAGCAATAAATCCTTTGCCTCTAAAATTGGCAGGCTGTTGATAAAAGTTACAGATAACGGTCACTTTTGTTCAATGTGGTATTAGATGTTTCAAGATACTGATTGGATTAGGAAATAATAATGTTTAAGAACTAGCCTTAGCATTTATCCACTCATTAAACAAATAGTTTTTCAAGTATCTATTATGTGGTTATGATCTACAAGACAAGATAGTGTTATACAAATAATACGGATAAAGTAAACAATAGAAAATTACAATTGTGACAAGCACTGAAAAAAGATTTATAAAACGTTGGAAGAGCCTACAATATGGGTAAGTTCAACAGTCCCAGAATTCTGGCGAAATTGTCTAGGGTGCAACCTTGCTATGAATAGTTAAGTGAATGTTTGCTAGGTAAGGAGAGGAAGTCCTAGGCAAATATAACATATTCAAATAGCGTAGACTTATTTCTCACTCACGTTTCCTAGCCATTGTGAAATCCATGTGCTCCAATCAGCTCTGCTCCTTGTTCTTCTCACTCAGGAACACAGCCTGATAAAGTGGCCACCACCTGTAAGGTTAGTTGCCAATTACCACTGTACGGGGAAACGGCTAAAAGGTTGTAGTCTCATGGCCTCGATCAACAAAGGGGCCCTGAGAATTCACTCTCTCAAAGTGCCAAAATGGCAAAAAGCTCAAATACTTAAAGAACACACTATTCACATGTCCACTGTGTCTGGAGCCCAGTGAGAGAGGGAAATATGAGCCAGAGTAATAAAACCTGTCTTTATCCTATTAGCGATGGTCACTGAAAGCTTTACATTTCGGTGAATTTTTCCTAGGAAGAAAAATCACGTAGTTGCATAAAGCTTCATCTGCAGGCTTCTTTACTACAGTGGCGTTTGCTACATTTTTTAACAATGACCAAGTGTATGTGGACCTGAGCAGTTCAAACTTGTGTTGTTCCAGGGTCAACTGGAATCAGTGTATTTAATCTAGGATTATGGTTTGCTTGTTCTTTACTTTTATTGTTGTTTTCTTTCTTACTATGTGCGCTTTATCCATGTGACAATTTTCTGCAAAGAAGATCTTTCCTTGTCAGCAGAATTTTTAAAACTAATCAAGACTTTATTCACCACTGTTCAAAAAGAAATATCTTCTCCTTTCACCGTTGGTAAACATGACTAGATTTCCTGCTAATCTCCTGTAAAGTATGTAAAGTTAACATTGTTTTTGCTGTTGTTTCAATACATCTGGATATTCTGAAAACTGTGTTTACTTTACCACTAGTTCAAACAAGTGTTAGATAAGGTTGAATGTTTGTTCTCATCTTTTCAGTTCCCCTTGTCGGGAGCAGCCCCACAACGCAGGCTCTGGGTCCATGACCAGCTACTCTGGGGCAATGAAACAGCAAGTTGCTACTTAGTCCAAAGCAACCAAATATCTCTCAGGTAGCAATTAGGGAGTACAGTCAAGTACCCCCAACTTATTGAGCAATAATGACCTCATGAGAACACGCTCTGCATCCACTTTTTTGACATTATTTTGGCTATGATGATAGAATGGCCATAACTGCCAGTAATGAATCAAAAATAATACAGCCTATGCATCAGTGATGCCATAAGAACATATATATCGCTGAAGAACAGGCTGCCTTATTTTACTTTCTTACCCCATCACTGGACACTTTACAGCAGTGAATTCCCTGATTTTTCAAGAAAAAATTTGGCACAAAAACTCAAACTGTATTTCATCTCTGCTTCAGATTCCAAAAAAATAAATAATCTATTTGACCAGACTTTGTAGACAGTGGCCAAATGCTGGCCTGCACTCTAAACTTACACCTGGGTAGGTTGATACATCTAACACAAATGGGTTACCACAAACTGGGCCTTCCATGAAAGGCCTGAAAAAGTTTGAAATCAGCCTGGGGTGAAAACAGTCTGCTGGGAAGCGTGTTGGTAAAGGAGTGGATTTACATTTCTTGGCAGGAATTGTTTTGTTGCTTTGTTGTAAATGAGTCTGTTCTGTTCTTAAAAGGGATAAATGTTTTAAAGAGTCTCATTACAATACCTGAAACCCAGCATTTTATTTATCAAAATGACCTTTTATAACTACCCATCCATAAGGCCATTAATGTTTGGCATTTTGGCTCTCATGACTCTTCACAACATTTTGGAGACCAAGAGGCAGTTCCGTTTGAGCTAACATTTCATGATAAAAAATAATTTGATTTTGTTTTAATGGGAAGCTACAGCTGGTAATTTGTTTTGCATAGAGGTCTCTTATTTCGGTCTGGTGAATGGGAGTTGCATTTAAGATAAAATTATAGTCAAAATATAAAGAGTATTTGCTAAACAGAGTGGCAGATTACATTTTCAAAATGAGATCTTCTTTCAAAACACTGCCAAGTCATCTTTGGAGGATGTCTTTACTCTGTGCTGCAGCAGTAACACAACAGGCAGCTATGATGCCCATATTTCTAAAATAAATCACTAATCACTGTGAAAGAAAATAAACGTTTGAACCAATGGGGAGATGACAACTGGAAAAGGTAAGTTATTCAGTGCTATCTCTATTTTCTTCCATCATAAGAAAAAAGAGAAAGAACGAGGAAAACACCAAGAAAAGAGCAAAGTAGGATTAGCTCTATCAAATATTTAATTACTTAGAGATTATTCTGTGAAAACATGATATTCTTTCTGAAGTAAAAACAAACAAACAAGCAGAAAAGTATGAAAAGCAAAGTTCCTTTGCTAAAATCTCAGGAGAGGGATTTACAATAGATGGACCTCAGCATTATGACAAGGGTGGGTATTGTCAGCCCCTAATGGAAACACCCACACAAGCCAGGTTTGGGTCAGGGGTCAGATGCCATTAGGAAGTGGACAAATTGCTGCAAATCTAGTTATTGTAGCAAAAGTAGAGTAAGGGTGTGTCCAGAATCAGCTATATCAGGGGAACTGAGAGAGCACGCCAGACTCTCATGGGCAAATGAGAGCAATAGTTAGCTCTGGGTCAAGGCCTTTGGAGCTAACAAGGTGAGTAGGAGCAACCAGCACATACACAGATTCATCCGTGGTTATTTGAATTGAGATTCCCTTAAGGGTTAGGTCTCTACCATGAACATAATTCTATGTGCCAATAAGGTACAACACTCCAAGTGTATCTGCCGCTAAACACTGTGGTTCAATTCAAAACTTTTGTTATTTCCAGTAACTGGTTCTGCCTAAAGAGACAAGTAAGTGTAGAAGCTTCAGATTATTTGAGCTTGTCAATTATATGCCTGTCTTATCACAGACTCTCCACTGCCTACACTAGCTAAAATCTCCTGTTTCATCATACTGTTTTAAGGCTTACTTATATTTTTATATTCGTATTTTCCAATATAGTACTTAGGAGAACTTAAAATTTGTATTGTGTATTTCTCATAATATCCACTGTGTGTGTGTACACACAAGCCTAACATCCTTTATTTGATAGCACTGATGAATAATTTCAGGAGAGCTCAGCGCTCAGCCCCAAGTTTTTGAGAGGCAATTGAAATACCCTATTTACCTTAAAATTTTACCATATAGTCTATAAGGTTCATAAAGTCAGAGGCTTCAAGTTGGAAGTTACTTAAGAGGCCATTTGTAACAGTTTTTTTTTTAATGTCCACAAATTTTGTATATTCTTTGCATTGAAAGTGGGATCTATGTCACCCTTTCACGCATCTACATAGGTTTCCGTCTCACTTGCAAATAGTCACAATAAAGGGAAAGTGGCGTTTTACAACCTCTAAGGCTATGTCATAGGGGGCAATGCAACTTTTGCCTTGTGTTCTGCGACACGCGCTTTTATATCCCCGAGCCGCCATGAAAGAAGATCAGCTACCCTGAAATAACTGTGCCGTGAGGCAGTCAAAATCACATAAAAAGGCCGTGTATATGTGCTCCAACTGGCAGCCCCAACTGAGGTCTCAGCCAACAACCAGCAAAACCTGCCAACCAGGTGAGTGAGACACCTTGGACATCCAACCCAGTTAAGTCTTCATATGGTTGCAGTCAGTACATAGCCCCATATGGATGCAGTCAGTGAGTAATGCAACCCAGGAGAAACTCCAAGTGAGATCTGACCAGGCAGGCAAGCCCTTCTGAACTTCTGACCCACAAAAGGATGAGAACATAAAGTTGTTTTAACCCTCTGGGTTTGGGGGTAATTTGTTATGCGGTGATGGATAACTGGCATACCATCTGATCCAAAATCTCCGCTCTCGGATGAAGCTTTTGGATTGAATGGCTCTAGCAAAGGGTATGTTAGCCATGTTTTGGATAACTTTATTTTTGTTCTTCATGTTAGACCAAAATGTTCCTCTCTCTAACTTCAAACTAATATTCTACATTAACCTTCTAGTTCAGTATAAAACAAATCTCTGGCTTCTCAAACATGAAAACGTGCCACATAGACAAAAGCACTCTGAAGTTATCTCCTTTGACTTTTCTCTTGCAGAAAAGCAAGACCCCATTATTTCAGACTTGTCTCAAATGATATGATTTTCAGAATTTCACATGCCTTCTTCTGATCATACTCCAAATGGAGAAGTCTGTCTTAAAATACAATGCAAGCAGTTTGATGCTTTATTCCGTGAGTCATCTCATTAGAATAGAATTTGGTGAAATTGGTTTTTTCGATTGTCTTTATTGCGTTAGACACCATATTTCATTAATGTAACTTACATCTGTGCTAGTCTATTTTTCTAACAGCCTCATCATACTATTGCCTTATTTTATGGTTGTCATCAAAAAATAGAAGTCCCAGACCTCTGCCATCTGCACGGTACTCAAGCCAGCTCACTCTTACACAGCTGACTTGCTGAAAGTACACAGAACTTGAAATATGTTTCTGCTTAATTTCATTTCATGAGTTTAGACCAGTGTGTCTCTGCCAGCTGACACACTTTTTTCCTGTGTTTGCCACCTGTAGTTTTAACTAGACATCCTACCTCCGTATCCTCATGTCTAATACTCTATCCAAAACATCAATAGAAATATTGAGCCAACGGCACAAAGAGTATAGCCTGGTCAAAGTCCATTAGAAAACTACAGGACTACTTACTAGCACACAGTAGGCATATGTTTAAAATTAACAAAATATCAACAGCCCTAACATTCAGTGCGTGTTCATGTAAAAGTTATTGTCAGATATGTTGATGTAACTGAAATAACTGAAATGCATTTGATCCAAGAAATTTTTTGTTCCTGAGTCAAATAAAATGGGTAAATCATGTGACTTTAGCATGATTTATCTTCAGTGAATGCATGCTACCTCCTAGAGGTTATCGATCATATCTTCCAAAGGTTATAAGCTGCATGATGGTACTCCATTATAGAATACCATACTGAGCTGAAAAATAAAAAATAGTCCCCATAATAAGTCCTTATCACTATTTTTAAGGCCAACGCATAATGTTCCTAGGTCATACTTCTTTCAAAATTTTACTTTCTGATATTTTTTAAAAATTAGAGTGTAAATGTCTTTCACTAGCAGCTAATAGTTATTAAATGAACAAAATAATAAATGAATGAAAATAAATGAATTCTTCCATTATTTGTTTCTATTTTCTTCACAAAACATCATTCTATGGAATTATTATATTCGTTTATTATTCCCTTTATTTATAGTTCTGTCTACCCCCTGCCTAGACAAGAGTGCAGATTTTGTCTACCTTTCTCAGCACTGTAGCCACAGTAATAAAATAGTACTAAAATAGTACTGAAATAGTACTGAAATAGTATTATGCCCTGGGCATAATACCCCACACTACACAAAGGCATGATGAATAAAGGAATAACGTTTAATCAGCTGGGGCCTTAGGTCTCAAACTGACTCAGCGAGTCACTCAATATTACTCTTCCCAGTTAGAGAAACCTTTTTCTTAATGGAGGAAGATTGATACACAATAGGAGTCCAGTTTTTACCCTGTCACTTGTTAATGTGGTTTGAAGAAACACCAAATCTGTTGTTATTCTTACGGCAAATATTTTTTTAAAACTAAGCGTTTTAATGTAGGTTCTCCCAGAAGCTGTAGTCTAATGCAAGAAGTTTATTTTGGAGGTGACCCCACAAAACACTAGGAAGGAAGTTGGGGAAGTCACAGGCAAAGGCAGAATGAGTTTAACTGTTTCATTTACAACATTGAAGACTGCACCTTTCCGTCTGTAACTGGAACAGTCATTCAAACTGACCTTAAGAACTTGGTGGAGTAACAAATGTTTTGGTGACCTCACATTTCTAGCACTTTCCCTACTTTTCTAAACAAAGTTGTGTTCTCTCCAGCGCTCTGGGGAAGGCTGACTTTCCCCAGACATAGCAGCAGGTTGACATAAATTTAAATTTAAATTTAATCTGTGCATTTTTGAGTTTTAGATCTATTATGTTCCCCATTTTGCCTCAAAATTTGTTGAAGAAGTAATAGGCATGCTTCTGGAATTAGTATATTAGAACTAGAATATTTATATATACATCTATGTCAAACACTAAAAAGAATTGATAACCATAAGTAACTCTCCATTTCAGTATCGTGTAAAATAACTATAGGGCACTTAACCACATAAAAATATGTCCATAAGTTTTCGTGATAAACAAAAAATATTTTCAAAGTAATATGAATAATATGAACTCATTTTTGAAAAAAATGTGTGTTATATATACAAACATAATTCAGAGTGGTAGGATTTGGGGTAAGTTCTTATTTCTTTTAATTATCCATGTATCTGATTTTCTCTTTAGAGCGCAGGGTTGAGGGGCTGGGTGAAAAAGGTGATGGGATTAAGAAGTACAAATTGGTAGCTACCGAATTCTCAGAGATGTAAATGATAGCCTAGGGGATAGAGTCAAAAATATTGTAGTAACTGTGTACGGGGCAGTGAGTATTTGAAATATTCTGGGGCCACTTTGTAAAGTACATGATTTTCTAACCACTGTGCTGTACATCTAAAACTAACACAGAACAATATTATATGTAAACTGTGATGGAAAAAATCATGTTATTTTTGTAATAATAATCAATATAGTTCCATAATTAGAATAAATGAATGTCCCAAATAAAAAGCAAGGTAAATTTAAAAATATTATCCATAGATACATATATGACTAAAATATCCTTACTTTGACAAAGAACATGTCAAACACCCACTGATTACTTTAATAATAAGATCTCATTTTTCCTATTAAAATATGATTATGTGATCATGAAAAATAACTATTTCACATATATTTTAAATACACTTTAGGTGTCAAAATTTATTGTACCTACAATTTTCCACATGTAATATGTTCTATAATACCGGAAAAGGCAGAGAACAAAAAGAAT
This sequence comes from Desmodus rotundus, assembly GCF_022682495.2. Classification (NCBI taxonomy): domain Eukaryota; kingdom Metazoa; phylum Chordata; class Mammalia; order Chiroptera; family Phyllostomidae; genus Desmodus; species Desmodus rotundus. The sequence continues at coordinate 120,946,815 of NC_071392.1, forward strand.
GCTAGGAATTTCTAGCATTTATTGCTAGAATTTATTTCTAATTTTGAGTGTTTGCTCTGATTAAATATCAAAAGTACAGGAGATTAGGAAAACAATAAGTTAATTTGATTCAAAGATAATAATTGGTATTGAATAGTCATCACCATTATCATACCACCATAAATAAACAACGAAATCTCCAAATAATAGACACTGTGAACAGATTATGATGGCAGTGTGTCACTCGGAAGCCTGCCTGAGCTTGCACTGCACTGTGTAGTCAACCCGGTCAGACGGAGCAGAAGGAAGAGGATGGCAACTGGCTGACCAGTGCCTTTCTGAGCCACAGCTCAGCAGGCACCATGCAGACCAATGTGTTTGACAGCATCTGAAAATTCCTTTCAAATTTCTGCATAACCTTTCTTATTGTCAGAGAGCTTGAATCAATTATATCTTGGATATACACAATCCCTTATGATCTGCTTCTCTGTGTTTTATCAGCATTCACTCCCCGAGACACATTTTTAGGGGCTTGAAGGGGGAGGGAGTATTTTCATTGAATACACCAAAGCTAAAGGGCTCTCCTTACTGGGTTTTCCATCTATTCTCATTTTACAACTTAAAAATGAGGGCAGAATATTTTTGTCATCCCTATATTCTTCCTGGCAATTATATACAACTGTTCTGTCTATCTGGTAGTCACAATGTAAAATTAAAGTAAAAAATTCAACTTTTGCTTGCACTAGCCAGATTTCAAATGCTAAATAGCCAACTATAGTCTACTGACTACCATAGAGGCCAGGGATGATGTAGAACATTTCCATAATTGCAGCAAGTTCTACTCGTGTTGATATATATAAAAGGCTATCTAGCTACTTGTTAAGATCAAATGAAAAGCTAAGATTTTAGTGATATTACTAGTTTTGCCATAAACATTAATATTTGAGTTACAAAGCAGTAACACGTAAGGTAGAATTGAATGCAACTGGCTACTGAGAGATTGAGCTTTGTTGTCACAGTCTAGAAGTCATCTGTAACTACGCCCCCAAACTGACTGCTTTTACTGAGTAATCACAGTTCGGATGAGCCCTCTTGTATTACTTTTTTGTTGCTGTCTAACAAATCATTCCAAAGTTTAGTAGTTTAAAAAAAGTAATAGTACCCAATTATCTCTCATGGTTTTTATAGTCCAGGATTTTGGAAGCAGCTAAATTGGGCAGTTCTGGCCCAGGGTCTCACATAAGATTTTGGTCGAATGTCAGCTGGGGACTGCAGTTATCTGAAGACTCAGTCGTGCTGAGTGACCCATTTCCAAGGTGACTCACTCAAATAACTGGCAAGGCTGTTCGTCTCCATGGGACTTCTTTGGTGTCCTCGCAACATGGTAGCTGGCTTCTGGTAGAGCAAGAGATCCAAGACACGAAAGCAAAAATCGTGATACTTTTTATGAGTTAGTCTTGGATTCTTCACACCATCACTTCTAGCATGTTTTACTGGTCATGCAGGTCAGCCCTGAGTTACTCAGTGTAGGAGAGGACTACGCCAGAGCAGGACTATTAGGAGACAAGGGTCGCTGGGGGCCGTCTGGCCTAGTGATCCCGAAAGGAAGCTTCATGTCTCATTCACCCTTTAAGCTTTCCTCAAATGATCAAGATGCTGGAAATTTTCTTTCCTACTAGTCTTCCCGACATGAAACATATTTAACACACAAGGGGAAGAATCTTTACAAACGTAGACCTTCTGTGGTTCTGAAACTTAGTCACAAAATGGAATAATTGGGGGTTAAAAAACTCAGGCTTGTCTGCAGAATTAAAACAGCTTCCCCCCACCCTTTTTTTAAATTAATGTACTTTATAATATTCAGAAAATTTATCATTCTTATACTTTCAATTTCATCTGCTTTTGTGATGGAACAAAGTCCTCTCTACGTCTTTATGGTACAAGATTACAGATCACTTTGTGAAAGAACTGATAGGAAACAAATTCATGTTACAATAAAATTTATTCTGTTTCTAACAAGTATGACTATATTCACTGCTGCAGTTATTCATTCCAACCTTAAATTCTTTCTCTTTACTCCCTGAGAATGAAAAAAAAGTCCCACAGAAATAATTAAATCTTTTTTACCATTCAGACTAAATATTGCACAAATATGTGTTCTTTTATAATTATTATCATAAAAGACATAGGACATAATACAATATCCAAATGACTCACGCCTGGTAGTATTGTGGTTACGTGTTATTCAGGAGTATATCGAGCTGTGTTTCTTGACTTTATCCTATTAGCCAATTTATTATTCAGGTGTTTAGGACACTGGGGAAAAAATGCTTATTTGAAACACAGTACCTCTTAACTTTGGGATAAAAAAAATCTGTATGTAGTCTAATTAGCTATAATCACTTACAGCAATTATTTTCATTGTTCTTTTGTTTCTTTTTTCTTTTTTTTGAACGCACCCTTTGGCATTATGAGTGCTTGGCCATTCCACTGTATTATCTTTAAGGACAAAGCCAGTTAAAAGGCCTTCTTCACTTCTTCAATTAAAATAATGATAGTTCAAGGTAAAAATTACTAACATGTTTTGAATAGTCATTTTCCTGGGTTAATAACAAGAGAGTGAGTAATATTACGGCTTTCTTTTGCCTTTCTTAATTATAGAGAAAAAGTCCGCCAAAAAAGAAAGAATATTGAAAACAACTCAAAAAACACAGAATGTGTTCTTATAACCCTGGCTACTCACTACAATCAAGTCAAGCTTTTAAAAATTTTGGTTTTTATAACAAGACCCTTTTAACTTCATAAGAGGCACCAACCTCTTATGACTCAATATCAAACAAGCTCTGTTGTTCTTGAAACTGTGTTTATTAGCATTACTCCAACCTGTTTCCAATTAATACCTCTTTAATTGATTCACATTTGGGCACAAAGAGAAAATTTACCCCCAGATTGCTATAAAAGTAGTTTTGTACACATTGTATCATCCTGGAAGAAAGAAAAAAGAATATTTCTTTTTCTTTCGCCTCCATGGTATCAACCAGCCTAACCATACCATCTTTCTGAACTCCAACCCAGCCCAGAAGGAGTGAGTGTAGGAGATGACACTGCAGCTTAGCCCAATATACACAATAGCTGACTCCTTCATGGAGTCACCCTCACCACAAACTTTACCTTGGAAATTACATCTGAAGTGGCCGGATCAATCAATCCTTTCAAGCCACATATGTTGAAATTGTAGTCTAACTCCATGGTAACCATAGCAATGTTTATTTCATTACTAACATTTATAATGAACATAAAAAAACTTTAGACGTACATGTTTGGCAGCAATAATGAAATTGCCTAACTCTGGTGGTGGTTGTTTCATTGGCTCCTGGGAGACCATAGCGAAATATAAAGAACAAATAACTATGTCCTCAGTCAGACTCCATCATGAAACTATGGCTTAATTGAGAGATTTCCATTTGCCTTAAAGTTAATTTTTGTCCCACTTTGTCACTGACCAATTGTTTGAATTTGAGTAAGAAAATCAATCAATCTGAGAAAGGATTTATTTAGGTATCTTTTACATGAATTTCATCAATAAAAAGTATAAATTTTTAGTCTATTTTAAAAGTGAAAGAAAAGAAAAATGTGTCCCTTGTCCATTTCCCCCTCTCCATCAATTTCATCCTTGATCTAAATACTGAAGCTTTTTAGAAAATTTCAGCGACTAAGTCTGAATCACTAATGAAGCTTCTGGCTGCCCACCCCGGACATTGGAATTTACAACAGCTCACCAAAGTGGCAGACTAATAATTAGCCAACAAATTTTGTTGAGAAGCTACTAGAGACAGAGTGCTACATACAATTGGTTAATATTAGAGCTTCAATGGGAAGCATTTGTGGGGCAAGTGGTTGGTAGTCCCCTGTATAAGTGGAAATATTATTAAACAGGGAAGCCCATGGCTCATGGATCAAAGAAGAGATGGGCAGAGTCCTCTTATAGAGGCAGAGTATTCCTCCATCGAAACCTGGATAGTAATGAGCAAGGTGGCGTTAGCACACTTAAGAAAAGTGTCTCACAAGAACAGCATTAGTGAGCCTTAGAAATTCAGAGCTATGACCTTGAGAGCCTGTCTCTAGAACAATTCAGATCCACAAGTACCCATTCAGAGTGATTCTCAAAATTAAAGGGAGAACTATTGGGCTACATTATAACCAACATTTAGTTCTTTTAACTAATTCCCCTTTTGCCATATCCACACCCACTAAACTACCTTCCTATTCAAAATTGACTTCCCATGCATCTGTCTCTATTAAGTGTGGAAAATTTGGTCCCACTCCAGAATGTAGGAATGTATTTTTCTGATTGGGATTGACAGCTCTTGATGCACTGATAAATTTCATTTCTTGAGCTTCTCAAAGTGTTGCAAGAAGGAGGGCGCCACCTACAATAAATTTCTTAGGCTAGTAACAGACTTTGCCAAGGAACACCACACATCACAACCAGCTTCTTTTTCCTCAAATCTCAACACAGTTATTCTTTCTGTTTGGCCTTCTCATTCTTGTGTTCCTTTTCCTCCTCCAATAAAGGGAATGAACTGATGCTGTTCTGAGTGTTAAGAATGATTGGGATTAGACAGATGTTAGAAGAGGAAATTTTACAGAGTGGTACGATTAACTTGGGTCGGGAGGGTCAGTAGACCAGTCCAGCCCATAAAAAGGAATAGTAATGCCAGGTGAGATGAGACTAGAAACTTAAGCTGGATCCAGATCAGGAAGGTTACTAAAGGGCATTAAGGCATCTGGTCCTAAACATTTGACTATGAGAGTTTTTGAGTTTATTGAAAGGTAGTAGCATAGGTAGATTTGAATATTAGGAAGATTTTGCCTGCTATATAGAATCCTACATGAGGGAGTTACACTGTAAACAATATTTAATGCAAAAGGTATATAAGTTCATACTTTGAACTTCAAAGATATCACACATTTCTCCTTGGTACATGGTGGTAAGACACTTGGAGGGAAATGACTAAGACATTTACTCACAAAGAGATAACTAGGAGGGGGAGGGGAAGGATGTGGGCCTATTCATGAGTAATGAATGGAGAAAGGAAAAGAGAATGGAGATCTGTCTCATTCACCCAGTACCTTTCCTCAGGGGCTGAGTTTGCCTTCCAAAATGACCAACAAGTCAACACTGGCATCAACTCATCCACCAGAGCAATGTCCAGGAAGCTACTGGAACCACAGAAGACTTTGAAACACATGAGTCTGGGTTTCAGTGTTATTCCCAAGAAATGCCTGCAGACTTCCTCCAACACCTCCCACTATGAGGAATGGAAACTAGGGTGACACATGGCAAGAAGAGACAAGTGGACACGCCAGCTGAATCATAACATCTGGTGGTGACTTTTCTGCTATCACAGGACCTGAGAGATGCTTGATAATCATTCCAAGAGTAGCTTTTTCTATAGGAGGGTACACCAGCCTCTGTATTCCAGGTGAGTAAGAAAGGTGTCTGTGTGAGTGTGAGAGAAAGGAAGTGTGTGTGTGCACATGCACACATTTGTGTTTTCAAAGCAGAGCATGAACACAAAATCGCATAACCCTCTGGTGTGATGGGTTCCCCTGAACTGTTTCAGTGATGCAGTCTGGCACTGGAGCCTTCATCTGAGCTGAGGTTCCCTCCCTCTCTTTTTTGCTTCAGCTCAGTGTTTTGCTTGAATCTGAGTCATAAGCTCCTTAAGCTGGCAGGAAGCGGACAGTCGGGCTGGCAGCTCCCTCTCCCCTAAACAGAGGGAGTGTCTTGGCTGACACCTAAGCAACCTTTTCCATCCCCAGATTCAGGAACAGACCCAATGAACATTAGCAGAATGGAAGGCTGGGCTACACTCACAGAGCAGGAGAAAGGAGAAACCATCCTAGAGAAATCCATTAGTTCAAACCATGGTTTAAAAAAAAATGGCTTTATGGAATTACCTCAGCCACTTTCCAGGCCCTTCAGATGTTTCGTGTTTATCCCCCAAAGCTGGCCTATAGTCATTCTCTAGTCTGGCCCCCACTCCAAAACCCAGGCCTTCTTTCTCCATCAAGTTTCTGTGTGCATCTTTCCCAGAGCCGTCTCCATCTTTCCCTCTATTTCCCCTAAACCACAGCTGCTCTCACAGCTAAGTTCACATTCTCAGGTTTGGCCCTTACTCATGGCAAAACAGAAATCCAAAGGAATCAAGGAACTGCCTCTTTCCTGCCCAATTCCACTGGAATTCCCTCTTTACTATGTAAGGAAGAATATAAATGTGATCACGGAGGGAGGAAACTCTGAGACGATATTGGTCCCTGACACACCGGCCCCAATCAGTTGTCAAATTCAGTCCAGCATGGGTCAATGACATGAGCAAAGAAGGACCCAGATCTGGGGGAGGCAGAAGAACTGGGGAGAAAAGTTTGGAATAGGAAGGCTGTCCAGTGATGGCTGCGATGATGGTTGACCCTGCATGCTATAGTTCAGGCAAAGGGAGTGTGGGGTCTGAACACCTGGATGGAGACAACCTGCCAAAAGAGCTACAGAGTGTTGAAAGGTAACGGCAGAATGTTGGAAACGGCCCCTAGCTCCTTCATAGTTTCTCCTTCAATCATCCTGGCTTCTTAGATTTAGGACTGAGCCTTGGCAGGTTTGTTTGCATGCAGACCCCAACTGCAAAAGTCTGTCTTGCCCCACACAGCTCTGACATTCTGTAGGCCCCTCTCCCAATGCCTCTGTCTCCCTCACGACCTCCCCCCTCCATTTGTCTCCCTGGCTCTCACCCACTGCACCTTCAGCCCCCTCACACCCCACTTCTGACACGTGGCAAGACTCCCAGGCCCAGGGCCCTGGCCCACTTTTCTACCCGATGTTCCTCTGTTTCTTCCTGTCTGCACCTTTGCCTGACGCCTTCTGATTGCTCAGGCCAGAGCTCAGCCGTCAGTCAAGTGCTTGACCTCCAGAAGGCAATCTTTGGCCATCCAGTTTAAGGAAAGGAAAAACAAAACAGAACAGAAAAAAATCCCTAAGATATTTGAAATAGGTTCTGTTTGGAAATTAAAACTGTGAATGCTGAGGGTATAAAATAATATCTCCCACTGTCCTGGAGAGAACTTTGCAAAGCAGCTAGTTTTCCTATATTAGAAATATATGCAATTTTGTTATGAATTGAGCTCTTTCTTTTCACAGACACTAGCTCTTTGTTTACTTCAGATATGAGCAGCTACACAGCTGCTCCCAGCTCAATATTTGCAGCATATTAGTTATGAGAGATAACATTGAATTATTAATATAAATAATGTGTTAATATTGCCCCACCTGTATGTGTAAGAGGTCTGGGAAAATAGTCTCCATACCTAGTTGAAAATGAGTTTCAGGACCAAATTTTCAGAAAGGAGACGTGGGCACACTCATAAGCACCAGGCTCAAGTAAGTTCACTCTTCCCTTTCCAATCGGTTCAAGCAAGATATGCCCTGCGATCTGTTTCCATGTGGCCATTCTGAACATTTGAATGCCACCATCCTGGAGACAAATCCATCTCAGAGTAACTCAGCCAAACTAGAGACTTCCATATTTGAGCCTCATAGACATTACCTGACAGCTTCGGCTTAGGAATCTAAAGAAATAGAAGCAAACAGTCATGGAGCAAAGAACTTAGTAAGAAAGTCTTACTGACTGGAAGTGGAAGACACAGCAAGAAAACTTCAGTCATTCAGAGAGTTGAGGAAAGACCATTCTAACAAAATGTGACTTACAGAAGAAAGAGGCCAATGAGAATCCCCTGACACTCTAAATTCTTATAATTCTATCTCTGAGGTACGTCACATGAAGCAGAATGAAGTATTTTCTAAAGTCCCATAATACAGAAACTATGAGTACTGATAAAACAGTGAGGACTAAAGGTTTTCTGACATCCTATGATGGACTACCTTATATATCTCTTTAAGGTCAAGTTCAGAAAACAGTCAAATGGACACAGTTCATGCAAAAATAAGAACAGTCAAAATAACCTAAATTCTTTTTGGGGGGTATTTTTTTTTAAACTCCTTGAAGGCATCAGAATCTCCAGTAATTCTCTAAGAAAAAAAAATCAATTTTTTGCCCTCATCCACTGACTTAAGCACGGAAGCCACTCCCAAACAACTTTCTTCAAAATAGCAAGAGCATATTCCCCTCTAAATTCTTATCTCCTCCAGACTCTTATTCCTACTTCCCCAGTTCACCACTTCATCACTCTGTTCTGACAACTGATTGACTACCTTTTGCTAATCCTGTCCCTTCTCTTCTCGGCGTCCAGGTCCTATTCCCCTACAGTCATGCTCTGCTCCTCCATTACAAATGCCTTCTAGAAGGACTAGTCAGACCTTCTCAGATGGCAGAACTGATGGCACCAGCGTCCTCCTTAGCAGGCAGGGGCTGTGAGAGCCTGGGCATGTCCAGATGAATAGTTCTTCTCCATTACAATGATAGCTTGTGCATGCTCTCAAGTGGGAATGATATAAAAATTTTGTAGTATGTGCCAAAGGCTTTCCAGATAGAAGTCCTAAATGTTGATGAGTATGAAGAACTATACGTGAAAATCAGCACACTGGAGCTAGATGCATCGAAGTGCCTGATTCTCATGCATATATTTCTTTCCCTTCCAGTGCTCTGCCCTTTTAACACCTTGGTCTCCCCAAACTTTCAGTTCTGTCTTCTCTATTCCAACAACCCACCAAGCTCTGCCTGGGTTCTCTGTCCCTGAATTGGAGAAAGACTCTCTTAAGGCAGTAAACTGAGACAATCATAGGCTCACCACCTTTGTTTTCTCTCAAGTATCATTGTTCTGCTTTACCTGATGGCTAATGCCTTAAAACTAAGTTTTTCATATTTTTTGTTTGACTTTTTGGTTATTTCTGGTAAGCACATAAATACGTTTCTTCTTACCCCATCTTAGCTGGAAGGGGAGACCCCATCAGCCATGAACATACAGAAACTCAGGCTGTATATGGTAAATCAATGGCTAAAGCTCCGCAGACTCAGACACATAACGCCCCTTTGCCACCAAAACCAGATCTCAAAAGAGATCCAAAATACCTCATTATGCTTTGTACTTTTAAAACACTATGACCGTTCCCAGGGTACATTATTTGTTACAACAGCCTTAGTTTCGTAAGGCTGCTTTAACAAATTACTGTAAGCATGGTGCCTTAAAAGAAGAGAAATTTATTCTCTCACAGTTCAGAGGCTAAAATTTCAAAATCAAAGTTCAATTTTTAGCTATCTTGAGAGCAAAAATAGAGTCTTCATTTTATTCTAAGCCACATCACCTAGCTTTGCAATTTGCTCCTAAAATAAGGTCTCTAGTGTTTACATAAAGTTTAATTTAATTGTGATTCTCAAGAGGTTTTTCTGTAAAAGTAATTTCAGGTACCATTTTTTATGTAGGGATTCCTAAAGATAGTGCCAGGCATGCAATTCCAATATGCCTATAGGTGACACCTGGCTCAGGAACAAAAAGTAATTTTTCCACTTATGCAAAAGTTACTAGAATGCCAAACTGGAGAGATTTTACTATTTTATGCACCACAGGAAAAGACAAAATGGTCTTTATAAATTATCCACTAATGCTAAGACAGCATCAATTATAAAATGCATCCCTGACTTCATAGATAATTAAAATGTGAAAGATATTTGTCTTAGCATCAAATATGTACACTGTAGGTATATATTTTGTAGGTGAGTAAATGTAGACACACTTACATACAATAGATAACCTCATAGGGTTGCCATTTAACCTGTCCAGAAAGTTCCCCCAGCTTTCCACACTATGAGATTCGCCTACCCCCTAACCCTCTCGCCTCCCCCCCCAGCCACACCACAACTCACTGACCCAATCTGGCTTGGCCAATCATATTTGAAATTTAAAACAGAAGTACCAGAGCCTGGAATCTTTGTAGCCAAGTCACATTAATGGCAATTGTCTGACATATGGTGGAGGGATGTCTCGTAACTTTCCTTTAACCTACGCTTTCCAAAGACTTGGGGATTTAATCCTGATTCAATACCGCAAAATACCCCAGCATCCTTCCAGTAAATTCTTTTTTGTGGCTTAAGTCAGCCAGAGTTTATTTTTGTGGCCTGAAACCAAAAGAACCTTAACTAATGCAATGCCCTAAGAACATTTTAGAAAGATATACAAGAAATTAACAGTAATTACCTATGAGAAATGAATGGGAACATGGATTCCGAGAGTGCAGAGGGGAACTTCCATTATCACCTTTTAAGATACCACACAATTGAACACTGTGTTATTACGGTTTACTTTAGTTGGATCTGGGATGTTCATTTCTCATCATGAGCCTGTGTCACCTGCATGCACTTTTTTTAGCTAGTGTTTTTTTCTTATCACTATACTTGAAATAATATGATACTAACTTTCTAACTTTTCACAGCTCATATTTACCACTACTTGATTCTAACCCCTCACTTCAGGGTTGTACAACCAAGCCTAGAATAGTAATGGCATGGCCAACCATTTCACAGCGATCAGAACCGTGAGTCGGTTGTTTTAGACCAGCCCGAGTATATTCTTAGCTCATTGAATGGTGAATAACGATTTTATTTTGGGGTATAGTGTATATTAATTGATCAAACATCTTTCTGTTAATCTATTTTAACTTCTTCCCTTCCACTTAACACTCCAAATTTACTCAGTTTGAGATTCTTAATGGTTAATAAACTATTTTGAAAAGAATATCAAGGTTAGATGGATTGGTTATTGAGTGTTTCACACTTGAATGTGAATTGTCTTAATCACGTTAAATATATTCAGACACTTGGAAAAAATCACTCACAGAAGGAGTTGGAAGTTCTGATGGAACTGTGATAAATTTAGAATATTAGAAGTTTCATAAAAAGTTTCTAACTCTCCCCTCCACCTTTCCCCACTATGACTACTTAAAAAAATTAATACTGTCAGAAAAATCTCACCCCCTAGAGAGGAAATTAGCACAAGTCAAGACAAATGGACCAAATTAGCCGTCTGTGGAAATAGCCCATCCTGGGAGGTGACCTGTAAATGCCTCGTCGATGGGAGCAAAGAGTCTCCAGTCCTGAGAGGGAGCAGGAAACCCAGACTGGCATGCAATTATATAAAGCAGAAAACAGCAGTTGTATTTTACCTTGCTTAGGATGATGTCATGGTACTTTAGCAACTGATTTTAAAATAAGAATCAGAGAGTAGGAATGTGTCAGTGTTTGTCCAGAACTGTCTTGAAAATCAGAGCACTCCCCAGAATCGGTCTGATTCTCCATGAGGGATCACAGGACTTCAGACACGGAGCAGGTGTTTCCTAGAGCCCTGAACTGCAGGGAAACAGGGTCACAAAGGAGGAGAGAGAGGAAGGAGAAAGGGAAATGTGGAGGGAGGGACACCTGAAGACAGGGAAGAGCAGAGGGAAAGGGAAAGCAGTAGAGGCGAAGAAAAGGGGCAGGGAAAGGGAAGCCTTCTTCTCTAAAAACAATCATAAATTTGCTCACTGGATGTGTTAAAATGTTGACTGGGTGGGGCAGTTGGACCCTTGCTCCTTTCCCCCCTGGTCTACTGAAATAGCATTTTAACAGATTTTCCTGATATGAATATACATTGTTTCAGAGTGAGATCTGAAATACTGAAGTTATTAGCTCTCCCTTGCTTAAAATTCAGGACTGTTTCTCTGCCTCCTTTAGCACACCGTGGTTTATCCGTTAAGTCTGCCTTTCCTGTCTCAGGAGCTTCACCTCCCAGCCACAGGCCTCCCCAGGGCCCCAGGTTTTTGTTGATACTTGCAGTTCCCATAAATATGCTTTGCTTTTTCACACCCTTGAGCCTTTTCATATTCTATTCCCTCTAGGTAGAATGGAAAGTTTGCTTTTGAACCTCCACCCATCACCTCTCTTTTTCTTGCTGGTGAGCTTTTTAACCAGCAAGACTCTGCTCAAACAGTATTTCTTCTGTGGAACCATGAATGCCCTTCCATAAGAGAATAATTCATTAAGATTCTCTTGGCATTCATCAAATGAACTCCAGTTATCTGAGTACATCCCTCCCCTCCATTTAATTTTCAGCTCCTAAAGAACAGACACCTTCTCATGTTCACCTGTGTCTCCCAGTCTCTAATACCTGCTCATAACAGACCCTGAAAAGCACTTGAATTAATGAAGGAAGCAATAAAAACTCTTGTTGGGGAAATTCATCCAAGACCTGGAAATGATTTTTAATTACTTCTTGGCTAATTTAAAATTCTGTAGGGATGGCTATTAAATTTGTAGGAAATTAATAACAATGTGAATGATTCCTGCTCATAGCAGCACAAATGAATGATATAAATCCCAGTACGGCAAATTCTCATTCGGACCTGTTTTAGCATCTTACTGGTTCGCTCATTTATTAATGAGTTAAATAAAATATTTGACATGCACTCATTTTCCATTTGTATGAGTCATGACTTCGCCTTTTTGAAAATTATATTTTAACACTATAGAAGAATATCTTCAGTTAATGTATCATGCATGAACTACCAAATAGCATAGGTTGAGTGTGTGTTAATAGAATTTAGGGAATGTTTTATATGAAACAGCTTAGCATAATAGTTGCAAGGCAATATGAAAGCAAAATGAATATATCTGTTAAAATAATAACACTAAATGAAAATACCAACAGAATAATACAATAGAGCCCTTTAAAGCAGATGGTTGCCCAACGTATATGCATATGTAATACAGACACATGTGCACGTACATGTGCTTAAAAGTAACAGATATACTGTAGCCATATATTTTCCATATAGCAATTCTGGGTTTATAGCTTTCTGCATCACAAGTATGTATCACACTCTATTAAACATGTGGTCATGAGGGCACAATGTTAACTGCGTTGCTTAACTGTTTTAATCACTATTACTCACCCTTGTCTGCTCTTTGCTTTTCCATCATTCTCCCTAACTAAAGCATATGTATCATCCCTTCCCTCCCCCCCACCAGACATGGTCCCACTCATCCAAGAGGAAACAGGAGCATTTGCCCATAAAGGCAGCTGAGGAGACCACTTCAAGCAACAATCTAATGGTCCATTAGTCATAGTCAACTGATGATCCATTAAATGACTGACCAGGTAACTGGGTCAACTGGTTCGAGGGAAGGGTTTACTAAGCCAATGAAGCATTTCAGTGGGCCACTCAAGAAGCCCTTCCCCACCCTACCCCAAACCCACACAACCAGAAGATGTATGTATTCAGTGGGGTTGTCCATTCCATCTCCTAGAATGGGAACAGCTCTCACTTTCCTAAACGCAAGCACCCCAGGGTCAGCCTTCATGCACCAAGACAGGCTGTAGCTCCAAGATCCATGTGGCTTATTGCCTGTGCAGATGTGCACACTTCAAAAGAAAGCTGGTACCCCTCCTTCCTAAGACTGAAGTTCAGATTCCCTCTAGGACAGGGCCATTGCCGTGTCACCAGCCTACTTTGCGGGTTAAAAAAAGAAAAGCACCACATCACTTCTTAAGATACATATTACGTATGATTAGAACTATATTCTATTTTTCTCTCTCTCTTAGCTGGCATTCCTTGGGAGTGGAAAAAAATCAAAGGCATTCTCATACAAAAGTCCACATTGAAGTACGTTTAAGGGCCAGATTAAAACTAACAAAAGGCAGGAAACAGGGAGTTAAGACCTTACCCAAGCCTGAACTCACCCTATTGTGCCTAGATACCAAGGGGTCAGGAAAGAACTTTCAGGTTCCGAATTAGCTGCTTCTGTTTCCTTTCACTGCTGAGATATTAAACTTCAAAAAATATTAAATGCACAAGAAATCCCCAAGCACCCATAACCCATACAGGGTGGTAATCTGTGCATATCTCTAGCTTTGAAAGGCATGTTTCAACCTTATACCTTTTCAAAATTAGAAAAACATCTGTTCCCTTTGGTAAATTCCCTTTCCTACATATCTGTTTTCTGGCTGCCCCAAGTCCTTTCCCTTCCACTAAAGAAATAAACAAGGAAAAGAAAAGATGCAAGGAGTAGGAAAAAGCGGGGATTTCTTATCAGATAATTACCAGCAACTTATTTATTTGTTTGTTTTCTTATGTCCAGGCTTAATTTTCTAATCCAGGGTTACCTCCAATAGCAGGTATGATTCTGATTTTCCCTGGTCATTTTTCATATATGCCCTCTTGGTAATAATTTTAGAATGTCTCCAGCTTATCTGGGGCAGGGTGTGGGGGACTCCATCTCCTTTACAAAGGTAGACTGTTGGGGACTGTCCCTGGTTTGCCTGGAGCTTCTTCACCCCGCTGCTGGGATGGACACTGCTCAGGGATGACTGTGAGTCAGTCATGTGAAACTGAGAACACATTTTGTATTTTGTACAGTGGTAAATCCTAGTTAGCCTTCCACGGTCAGTAACACTGCTGAGGAAATCAGTGGGAGTCGATGATACTCTAAGCACCACATACAGCAATGGACTTACTTGGAGAGACATATGCAATGTTCTAACAACTCGGGGTCCTGAAAACCTTCTCCTCGGCTGCTCCTCATGATGCCTGACTTGAGACAGATCTTCCACCAGTAGATTTGTCCAGGTAGGAGAAACTGTGGATGACTGAGGGTTCCTGCCCGTACAAATCTCACAGGTGACTTCCCAGAGCAAGCCTGAGCCTACCACAGGAGAGGGCAGGGGACCAGCTCTCCTTTCCCACCATCACTTCTATCAAGTTCTCTCCACTTTCAACCCTCAGAAGAAGTGAGCAAACCACCACTCTTCCTTGGGCTGATAACCACGAACCCCTTCTTTCTATTTACCAACAACAGGAGCAATATGGGGTAAAAATGGCAAACATTGGGCCAACCACAAAGTTTAAATAAGAAACTAGTCCCCCATCTCCCTCAGTGGGGTAAACATTTAAAATTGCTTCCTGCTTATAAACACACATCTTTCATTTTCACTTTAGTCTCATGAGAAGGAAGCTCAGGCACTGAGGAGAATGGGTGCATTAGTCTTTAAGAGATATAGCTCAGTACTTTCAGGAGGTGATAAAGACTACAAACAGGAAGTAGGTAAAGATATAGAGAGTGGTCAGGTGGTTTATCAGCCAAACTGGTTCAGTTTTGAGAGTGAAAAGGGGTGGATCAATGCTAACTGGATCCAAGAGGCTTAGACAAGAGGCTTAGGTGGGACAATTTCAGGCAGACACGGATGTCTCCCTTCGGGGAAAGTTATAAAGGTGTCTGGAGTCACTTTCGGGTATTTGTTTGGCAGTGAGGCAATAGAGAGACAGAGAATCTTGAGCCAGATAGGGCCTGGCTGAACCAAACTTTAGGAAGAGCCTTAGAGAATTCAGATGCAGAATAGGTTTGAGGAGCCCAAGGAAACAGGTGCATATTTAGGTTCTTACACAAGACCCATGAGAAGTAGTTAAAGTTCTAACTGGCTCATACCAATGGGATAAATATGAGATATAATTCATGTAAAATGAATATATTTCTGCAACCTATGAGACATGGGAAACTTCAAATAGGGTGAATCAGAGGTGATTTTTGTATATAACTGAATGATACCATTAGCAGCAGGTTAAGCACTGCGCACAAGTTCTTCAGCTAATAACCACGTGGCCTTCAGGTCTACCCAGTAGTGAAAAAATCACTATATTTCAATGTGATAAGGGGTCATGTACAGGAGACTCTGATATCATAAGAGTTGCCTCTTTTTTTGCACAAAGTGGTAAGACTATAAATCTGAATATGTCCCCTGAGCTTTGCTTATTCAATCTCTAGCTTTATTAACTTTGGCAAATACTTGTCCTTTTATGGGACTCAGTTACAGCTTTTAAACCTCTGAAATAGATACATTGTTTCATTACTAAGTACCTTGGTTTGTGCACCTCTCAGTCACAGAATGTCCTTCCCTTCTTGTCTACTGAGAAGTCCTTTGTCACACCTTGTGTTACTGCCTCTGTGAGGCTTTCCCTGAAAAGTGGCCACTGGGAGGGATAGTCTGTCCATTGGTCACTGTCTGTTTCCTCCTGTGGCAGACACGACTTCCCTCTTCCTAAACACCAAGGGGTAACCCTATAGCCTCGTTCAGTCCAATGACACAGAGCAGAAATCTGTTGAAATGAAGATCAGGACAAGCTTTTACTCTCTGGTCAAAAGGGGAAGCTGTCACACCCTTTTGTTCTTTCCCCTTCCTTCTTCAAACTGCCTTGAACACCATTATGATTTGGGGGATGAACAAGCCATCTTTTAACCATGGAGTTACCGATGAGGGAGTGAAAGCCAACACGCTTAGGCGGGAAGCATGGAAGATGTGATAAGTGGATCACTATACCAGCCTTGTATCTAAGTTTACCTTCCTATTATATAAGACAAAAAGGTTCCTACTTTCTAAGCCCCTCTGATCAAGTTTTTTCTTGTTTACAATCAAAAGCAAACAAGATTGACATACTTTCATCCATTAGCTATTGCTGATTAACAAACAACCCCACAAATCAACAGGTCAGCTAGGCCATCTTGCTGGTCTGTGCCAGGCTCTGGAGCACTGGCAGGCCTGCCTTTCTAGGACAGTCCCAGCTAGGAAAAAAACCATCCTTGACTTCATGTTATATTCCATCTTTCACCTGGCCAGCCTAGACTTTTGCACATGGGAGCAGCAGGGCTATGAGAGTCAGTGGAGCATGCAGGTCTCTAGCATATTCTGTCATTGACCAAAGCAAGTTACAAGGCCAGTCCAGACGGAAGGGGAGGAGTGGAGAACTGGAGCCATTCCTCACCAAATCTACCTTGCAATCATAGTGTGAGAGTTCAAGGGCTGGGATTGGGAGATCATTTGTAACTCCTCTATAGGAAGGTTTCCCTAAATTCATTTTTAGCCAAATGTTTGCTCTGCTTAATTCACAGGTCTGTTGAAAGAACCCTTTGTTTCTGACTCCACAGCGGATTAAAGAGGAGGCCCTTGAAGAGTCAAAGAAACAAATACTTTACCACAAAGTGAATTCCTGCTGGTATAATTAGATCTTTGGATACACACTTGCCAGGCGAGGTTTTTCACTCATCTTCAGGGATTCTGGAAGGAGGGAAAGAAGGAAATTGATTGGCAGAAGAACTTCAGTTCCCAGCTGATGTGTGAAAGTTGAGTTAACACAGAGTAGTCCCTATCTTCCCCCTCAAGTAAAGACCACTCACTACCAGCCAGAAATATGTTGTAGGTCAATCACATAGTTAGGAGCATATTCATCTTTGCCTGGAAAGAAGGCTTCCCACCTGATCTGTAAATATATAGGACCCCCCAGAACCATCTTAAACAAACTTCCCTACTTAGAAAACTTGTGAGATGATGTCCTTTTAAAGGAACATTTTTGACCTTGATCAAGTTGGGACTAGACACCCCTGTGTCCACTATCTCAAAAATATCAATGAACCCTCTACCCTTGATACATGATATGTGAAAGGCTGGCTAGATGCTTATTCACCAACGAATTTCCTCTTCTTGGGCACACAGCCAAACTGTATCCCTCTGATACCCTCCCTGTAAGTCATTCTTACCAATCGAATGTGAAGGCAGTACATCCCTTTTGGTTTAATGCAGGGGTCAGCAAACCATAGCCCACAAGCCAAAGATGGCTCACCACCTATCTTTGTAAATACAGATTTTTTGGAACAGAACCACTTCCATTCATTGACACACTGTTTGCAGCTGCTTTTATACTATAATGGCAGAACCAAATAGTTGTGACAGGTAGTATATGCCCCACAGAGCCTAAAATATGTACCATCTGATCCTTTACTGCAAAATTCTGCAAACTCTTGGTGTAAGGCATCTTAAGACAGAGTGCCTGTTCCACTTTCTGTTCTCCTTATATGCTGTCTAGAAGATGTCAGGGCAATTTTGAAGCCATGATTGGACTTTGCAGAGGTCCATCATGAAAAACCTCAGGTCTCTGACTGACTATATGAAGTAGAGACCACTGTCCAAAGCACCAGTCCATCTGTTCTCTTGGAACCCGCATTGAACCATGACACATGTAAAAATTAAAACTTTAGTATGTTAAGGTGCCGGGATCTGGGGCTTATATTTCACAGCATCCAACACTACTCAACTAATATAGATGGGGGGGCAGGAACCTGTGCAAGTAAAATATTACAAATTTTAATAACTCTAGCACAAAAAATAAAGTCATTTGTTCAAGGGCTATATCAAAGCTTGGAAGAAACAGGAGATGAGTTGAATTGGCGGAGAACCACCAGAGACCATTCCAGTGCTAACCCTCAGGTCTTCCCCATGCAAAGCAACCTGAGGAAAACTGGAGCTTCGAGCCTAAAAGAATATCTCCCTGATGGCTTGTCACTAATACCTGGCTGTCTGTTTTTCATTATTAAAGGCTGCCTAACTTTTGTTGAAATATGAACATCCCAGAGAAGAATATATCAAAAATCATCAGTTATTCCATAGTAAGAAGGACTTTATTATAACCTTTTAAAGGAAATCTAGATGAACAAGCCAAAAATACATTTTTTATGATCTCAGAGATAAATTGAATCCTAAACACCTGGAAGACAGAGCTATGAAAAGAAATGTAGGTGCATCTTGGGAAAATGGAAAGTTGCCTAACTTTGCCTTCCTTGTGGGTAAAGCATGACTTTGGACTCTGAGATATTATAAGCAGGTATCAGAAACCCACCAATCGCCTTGAACTCAGAGGCCAAACTGTTTTCCCTGCCCATAGTGTCCTTGTCCTTCACCTGCTTTGTCACCTCCTCTTCACCAGGAGTCACTTCCTCTGGGAATTCTTCCCTGGCCACTCCAGGTATATCCTTCTTTTGTCTTCTGCCACCCTGCAATTAATAGATGCCTCAGAAAAACATTAATTATACTACATTACAAGTATCATTTTAAACATCTCTCTCTCCTACCAGACATCCAGCTGGGGCCATTCCCTGGCATACTTTCGGGAATACAGAATATACTCAATACATATTTGTTGGATTAATGGGAAACTGTTTCCTAGGAGAGTGGGTCTCCATTATCTATTGAAAAATTAAAATCACTTGAGAAACACACAAACATGTGGATTCTCAAACCTATTGAATCAGAGTGTCCAGGGGTAAGGCCACAAAACTGTATTTTTCAATAGTGATCGTGGGGCATTGAGTTCTATGCTCCGGTCCTTCCAGCCAGGAAGTCTTCCAATCCCAGGAATCTACCTGACATATAGCACTTTTATTTGGCATTGCTGCCAGGTCCTCGTACCACAGAAGTGAGCTGGGGAACAACATTCAGTCAGTCATTCCTTCTGTCAGTCAGTTACTGAGTGCCTCCTACGTGTCCAGCACTATTCTAGGCTTTAGGGATACGGGAGGGCGTAAAACTGACAACACTCCCTACCCTCAAGGAATTTCTACTCTAGGAAGTTAGGGAGTGATGATAAGCAAGTACAGTTTATAATATGTTTATAGTAAGTGTCAGAGGGAGACATTAAATCAGGAAAGGAATAGGAAGTGGTTAGAGAAGAGTTCAGCTCTGTACAGAGCTGCCAAGGAAAGCCACAGTGAGAAGGTGATGTTGAGAAAACAGCTGAAGGCATGAGAATGAGAATGGCATCTGGGCAAGGAGCGCTCAGGGAAAACACAAAGTGAGTCAATCCCGAGGAAGGCCCATTGCCGCTCAGTTGGAGAAAGAGGCAGGAGGCCTTGACTGCAGAGAGGAACAGAGACACGAATCAGAATTCCCAGGTTAGAAGGTCCTGATTCATCATACACATCAAACGCATCAAATGCATCAAAAGGGTTTAGAGGCCACTGGAAGGCTTTGCCCTTCTGTGTGAGATGGAGCACCAAGGGAGGGTTCTGGGAAAAGGAGTGACAAGGTCTGAAGTACCTTTCAACAGCTTCATGGTGGCTACTATGCTAAGCTTAGAAGGAAGTGGGACAAGGGTTGAAAGGGAAATCTGTTAGAAAACTATTGTCCAAATTCAGGGTGTACCCAAATTCTAAATCTTTTTTCAAGGAAGAGCTGATAGGTTTAGCTCGTAGATCAGGAGAGTAAGAAAGGGGGGAGGTAAAGACAACTCCAAAGTTTGGGAGCTGAGAACTGAAAGGATGACCTTGCCATTTCCTGAGATAGAGAAGACAGGACGTTGAGCAGATTGGGGGGTGTGAGGGGCTATCAGCAGCTCAGTCTGGAATCTGCAAAATTATAATACCCAAGTGGAGATCAAAATGAAGCTAGAGGTCGTCAGTGCTCTCTGCATTTCTTCCTTGCTGATCTCTGGCTTGGACCTCCAATACCCAAATTCAAATCTCCATTTCCTAAGAAAAAGGATAATTACATATGTTTGTGAAATTGCTTTGTGAAACCATAAAGTACTATAAAGTGAATACTATTACTGTTTATACATGGAAATAACAGTATGATGCCATCAGTCCCAAGAAGGGCCTTTTATTTGGTCTTTGGAAAACCAGGCTATAGGAAACATACAAGAGCCCATAATCCCTCAGGGTTTGGGGGCCAAAGGAGTACAGGCTGGGTTATTTGCAAGCAAACATAGTGCTCTTTCTGGAAACCTTCACAGTTTGCTAAACTTTTGGAAAATTAAACACCCACCATTAAATCATAACCTAAGGGTACGTGAAGTAACAACTAACTGTGCTCACCCACCTCTTCTTGCCCAGGAAATAAAAGCATTATGTACAAATAGAGGAAATAGAAGTTCAATTGAGACTATCTGAAACCCATGGATTCTTTTTTAAAGAAACCATAGTCCATTCTTTCAATCCATCTCCCACGTCCATCCCATCTTGCAACCACCAGCTCTGCCCTGGCTCCCACCCGTCAAATCTTGGTAGAAACAGCTGTCACCACAAAAGTCATAGCTGGGCCAGGACAGCCAGCTGGCTGTGTGATTCACAAACAAATTAACCTTGGGATTTTATTTTGAGCAAAGGGGCTTCCTATCCTATGTTCTTAGCGACCATCCATATTTTTGCTCTTGGATAAACAAACACCAAACTCAAATGTCACACAAGGCTGAGCCATAATGTGGGTTTTTAGGGCCACTACCAACTACTGCTTTTTAAAAATGTTCCTTCTTAATCAAAAGCTTTTATCTCTTAACAACTTTTCCAGTAAAGGCATATACCTGTCTCAGTGGCCTGATCCATGCCTGGGGGTTCACTTCTCAAAGAGGGAGGGGTGTGAATATCATTGCTCTATTAACAATCTAGCAATCATTTCTCAAAGTATAGGTGTAAGACATAGAATTAACAGATGACATAATATATTTTAAAATTTTGAGAAACCAGTAAATGTATGTGTTGCAGCACAGCACCATCTACTGACCAGATACAGAAAGAACGTGTGAGAAAGAAAGGGGAGAGAGATGGGAAGGGACAGGGTGAGAGAAGGAAGGTGAAAAGGAGAGAGAAGTCTAAAGGGGAAGGGGAAGAAGAAAAGGAAAGGGGGAACAGAAAGGAAGGACAGTAAAAAAAGGGGGGAGAGAGAGGGAAAGGAAAGAGAAAAGGAAAGAACTGTGGATTTCTACTAATCCCAGTTCTCATTCCATAAATAAAGAAACAGCTTAGAAAGTTTAGTTGAATTCACAAGAGTCAAAAGACTTCTCAGGTTATCTACTTATAAGAAAAATCACTTTCACATATTCACAGATTTCAAAACAATTAACCTGTTGTGGCATTGGAGGATGAATAGGCATATAATATCAAATAAATAGAACAAAGAATCCAGAAATAGACCAACACATCAAGTCTCATTTTTTTCAAAGGTATAAAGTCAATTAATAGGGAAATTATAGTCTTTTCAACAAATTGTGCTGGAATAATTGTACAAAATATATGCAACTTCAACCCATACTTCTGACCTTGTATAAAAATGGATCATAAATCTAAAAAAAACCCCAATAAAATTATAAAACTTCCAAATATAGCAGAAAATCTTTGTGATCTTTGGTTGGGCAAAGAAATCCTAGATGTGGCACCAACATAACAATCATCAAAGGAGGAAATTATAAAATGGGCACTTAAAAATTAATGATTTCTGTACTTCAACAGACACTGTTTAGAGACTAAAAAAACAAACCATAGACTTGGAGATATACTTTCAAATCACATGTCTGATAAAGAATTTGTACCCAGGATACATAATTAAACTATCAAAATACAGTAATAAGAAAGCAAACAACTGAACATAAAGCTGGTCGAAACACTTCAATATATAAAGTGCCCAACATCAGCACTCAAAAGGGAAAGTAAAGCCATAATGAGATACCACTGAGTAATAGTATCTGTAAATGGTACTGATAAAAATGTCTAAAATTTCAAAATAACTGAAAACACCAAGGGATGCAATGCAATAGGAAATTGTTTATACTACTGGTGATAATTTAAAAAATGTCACAGTCATTTTCAAAACAGTTTGGCAAGTTTTTTATATATCTGAGCATATACTTACCATGCAACACACCATCCTACCCTGAGGTATAGTCTGAGTGAAATGAAAGTGTATGTTTAAGAGAAGAGCTGTAAGAATGTTGATAGCACCTTCATTTATAATCGCCAAATGTTGAAGCAAACACAAATATTACACCATAGGTAAATAGATAAACAAACTCTGATATAATGGGATACTACTCAGCAGTGAAAGTAAAGGAACTCAGAAACGAAGCAGGGGACACTAGAAGAATAATAGAACCCACTGCATGAACAGCACCAAGAGTGGGCCCTCATGTAAACTATGGTCTGTGGGTGATTATGGTGTGTCAGCGTGGGTTCATCGATGATAACAAATGTACCACACCCGTGGGGGATGTTGGTAACTGGGGATACTGAGCATGTGCGGGACAAGGGTGAATGTAGGATATATCTGTAACTTCCTCTCAATGTTGCTATGAAACTAAAACTGAACTTAAAAATTGTCTTGAAAATACTAGAATAAAACTTCCTGTAGAATTATTCATGACCTAGGATAGCCTGGGAAAAAGTGAAGAAATCACTGACTCACCTAACAACCTGGATCAATCTCAAGTTCTTTATGTTAAGTGACATAAGCCGGTCTCAAAGAGCTGCATACCACATTATTCCATTTAACAAAATTCTGGAAAATTTAAAGCTATAGGGCCAGACAATATATCAGTGGTTGCTGGGGTAGGGTGTGAGGGACAGAGGGGAGATTGGGGGGAGAGAAAACTGTTGTAGATTCTGATTGAGGTGTTGATTATACAACCATATGCATTTGTCAAAACTCTCAGAACTATGCAATAGATAGAGTGGATTTTAATGTGTGTAAGTATACCTTAGTAAAAAATGTAAAATATAATTAACCTGTAGTCCAATATGTGACTTATGTGGAAAAAGAAAAAATGGAATAAACAAATGGGGTCTCATCAAAATAAAAGGCTTCTGCATGGATAAAAAAACAGCATTAAAATAAAAAGAGAACCAACCATATGGGAAAACATATTTGCCAATGATACCTCAGACAAGGGTTTGATCTCCAAAATATAAGAACTCACATGACTCCACTCCAGGAAGACAAACAACCCAATTAAAAAATGGGCAAAGGACTTGAACAGACACTTCTCCAGGGAGGACATACAGAGGGCCCAGGGACATATGAAAACATGCTCAGCATCACTAGCCATCAGAGAGATGCAAATTAAAACCACAATGAGATACCACTTCACACTGGCGAGAGTGGCCATCATAAACAAATCAACAAACAACAAGTGTAGAGAGGATGTGGAGAAAAGGGAACCCTAGTGCATTGTTGGTAGGAATGCAGACTGGTGAGGCCACTGTGGAAAAAAGTATGGAATTTCCTCAGAAAACTAAAAATGGAACTGCCTTTTGACCTGGCAATTCCAGTGCTGGGATTATGCCCTATGAACCCTGAAACACCAATACAAAGAATTTATGTACCCCAATGTTCATAGCAGCACAATTTACAATAGCCAAGTGCTGGAAGCAACCTAAGTGCCCATCAGTAAATGCATGGATCAGAAAACTAGGGTACATTTACACAATGGAATACTATGAAGCAGAAAGAAATAAGGAGCTCCTACCCTTTTCGACAGGATGAATGGAACTGGAGAACATTATGCTAAGTGAAATGAGCCAGGCGGTGAGGGACAAATACCATATGATCTCACCTATAAGTGGAACCTAATCAACAAAATAAATAAGCATGCAAAATATAACCAGAGACATTGAAATTAAAAACAAACTGACAGTAACCAGAGGGGATGTGGGAGGGAATATTGGGGGGAAAAGAAAGTATTCTTAAGAACATTTATAAAGGACACATGGACAAAACCAAAGGGAGTTAGGAATCACGGGTGGTAAATAGGGATGACTTGGGTGGGGGGGAGTGGGGGGGGGGGGAGTGGAGACAACTGTAGTTGAACAACAATAAAAAAAGTTTTAAAAAATTAAAAGAGAAAGAAAAGATGGAACTAAAAGTATTTTCTACTCTCACACACTATTTGTTTAAACTAATCAATTTATTCTTGAAAGAAAGCACTTGCTAAATAAAATCTAATACTGGCTCCTGTCTAAAATATTCAGCATTTAAAATAATAGATTCTGAATTGGTAAATTTTTAGCGTAACATGAACAGTTATATCACCTACATTTTAATGATCAAAATCTATTATAAATTAGAAAATTGTATGGACATTTAATGCAATCTTAGAGTACACTGTAACTTGAATGTTTATCTGCATGAAATGCCTTCAACATTTTCTTTCTGATAGCTTACATTATACAGATGTGTGAATACAGAGTTTTGAATGCTGTCCCTTTCATTTCAAGCTCCAAATTACATCTTATCTGCATTCTGGAACCATACATTAGCATTTACATCCCAAGTGACTTCGTAGAAGCAAAGAGAAGATTTCAAAGGTAATCCAATACAATAGTCATCTATTGTATTGGATTTATGAGGCCAAGAGTAAGTGTCAGCCAAAGGGGTGGGGTAAGCACTATAAAAGCCCTTGCAATATCAAAGGCCATTTACCACATTAACATCCACTTCATCTGTGGTTTGATCAGCTTTTCTTTAGGTTCTTCATTTACTAATACGATTCTTGGGCTATGTAAAATTCATTTATGTAATGATTATTATCTGTATTCTGTTACATAAGCTATGGGGCTAAAAACAAACTCTGGGTATGGTGGCAAATGGAGAGACAAAACATCTGTCCTAAGACAGCTTAGCATCTTTGCGCGGATATAGACACACGAAGTCAAGAACGATGGCCGGGTAGAATCAGTCATGATGGAATCTGAAGACTACAGGGGGGGGGGGGGGGGGGTCAGATTCCTCAAAGCAAGGCTCCCAACCAGGGAGGCTTGGTTAGTACGGGGAAAAGGTGAGGGCATGGGCATGAACCTGTTGGATGACTATTTACCATCCATTAACCAGGGGGATTGGGAAATACGGGCAATAAGAGAAAAAAATATGAGCAAAGTCCTAAAGGCTTATAAGTCTGTAGCTTTATACAGTCATGTAAGTAAGGCTTTACCATATGGGGGAAAATGCTTAGAAGACATTAAGACAATGACAATAAAACTTTGTAAAAATTTAAATCCATTTAATTGATTTGTAAATACGTAATTGAAGTAAACCAACTGATGCTGAGTGGAAACATAGGGAGCAAATCTAATTTAGAAAAATTCTATCTCCAAATAATATAATTAATTTGTCTTTACGAAGAAAATATTTTGGCATTAGAGTGACTTATATTACACTGTGAAATTCTCACAGGACATTGCCAACTGAGTAAGAGGCAAAGTGATTAAATAGTCGCTATAGCCTTGTCTAGTTCTGAAACTGTGCACTTGGAGGTAGATTCTGGCCAGACCAGTTTGTGATAAATGTCATTTTAAAAATAGATAGTAATCTTGTGCTTTTTATGCATTTCCTGCAATAGAACATCTTGCTATTTCTTTGCATAGAAACTTATTGTTCATAGAAAAACCATTCTTTCAACAAATTTTTATCTAGTGCGCAAAATAGGCTATGACCTAGAGTCCTGATTTGTGTTATGCACTTGAGTAATTGCTCTCATCAGTCATATAAAGGTCTGAAGATACAGGCAAAATTACTTAACCAGTAGCTTGAATGCTTAGGTAAGCTCTCCCTCAAACCTCAAAACCCATAATAAAATGAGGGCTAAAATGTCACAAACCTAACCATATTTTTGATCTGAACCATTTTTTAAGATAGAGTTTCAATAAATATTATTCCTTTAGCATGCCATAAATTCACTTCTCAATAGCTTCAAAAGTTTGGTCATAGTTTTATGGTTCTCAGTTTTAGTGAATTTGTCCGTACTCAGCCATCAGTCTTTGCCCTTCCAAAATATTCATAATAAATAATTCAAAAATATCATCCCTTTATATTTTTTCCTGGAAAATATTTTTCATTATTTTTCCTCCTCCTTATTTTAGGTCGCCTGCTCCCCTATTATCCATAGAGCATTCTGATGTTCAGTTGTGATGGTTACTTAGCAAAAACCAGAAGGAACATTTTTGAAAGTTTAAACTCATGACCCAATAGCAACCTGGCTGACATTTAGAAAAAGTTTAAGAATTACCAAGAAGCCAGCACCTTGACTGTTTTTTCAACAAACTAAGCAATAGTAGAAAAAAAAAAAAGATTTCTCTTCTTTCTGTGCCTATAATATTCTGCCAGATACTTTCACGTACGTTTACTTGGAAACCATTTCTTTGAGCTCCTGTTTCTCCGAAGCAGGATGTCCTTTCGTGCGGATAGCACATTGCTGCAGGCAGAAGGAAGCACTCCTATAATAAATCCTCGGGGTGGGCTGACTCCACAGTGGTCTTGAAAAGCTGAGAGAAACAATGAAAAACCCAAGTCTGAAATGTGAGGCAGTTGCCACTGCCAACACACAACGGTAAAAGCACTCACACGACTTACCAAATATACCTGCCCATGCTAGTGAATGGATCAGTTTCTCATTCACTCTCTTTTGTTTTTATAAACCAAGACAGGAACACAAGAAAAAAAAAATCTCACTTTTATATTTGTAACCCAAAAAAGAAAGGAAGGCCAAAAAAGAAAGGTGTATTTTGCAGATTACTCAGTTTACTTTGGGCAGTTATTGTTAACTCTCAGAAGTTAAATCATAAGAATTATGGGATTCCACCAATCCTGGGTGGTGCAAGAGAGTATATGGACGGACCTCACCATCAGACATCACAGCACCATGGAAGAAAGCAGCGTGCTGGGGGAGACTCACTCACTCATCCTACCAACATGGTATCTATAGATATTTTGTTCAAGTCCACTCTGTTAAATTTTCATTTTTGGATTGGTACCTAGTTTCCTTTAAGTGTTAATATTCCTTTCATAAGACTTTAAGTGTTGACTAGTGTTGAACCTATGTGCCATAACCCTTAAGTCCCACTACAACTAAGAAGTTTATATATATGAAAGATAAATAACTTACCTGAAGTTCCTACCCTCAATCCTACATCTAAAATAATCTCCCCCAATACCTAGGTGTTGCTTAGAGAACTGGTTATATAGCACGTGACTGCTATAGGGAACACAGCTGCACTCCATCCAAAGGCCCTTAAATTCCCTGTGCTGTGTCTGTGCCGCTTTTGGGCCTTGTTTCATGTGGTCTGCACCTGTGACTCTTGGACTACAGAAGCCACTGTGCTGCTCAGAGAAACCAGAACTGCCTGGGAATTTTACATCCTTCGAGGATGACCAACCAGCCCCCTTTGCATGAAACAGAAGTGTTTCTCAAGAGGTGGGATTTTCAGTGCTAACAGCAGGACCGCCCCAGACTAACTGAGGTGATTCGTCACCCAGTGCACCCCCAGTACCACTAGTGGGCAGTCCTTAGTCAATATCGGGCGAGTGCAGGAGTATGAGAGCCTAGTTCCTTTGCCTCATGTTGGGACAAATATTCAGGTACAATTAGGCTCTAGATCTTGCAAGATCCAGCTGAGGCTGGACTTTCCCTTACTTGGCATCTTCCCTTTTATATCTTGTTTCCTGGAAGCACTTCCTTCATAAATCACTTCCACCCCCTCCTCATCTCGGTGACACACTTCTGGCTGCCCCCACTGAGGATAGCTGCCTGTCCCTAAATGCTGGAAAATCACAGGATGGATCTGTCATCGACACCCACAAAGCAGTCACAAATTTCATTTTAACCGAATTCTTGAGCTTCCTCTCCTGAACTAAAACTTGTAATAGAGACATTAGCAGGTGGGAAAATCCTCTTATCTTGGTGTGTTTCCTTTTCTTGTCTCCATAGCCTTGGGTCAACCTGGAGGAGGTACAGATGGCAGAAATGGCAGGGGAGGATGAAGACAGCTAAAAGAAACAGTTAAAAGGAGACAGGCAGAATTTAAATTATAAACCCCAAATCATCAAGATTTGATTATTTCTTATATAGTGAACTCAAGGGGTGTTTTTCCTGAAATAAAAACTAAAATCTCTAGTACATTGAAAAAAGTAATTTCTCTACTATATTAGTAGAGTTATGTAATTATATTTTTATGTATATCTCCAGATACTTTTCTGAAACTCTACCCCAATAAATTATTAACCTGGCCTGGGACTGTCCTTTTCTTATATATTAAAAGCTCTCCTTCACTGACTTGCTCTCTCTTTGAACCACTGAAGTTTCTATATGATGCAATAATTTACCAAATAATAATAATAATAATAAGGTAGCTCTGTATCCTGTGTATTTGATTTAAGGAAAAGGGCTTCCCTTTCAGGACCCCATGAATGTACAAGGTTCAAACAAAGTGCGGGGCGCTAATGAACAGACTCTGTTTTCCTGTGCAGGGCCCCTGAACAGAATGACTTCATTCAGGGCTACTGCTCGCGCATGGAAAGTGTTGGTAAGAAATCCCACAGAGTTCAGACGACCTTTTCCTAACTTTCGTTTTTTTTTCCCCTGTTTGTCTTTCGGGTCTAAGCCAGGGATAACATAAATATTCATCAGCTGATATTTGCAGGAGCTGTGAAGTTATGAATGAGGCCATGCCGCTCCCCTCCTGTCCCAGCTACAGAATGGCAGCTTCTCCACTCAGCTCCTGGCCAAACGACATTTTCCAAAATCCCCACAGTGTGCTAATGGGCTTTTCAAATTCAGTCTTTGTTTTTTTTCTTTAATGCTCAAAGCAGAAATGCTGTCTGCTTCATGTTTACCCTGGGACTATAGAAGAAGAAAAAGAAAAACGTTATTTTGCCGAGCTTTAAACTGTCAGATGCTTTGACATAGCAGGCAAATGTGTTAGTAACTCAACAAATTGGCGACTTATATCAACGGTTATGATAGTTGCAGGTTTCCTTTTCATATTAAACACCAGACAGGTACCTGAGGCATTTATTGTGTGAAGAGCAGGGAAAATAACCCCAGCTTCTATTTGTTTCTGCTGTTTTGATAGTCACCTGGGCAGGTGTTGGAAAACAATTTTGAGTAAGACAACTTCAAATAGGTCCTTGAGGTTGAGACATAAAAACATGGAAATTGTGCCTGTCCTGGGGCCTGGAATGCAGCTGGTCTTTCTGTCATCCAGATTTCCAACAAATCAGCTCTTTAGAGTCTGGAGTTGTTTGGGGGGGTTTGGAGTTTTTTTTATTATTATCTTCCAGAGCCTCTCATTCAAATAAAAACTAAGTACAAAGTAAGTTGTAAGTGGAAACAGAAGACTGTGTGGTAGCAATCAATGGATCAGTCCCCAGTAGTTAATAAACATAAATAAAACATGTTTTCATAGACACAGGATAAATATTGTCAGTGGGCAGTATTCTTTTTTTGACTTTGCTCGTCAGTGTGTCTTATTCAAAACCCAACACTTGGTCTGTCCTTGTCCCTGCAGAAATGTTACGCGTTAGCTGGGTAATTCTAGGACACGAGGATTATTTTTAAGAGGTGTTACTGCAGGTGCCATACTTGGAAGAATCTTCTTGGGAATGTTCTGTGTTTCTGAATTTTAAATAAGAATTGCAAATCAATACCTCCTATAAACACCGTTCTGTATTTTTGGGGTTCAGCCATCTTACCCATACCTGACAGTGGAAATAATTATCTAAACCACCAAACCCTAAAGAAGAGCAGGATCTCAGGTATTCAAATAAGGACCAGATCCAGCCTGGTGAGAAATCGTGGCCGGATTCCTGTCTCTGTCTTCATCCTGCAGTCTAGCTTTGCCAGGGCTAGAACAGAAGCCAGAGGCAAATGTTCAACTGTATTCTCCCTGGTTCCAGCCGTCTCCAGGATAAGACCTGGTGAACTACTGTTGGAGGGAGTCAAAGGCAATGACCTTCTGCAGGAAAAAACTGGACATTAACAGGAATGATGGATAGTCGCAACATACCCTAGAGACATTTGGGAGGCCAGATGAGTTGGAGCAGGCAGGAAAACATTTCCTCTCCCTCTCATCCTTTCTCAGTACTAAGCATTCTGCTTTGAAAGTGACAGAGGAGAATTACACGTTGACCTTTCTCTATAAGGGGATGGCTGGGGTAGGGGGATCAGTGGGGGGGAAGTAGAGACAACTGTACTTGAACAACAATTTTAAAAATGTGGAAAAAAAAGAAAAAGAATTCTTTTTTTCAAAGCACATCAGATCACAATGTCAGAGAATTCCAATTAGATACTCTAATGTTATCAGGGAAGAAAGTAACTTAATTCAACAGCGGTTTGTTAAATCTTGTGTATAAGTGATTGTATGTTTTGATCTTGGGCACAAGCAAGGAAAGATTTTTTTTAATTGGCTTATTTTCTATGTTCCAAAAGTACTATTTACATGTTAAAGACCATTTCCTGGGTTTTAGCCTTACTTTACTCCTTCTGGCCACTCTAGAATCTCTATTTTCTCCACCGATATCTCATCTTTCCAAATATAGAGCCAGAAGTTTCAACAGTACAAGAGAAATTCAGATCAGTTGAGGCATGTCACAAGTGTAGTACATATTGTTCCACCAAAGTGGCCCATGTGATTTATAATTCAAATTGGGAAACTTTGGACATAAACGGGGCATTTACTCCGGGAGAATGAGCGTTGAACTGAGACTGTTGT
The DNA here is from genome assembly GCF_022682495.2 of Desmodus rotundus. NCBI lineage: Eukaryota > Metazoa > Chordata > Mammalia > Chiroptera > Phyllostomidae > Desmodus > Desmodus rotundus. Next base: position 120,977,903 of record NC_071392.1, read on the forward strand.
GGGCACACTGGGTCACATGATCACCTTATAAATGGAGTCTTCTAGCTGATTTTCTCTACTTTTATCTTAAGTTAAGGATAAAAGTTCACTTTTGTTCTCTGGATAATGAGTTACTTTCCTCAGGAAATTTTAATGCCACTTTATTTGGCTGCCACACCAAATTATCACCGTTTTGCCTTTTTCATCCTGCATCCTCCTGAGGTTGCTTTGGAAGAAAGAGGTCATCCACCTTTTGTCTTCCCTTTGACGATTTTAAGGATCTCTAAAGCACGGCATGTAAACAACTGTGTGCTCTGCCTGTATGTAGGGCTGGTACAATCTTAAGGAAAAGAGAAGAAGATTAGATTGTTTATTTCCCTGAGAGACAACTTGGTGGATACTGGATATCCAACTGTTGGTTCTTATACTGAAGTATGCTCAGCTCCTGATGGCAGGATCCAGATAACTGACTTCCATGGGGTCAGTGCCCACAGATGTGAGAGAAGAGCACCTTGATGGGACGGCAACTTCAACACATTGGTTTTGGCTTGAGGCCTCCATGATGTCAGCTGATTTCCTCTGTGGTGAATTTCTTTAATGTTTTGTGATCTTAAGGAGCCACTGTACCTCTCTTGCTTCATACTGTTCCTTCAGTATTGTTACGTGGAAAATAAAACTGTACCACTTCAAAGTTCATAATTTTTTCAAGGGCTAATCACCTGAAGTCTACAGATACTATTTAAACTGATGAAGGGTAATCAAACAGGGATTTGTACTAAACAGGATGTTTTAACTTTGTTTATCATTAAACTTTAATTTATGTTGTTATTAAACTTTATCAATTATCTCCAGCTCTGCTGCTATTAGTCGACTGAGCTTGGGGAAATCATAATCCTTTTGTATCAATTTCCTCAACTAAAGATGGAAGGGCTGGGTTTTTAGCATTTCTCACACTGTTATCCATCAAATTTTAGTTTTTTATTATATTAATTGTAGATATACATGAAGTATTTTTGGAAAATACATGGTTTAGCAAAGGTAATTAGATTTCTTTAATATAAGAGGAGATAAATTAATAGTAAGATGTGCCTTAACAAGCCACAAGACTTAACTTGAAATGCATATGATTAATTTATGCACTTCAACAATAAAGCAATCAAGAAGTTAACTTTGCAATAATGAACACACTAGCTTTGAAACAATATGTTAAACGTAACATCAAACGTTCTGTGGTCTTAAACGAACGGTTTGGTTCTGGATCACTGATGTGTGGTCAAGCAAACAAAGTAAGACACTACCCACGGTGGGATCCCAGGCAATTCCCTGGCCAGCATCGAATTTCCCAGTTGCCAAGTGATGCTGTACCCTTCAGATGTTACAAGACTAAGATCAAAGAACTCATTGGTTTCCTACGTAACTTTGTATATGAATATATTTGTAAAGAGGCCCACAAACTTAGTGCACACACACAATGTAAAGTGCCAAGTTACATTTGAATCATAGATAAACAGCAAATAATTTTTTAGGTTAACTATGTCCCAAGCATTGCATGGGATATACTTACATTTTCAAAGCATTTATTGCTTTCACAAGGAACACCTATTGTTTCGTTCCCAGTAAAAAAAACTCTGGAAAATCCCTTTCTCTTCCCTCTTTTCTCCACAGCAATGTCTGGGATTCAGAGCAGCCCCACATTCTTATTGTATCTTTACCCCTGACCACTTTTGATTGGTTAAGGGGAGCAAAAGTAACTCAGTTACAGTTCTGCTCTCCAATCCTCTTAAGGGAAGCTGGAACAGAAGCATGAATTCTCCTGGGTCACAGAGCCAGGGGATGTGAACCTAGGGAGCTGCAGGCAGCCATGTGACCCACTAAGCTGAGCTTGATGGTCTGCAGTGAAAAAGCAACAAAGCTAACATTCTGGGAGAACAAAGGGAAAAAACCAAAATGAGTCCTTGCTGCTGTCCCATCCCCACACCCAGGTTTCCCAAGGCCCAGCTGCATTCATGTCCTCCCCGTGGCTTGGCGGTCACTTCCTGTGATATAGTGATGTACTGAAAACCCTCCTCTGTCTGACCGTGGTTGAGTTGTGTTTTGTTGCTGTGAGTTGTGAAATCTCAACGGGACATTGTTTTGAATACTTAAACAAATGTGTTTTTTTTCTCAGAACTAAAGGAATATTAATCATTCCCCGCTTTTTAGGACCTAATTATTGCATAATTGAGATGTGGCACATCCACATCACCCAACTTACATGGCCACGAGCCAATTGGTCAGAGGGGGACCATCGGGCTTGCCCATTGAATACGAATATGTGTAACATTTGGCCACATGATCTAACATATTCCAAGAGCTCTAAAATGCTATGACCTAGTGACATTTAACAATTTACCAATCTCAGTTTGGTAGTTATTTGTTATAAAAATATGATCAAATAAATTTTTAAGTGATGAAACCTATTCTTGAGAAAATTATACCATTTAATATTATAATAATATCCCATTTTTTTGTTTGCAAATCAAACAAAACTTCACAATAGCATTTTATGAGCATAAAACACTCATGTATAAATCATGAGGACTTCCCATTAAATATTGTGATTTTAAATTTTCTTAATTAAAATAAATAAGGATTTGCTATATTTGATGCCAAACATAGAATGTCAGAATTGGTTCTAAAAAATACTCTAATATCCCTGACAAAAGCTCACTGATTAATTTATCAAACATTTATGGAATAACTACATGTCTTACTGTAGGTGTAAGGTGCTGCTAATACAAAATAACACAGATTCTCTGCCTTCATGGACTTGATAAACCAGTATCTAGTACTAGTACTAGTACTAGTATCACTGTCTCATAATTTTTCCATATGGGGTTTTGTTTTGTTCTTGAACATTGTACAATATAAGTTTATGAATATATTTACTTAACACATGTAAGGAAGTAAGGATCATTGCAAGTCAACCCCAAGCCTGGGGTACATTCTTTAAGCTTTACTTGATGTCCAGGCACCTTCACCATGCTGCTTGCTTTCCATTAAATGTGGCCAGAACTGGATGCAGTGCCATACGTGTAGACAGAGCAGAATTTAGGGAGACTCTTTCTATTGTTCTTGCATTATATTTTTGACAATACATGAGAGGGTTCGTAAGTATTACAGTTAGCAAAACTAGACTCTGTCCTCCCTGAGGTAAGTATTGAAAGCACCACAAAGCAAGGCAGAAAGCAGTGTGCCCTAACAGGAAGCGACCCTATCAGCAACACAAATACCTGGGTGGCAGCCCTCACACCAGTATTCATCGTGGCAGGATCTTAATGCTCAGAGAAATGTCTAGTGACATCTAGGCATCCTCTAGAAAACTAAAGGTCATGTCCACAAAATTCCACTCCCCTCCTCACTCATTTTACTGAACTGTTTCCATACTGCAGACAAGGTCTGATTATGAGCATTTTTAACAGGGTCTGCTGTTTCTCAGTTTCATTCTTTAACCTTAGTTCAGTGGAAGGAAAAATATAAATGAATCTAGATTGGGGAAACCATGTCAGCTCTTATACTAGATTGGACTTCTGAGAATACCCCATTTATGTTTTGCCTCTGACAGAGAGTCAAAAACTCACAAAGGAAAGCAGTACATCAAATACATCGAAATCAATGTAGAGTTGGGTTCTTGCACCAGGTGCGTCTTCTTTTGCTGTCCTTGCAGTTCTCTCACCTCTCATTCCCTTCTGTCAGGCACAGTAAAACACACTGGAGGACCATGTGGACCTTCGCCATTGGCAAGGTTTGGACACGCCACACGGACGTCAACATTAATCAACATTATCAGAGACCAAATAATTGTAATTACTTCATCATGAATCATTTTTAATTAACTTTAAAAATATACTTAGCTACTTTTTACTTATCCGAAGCTTTGAAGAATTTTGGAATTACAAGTGTTAACACAAGGGATATTTAGTAGAGTGGGGCAAGAGTCTCATTCCAAAGTCCTGGGAGGCAGCATTTCAAATGGGGAAGCAGTTTGGGCATTAACCTCTCATTCCCTTCTAACCACTCCCTTCTGGAAAAGGGACCAATGACTGAGGGGAGTGTCTTGTTTTCCAAAGACCCTTCTTTATGTGTTTATTTGCTTGCACTTACATCATCTTCTCAATCATCTTCTCTGCCCAATAAAGGATGGACAAAAGATGGCAAAAGAGTTGAAAGCCAATTGAATCATTCTGGATAAATTGTTAGCAAACCTGGAATAAGATTAGCCAAGAAACATTTAGCAAAAAGAAGAAAGAAAGAAAGAAAGGTTTGCAAGGAAATCTGTGGATTTCATTTAGATTGTGTTTAGATGACAATAAAGCATCTGGTCAATTTAATGGAAAGTAGGCAAATTGTTTATTGTTTATGCAGTCATGTAGATAAAATCATCAGTTGATCCAATGATTGCATTTTCAGATTCATGGATTCTGGCTTTCATATACACTGTCTTGCCCATAATCATGAATATTTAATAATTGCACAAATTAAATCCTTTTTCGTGTTCTTTTTCTTTTTGGTAGATTAGCAGTTTGCTAATGCATGAGTTCTCAAATATTTTTGTTGGTATATCAGGGTTTTTATCATAGATATATATGTGTGTGGTTGGGAGTATTGGAAATGGTGAATTTTAACTTTATTCAACAGATTATTGACAAAATTTTTAAAAGAGTTAAGTCATGACTGTGTCTTAGTGACTTTAAAAATTCACTACTTAAAACCAAGATGTTCATATCATGACACACATTATATTAAATTACTATTATTCAGAAAGTCTCAAAAAATCAGTAATATTACTCATTAATATTTAAACTAGATAGCATGGTTATAATATCAACTAATATTTAAACCAAAAATCCATTCTCAACTAAGGCAAAGCTATTATCTACTTCATTTGAATGTTTTCCAAAAATCTGAGAGATTTGCTTATTAATATTCCAACCAGATAACATGGTGTCAAGCGTAAAGGAAAAGCAGAATCAAAAGTATGTTTTTACTTGAGTAATTCAAGTTGTTTATATGGTAAAGAAATGTATTCTTCTGGTTCAAGGAGATGCCACAGTTCATAGAGAAAGCCTTTGGTACCAACTGGCCGTTTCAGATACAGGATTGTGTCTACAGGGCACACTTCAATATGTCTAACAAACATTGTTCATGCTTTTCAGATTTCCAATATGTCAGTCATCACCCTACAGGCCATATATTCTCATTACTGTCATTTTATAATAGCTTACCCTGCATCATTTCTTATAGGTTAGAAGGGCAGCAATATTTATTAGTACAAACATTAGTGATATCATGATTCCACCTAAACAATAAAACTTAAGATTCAGGATTATTTTTTCAAGATGAAATGCCCACTAAGTGGCTGGACTGGGCCATAAACTCAAGATTTGAGACAAAATTTGGGAGATCTTCCCAATAAACCATAACTGAAAAGAAAAAATTCAAAGCTGCTATAGGTCAACATAGGAATTTTCTTCCATATAACTTAAAACACTATTATATTTGTTACTGAAACAGATGTTCTTACTATACAGGTGAGAACTACAATAACATTCCATGTTTTAAATTGGAAAGCTACATTGAAAAGACTTTATGTGACTTGCCCATTGTAGCCATTTAGCAAGGTTGGCCTTGAGTCTATTCAATAAAGTTTACTCAGTGCCTAAGGTTGTTCTGAGTATCTAGATCTGTGCTATTCATACAGTACAAACTGGTCCATGAGGCTACTTAAATTTAAATTAATTAAAACTAATTTAAATAGTGACATGTAGCTAGTGGCTACTGTATTGGACAACACAGGTACAAAGTATTTCCATCATCACGAAAATTCATGGGACAGCATTGGTCTGGATAATTGGAATCTTTAAATGTTTGCTTTAATTTTTTAAAAAATGTCCTGAAACAAACAAAAATAGAGGACAATATGGTAAAAATATAAATTAATGATTTGTATGAGACATATGTTGGTTAAGTTGGGTTTTTCATATTTAATTAAAAATAAAACAATGTAGTAGGCATAGTTTGTTTTAAAATTGTGAATCACGTGATAATTAGCATTACTTCACTGAAAATATTGAAACTCAAAGATAAAGAAATACTTTTTCATGAATTCAAAGATAAAAATTTTTTCAGACCTCAGAGTGGAGTGGAGTTCATTTAACAACAGGAGAGGAAGGCAAGCAGGTGTCAATTTCTCCATACCCAAGTCCATGAAGAAGGCAATCCCAAATGTCTGCAGAAAGGGTGACCCAACAATAGCATGCTCATCTAACCTATCATTCTAATACAAACGCATCAGGGAGATTTTAAAACGCCCACAAACTCAAAGAACACTGCTATTGTTGGAAGTATAATTTACCTATGAAATCCAGGGAACCAGGAAGAAGGGAATTAGAGTTCCCCAGGGGGTGGAGAAGCTATGAAGATTAAAGTAAGTCTGGACCCATTTCAATGGAAACTAATAGTAAATAATTTTAGAAATTATTGTTACTGAAGACGTTTTATACTTTGATGATATAAAAATAATAACATATTTACAAAACTGGGACAGAAGGAGAGGCAATAGGAAGGAAGAGTGTGAAGTAAGAGGTGAATTTCTTTATTATTTATAGCAATGAGTGAATTCACGCTGTCTAAAATCGACACAAGCATGTGCCAGAAACAAAAAATTACCCTAATCACTTAAGTTTTTCATAATTTTTTAAATACAGGGCATAAGTTCTTTTAACCCTACTTTCTCTTCTACTAAATTCAAGTAAAACTGAACTGTATGTTTTACTTGAATGTAACATTTATCGTAAAGGTTTATTTCAGTAAAGTCATTTCTATCTCTATATCCAGCTGCTATTTATTATACATAGATAGCAGTATCTGAAATGGCATTCAGCTATACAAATAACAATGATCTCTGTGTAGTAAAATCTGTGGCGATTTTTATTTTTACTCTGTGAGTTGAATTTTTTTAACCAGAGTATTCAAAGGTTATTTTTAAATAAATCATATAAAAACAAAATACATAATGGAGCTTATTATATTATCTTGCCTGGTAATAATTATTATTAATAATACTTTAAATGTTGATTTATAATTCACGATACATTCTCAGATTTTCACCGTGCTATGTCCTCATTTCACAGCTGAGAATCTGAGGGTCATAAGGGGAAATAATGGTTTACCAGCTCATCAGTCACATCTCCAGAAACCTAACCCGTTGCTTTCAGGAGGGTTGGTCTTCATATCTATTTAGTGAGGTTAACAGTGAAGGACATTACCATAGATGACTCTATCAATAAAAAGATCCCACTGTTAAAACAGACTAGTAGTTTGAACATAAAGGGAAAAAAAATCAGCTTTAAGGATAGATGATCTAACCAGAAAATACAGGCAGGAAACCAAGCCAGAATCTTTTCCTCAATGATGCTGAATCAAAGGAACAAGCAAAATCAAATTTATTGCTCACTTGAATTCCAGCCCTTGTTTTGGCATCGTTCAGGGTAACGCAACTCTTCATTTTCAGAAGATCCTGGAAAATTTTCAGTTGAACCTATGCTCATCATCTAAAATAATATTCAGAAAAAATTCAGTAGAGAAACTGAAAACTGAATAAAAATGAGCATTTCTTATTTCTCCAACCAACTCTGGGCAACCCCATTAGGGAGGAAAGAAGATAACTGTTGCTTAAGTTAGGTTTGGATAAGGGCAGGAAATTGCATCTTTGGAAACAGATAAGCGTTTCCATCACATAAATACATAATAATAGCCTCTGTCATTTGGGTTAACATTTATATTACCTAAAATAAACTCTCCTCCTGATGTTGTTCTATAACTGGCATGTGACAGAGTACACACTGAAGGAAATGGAAATTCAGAAAGCATCTCCTATCTTTATGTTGTAAGGAACCTTCAGACTTTCCTAAACAGATGAACTTTGTTGTTGTTGCTATGCAACTGACATGCAGTGCAGTCGATCAGACAGTAAATAAATTATAAATTTTACAATGAAAAGTCTTTTCTCCCCGTTTGAGAACAAGCCACAACTTCCTTTCATGTTATACTAACCACCACATCCCTCTAAATCTGTTTCACAAACACCAATGTTTTGGCAAGATAAACAAATGAATGAATAACACGGCAAGGACAAAGATGCAGTTTGCAAACTGCATGCTAAGTAGCATCAATACCATTTGGTTCATTCCTCCAGGACTGGGAACCTGGGCTCCACAAACCCAGTGGAGAGAGGAAGTTTATTTCACAGCTGCATTCTTCCAGGTAGCAGAATATAAACAAGCTTAAACAGAAGAGATTATGGCAAATTCTGTGGGCAGTCACCCATCACTGCTGCATGTCTCAGGCATGATTCTATGGAAGCACATAAGAACGATTTTAGCCATCAGAGAAACATCTGTGAGAACAAGATGTTACAGACTTGGGGAACTTGTGACTCATGGGCCAGGCATGGGCAACAACCATATTTAATATGGCCTGCTCAGTGTCCAAAATGTGAAATATTCTCCAACATTTAAGACCTTAACAGTATAGATATCTACCAGCTTTTCTTGAAAATCACAAGATAACACAACTTGCAGCCCTGGCCAGTGTGGCTCACTTGGTTGGAGTGTCATCCCGTAAATGGAAAGGTTGCAGGTTTGACTCCCAATCAGAGCACATGCCTAGGTCATGGTTCTATTCCCGATTGGGGCATGTAAGAGAGGCAACCGATTGGTGTTTCTCTCTCACATCAACATTTCTCTTCCTAGATCTCTACCTCCCTTTCCCTCTCCTAAGGTTAATGGGCATGTCCTTGGGTGAGTATAAAAAAAAGAACATAACATGGCTTGCATTTTCACAAAAACTAGTTGGAATTGGCTTCTAGCAGAAAAACTGCAAACAATCCAAACATATAACAATAAGAGGATGGATAGATAAATGGAGGTATATTCATACAGTGACCCACTATCGATTGATAAACAGAACTGATACACTCAACAACACGAATGGACTTCACATGCATCGTGCAAAAGCAACCCAAACCAAAAATATATGCTGTATGGTTCAAAAACAGCCTAAGCTAGTCAATGACAATGGAACTTAGCGTAGGTTTACTTCTGGTACAGAGTTACTTTAGGGGTGCTGAAAGTGTTCTAGACCTTGATCTGGGTGGCAGCAGTTCCGTGGGTTCACATGTAAAACACATCCACCCATACAGTTAGGTTGGAGTGCTTCACACACCTCACTGTAAGCAGTTTATGCCTCAATAAGAAATAAAATTCAACAAAAAGAGTTAATCAACTGAAGAGTAGTTGGCCTTTGTAGGTGGGGCATGTCTCACACACAATAGCCACCTCATTATGTGATCTGCTTAGCAAATCTGACTTTTTAACGTTTTTATGGAATTTATTGGGGTGACATTAGTTAATACAATTATATAGGTTTCAAGTGTACAATTCTATAACACATCATCTGAATTGTGTTATATTGTGTGTTCGCCACCCAAAGTCAAGTTTCCTTCCATCACCATTTATCCCCCCTTTACCCTCTTCTACCTGCCCCCATCATTCTTTCCCTCTGTCACTTTTTCCCTCTGGTAATCACCATACTGTTGTCTATGTCCATGAGGGTTTTTTTGTTTGATCCCTTCACCTTTTTCATCTAGCCCCTTCAACACCTGTCCCCACTGACAACTGTCTGTCTGTTCTTTGTATCTATGAGTCTATTTCTATTTTGTCTGTTTATTTTGTTTATTTAATTCCACATGCAAATGAAATCATATGGTATTTGTCTTTCTCTGACTGGCTTACTTCACTTAGCATAATACTTTGTTTGTTGTTCCACTTATTTATGTATACATTGGTCGATTCTTGTATGTGCTCTGACCAGGGATTGAACCTGCAACTTTGGCACATCCAGACAAAACTCTGACCGAACTACCAGGCCAGGGCTAAATGATTCTTCTTTATCAGAAGAAGAATTAAATATAATTTCAGAACAAAAGATCAATGTTTGTGTCCATCATAGTATTCCAGAAGTCCCTGGCATTTAAAGAAAGAGAGAGGGAGCAAGAGGGAGGAGAGAGAGGGAGAGACAGAGAGAGATCTTTAATAATTAAACAATAAAATAAAATATAACAATCCTATTTTAAAGTTTTTTTTTCAATTGTTTCATTCAGTACTTCACAGTGGTTGAACAAGCAGGGAGATGGTGAAAAATTAATCTCAAAATTACACTGGCTATCAAGTTCACTTATGAACTCAAGTGAGGAGGTAATCTATCTTATGACTGGTTTGTGACTCAAAGTCACATGACTAGGGCACAGTGGACATGCAACCAGTGAAGTTGAACAGGACTCCACGCTCAGAAGGGAGCCTCCTGCTTGGGTTTAACCTTCTGTGGTCATTGGCTTGAAATTCTTAATAATTCCATTTTTGAGTTCAGGTTTTATAGGGAAGGGCCAAAGTGGGATTGGAGCCTAGAATCACACGTTGTCTCATCTCCCACTACCTCCCCACCTTCTCTGAAAGAGTTCTTGGCTGCTGGCTCACCCACCTGCTCAGTGACAGGGCCACCCTCCACCCCACAGGTCCTGGACCTGGGCACAGAGGAGCAAGGGGCTGGTCACAGGGTAGTTCCCAGGTACCTGTAAGGGTCACTTGCCCTGTGAGTGACATTGAATAGCAAATAAGAGAAACTTTGAAGAAAGAAAAAAGGTTTTTCATCCTTTTTGAACAAGGGGCTGACATTTTCATTGGGTGTGATCCACACAAACAATGTAACTGGCTCTGCACATGGCTGTCAATGGAAAGAAGCAAAAAGAATAAAGAATAAAGAAGAGGAACTAGGAGGTATGAGCATTAATGGGGTATGCCTGGGGGAACAGGGAGCTAATTAGCATTCAGAGGTTAACGTCGTTGAATTCCATATTGTTACAAATGGACCAGATACATTCTTTTCCAGCTAATACTTTATTTCCTTCTGATTAAAAGCAAAATATATCACAAAATATTCAGGCATATTCAGACACTAAAGATGTGAATGGAAAACCACATTCAAAGAACTAACATAGCTCAGGGTGTTACACAGTATCTAGAAAATCACAAATTACCACCAACTCATCCCAATTCTGTCAAGTGCTACCTACTCAGTGGTACGAATCCAATTCTCCCATTTTTGCCAGGCATGTCCATCCTTTTGAACCTGAGCTTGCAATTTAAGAACATTGTTTTAAGGAAATCTAAACACAATGCAGGTTAATAAACAGTGAGATCATTATCTTTTCACCTCAGCACTAGCTACCTCCAATTTGACCAAAGGATAGCTTTTGTTTTTCAGCACTTTAGCCTGCCAAAAGATGACGTTGTCTAAACACATTTCCAATGTTTTCTTTTTAACTGTTAATATATTTCCAGGATGCAAGTCCATTTCTTTCTAAAAAGTTCCTAGGACACCCATTGAAAAGTCAAAAGCAATGAACTAAAAGGCATTGCTATTTTGTTGGAGAAGAACGACACCCTTTGTATCGAAGTGGGGAATTACAGACTGTGGTCACCCTCTGCACAGTGTCTCTTTGTCAAGTAATACATGCTGAAAAAAATAATACAGATGGGAAAATATTGTGCACTGTCAGATCTTGGAAAGGGCCACAGGATTTTTCCTCACCAATGTCTTGTCGATGACTTTCACATTCTGGCACCCTGAAAAAATAATGCATACATTTAATATGAAATGAATGCAATAATAATCAGGCAGGTAATCGTTTTCCCAAGGAATGTAAAACTTGACAAATGTAAGGTTTATGATTCACGGTAGCCTTGCCAAATCTTATGTGGCATGAGACTGTTTTTATTACCTAAACAGTCCTTAACACAAAATGACTGGCACATATTTTTATTAACACAAAGAGTGTATTCTTTCTGCCACATTTAATAGAGAGTCGGTAGCTGAAAGCTCTCTTTTAGGATATGTCTGTAGCAAATTAAAAATGTGTAGTGAGGATTCACAGAACAGCATTCTTCTCACTCAAGCTGTGTCCACACAGGCTCAGCACAGTAGTGAGCAGACTGTGGATCCTGGGGATTCTATTCCACGGGGACAATCTGGGTGATACGGATCACAGAAAAGGAAACCCTCATTATCTTCAAAAATGGGGGAGTCGCTAATTAACTCAAGGTTATTCTTTGAATCTAGTGGTCCATCTGAGTAAAATTCAAAACAGTTACTAGTAATAATGGTGCTTATTTATTTGTTCATTCATCCTGCGCATGCTGGTTATGTGTCAGGCACTGCTCTGGACACTAGAAACACTGCCGTGAACACAACAGACCAAGACCCCCACCTTGAGCTTCTTATATTCTAGAGAGGAAAGAGATAATACATATAATTTGAAAGTAAAGTATATGACAGATGGTCTATAGAATGTGAGAGGTGCTGTGGTAAAACGATGAAATAATAACAGGGAGGGGAAAATGGAAGTTGAGTGGGTGGATGGAGAACAAATTGCATTTTAAATAGGGTTTTCAGGATGGAACCCTTTGAGGAAGTGAAATGTAGGAGTGGCTTGAAGGATGTCAGGGAATTAACCATGCAGATATTTGGGGGAAGAGCCCTACAACTAAAATGTGTCTGACATAGTCAAGGGACAGCAGGGAGATAAATGGAGCAGGGAGATCAAACAGGTGGAATAAGCGATGGTGACAGTAGCAGTTGAGGTCACAGGGGCAACAGAGGTCAAACCACATAAGGCCTTGCACACCATTGTCAGCCCTTCGGCATTTACTCTGAGTAAACCCAGAGCCATTCCAGGATTCTTACTGGAAGAGTAACGTGACCTGAAAAAACGTGTAAGGGATGGTGCTGAATGGGCTGGGAGGAGAAAGCAGGAAGATAGAAAATAACACCCGAGGGAAGAGAGATGATGGGAAGGGCACGCAGAGAGACTATCGCAATACTCAAGGTGAAGAGAGAAGAGGGTGGCTCTGGCCAGAGGGATGGCAGTGGAGCTGGTAGGTGAGGTCAGATTCTGATTCCTTTTTGTGGATAGAGCCTCTGTGGATGTAAGGGTATGAGGAAAAGAGAAGCCAAGAATGACTCAGGATTTTTGATCTGAGCACCCAAAACAATGGGGTGAACATGAACTGAGATTGACGAGTCTGCAGGTAAAACAGGTCTAATAGGAAAAGTTAGCAGTTTAATTGGGAACAGGTAGAGTCTGAGAAACCATGTAGACATCCAAGTAGAGGTATTGACTAACCAGTTACATTTACGGCTCACGTGTTATGAGAGAGGAAGGGTATGATGTAGCATTCACCCTTAAGGTACCCATCCAAATGATTCCATCTTCCTCCCCCCTCAAATTCACTTCTCCCCACCAAAGAGCATGGCTTAACGACCACTGGAAGACAAGAAAGTTGTAAATTGCAGTGACAAGTCTTACCACTCAGAGCCATGGCCAACCGGAATTCTTCTTTTAGTATCTCCAGGACATCTTGAACACCTTTCTCTCCCTATGCAAGTGAAAGATACAGATCTTTTAGGTAAGTCATCCTGGCTTGTTTCATGTATTCATTTCACTGTTGAGTTATCCCCCTTTATATATATATTTATTTTTATTTGTCTTCCAATTACCTGGGCAGCCAAGCCCCAGATGATCGGTCTCCCCACAAACACAGCCTTGGCTCCCAGGGCCAGAGCTTTCAGTACATCAGTGCCTTTCCGAACACCCCCATCCAGGAAGACTTCCACCTTCCCTTCCACGGCCTCCACAATTTCTGGCAGAGCATCAATCTGTGGAAAGAGGAAGTCAATGATGTGATGATACTCTGTGTAAAAAATTGTTACCCAACTCAACCTCCACAGCCCACCGACCATCTGACTAGGGCTCAGAGTAAAAGAAGCTAGGTAGGTTTAAAATCACCAGTAAATTGCTCCTGAACTAACAATTTTTTTTAAAAGGTGCACAGGCTAGGAAAAAAATTAAACTTGGAATTAAGTGGCTTATTTTTCTTTCAAGGTTCATAATATTTTTTCTGTTCCTAATATTCAAATACAAAGATCATGATTTTAAAAAATATAAACACAATTTTAAAACACTTAATGACTTTTTATAGCTATTCCTTATAAAATACATAAAGGTAAATGAAGTATCTTGTTCATATAAATTATTCTGAACATTATTTACTCCTGGACATTAGTCGGTTACTAAAATTCATGCTCAGATGGTAGTAGAAGCAGTGGTGTATAAAAATACAAACATGGCTAGGTGAAAAACTTAGTCTCTGATTTCCCTGTCCAACATGCTTTGCCTCCAGCCATACGTTAGAGAACTCTCCATGAAAGTATTTTTCTTGCTTTAAAGGAACATGATGACCACATGCACTTTGAAGGCCCTCATCTTCTTTGGCAATGGATGATGGGCTTTTGTCAGCACTTGAAACACAAGACCCTCACAGAGGTTGATCTGCTCAATTGCATCATTGTTCACACCATTCTGAACCCACTTATTTTTCAAGGCAACTTTGTAGTTTCCTGCTTTAAAAAAAAAAGTGCACTTGCTTGGTCCTTGACATTGGCCTTGGCCCTGCAACCTCCTTTGGCCAATAACATGAGCAGAGGTGGCAGAGTGTCATGGGTCTCGACTTTCTCTTGCACCTGTGCTGTATGCCATGAGAGGAGCACCCTGGGCAATGCTTCCCCTTTAGCTGGTCCCCAGGATAAATACTCAGGAAGCAGAGCCAGCCTAGCCAAGCCCAGCTGGACCTGAAACTGGGAGCACAGCCACGTAACCAGAACCAAGTCCACATCAGAAGACCTCCAGTTCACACAGAGTTTCACGGAAATAAATTACTGTTGATTTGAATCACTGAGTTTGGAATCTTGTTTTATACCATCACGTGGCAATAATAAATATAGTTGGCTAATAGCCGATATAGGTAATAGCTAATAGCTGACACAGTTGGCTACTTTGATGTAAATCTTTGCTCTTGTGAATGAAAGCAATTCCAAGGTGCTCTGTAAGTCAAAATCTGTAGAAATTAGTCACATTCATAACAACATATTTAAGTCTAAAATTAAATCCAATTCCCATTCAAAATACACGCTGAAAAAGCTACTGCACATTCAAATGTAGTTTTCCTCAAAATAATTGTGCCGAAATCACTCAAAGGCTTTCCCACTTCGCCCCTAAAATTTTAGAGGCTAAACTTTAAAAGAGTTTTATGTAAAAGGCTGAAGACCAACACCGGCAACAGATTTGGAGGAAGTGAAGGCAACATTTGGCATGCAGCCCCTAAATGTTTGGCACGTAATGTGATTTTCCCCTTTTCCTTTCGGCTTTTCTGACTTGCCAAACATGCTCTGGATCCATTTACATGTGCCCCTTTACCTACACATAGTCCTCCTCTTACAGTCGGGCCAGTTACATCAACACATAAATGCTACAATTTCCAAGGGATGATGCAAGCTATAATTAAGCGTATTTCCCCATTTGAAACCAGAACCAAAGAAAAATATTAGCTAGTTTGGGTTCGATACACATTTTCAATGTCATGCAAATCAAGTCTCTTTAGGTTATTTCCATGCCCAACTTGGCCTAAAAGGAAACTGTTAAGGATACTTAAAATGTAAATCCTGTGTTATACAGCGGAGCCCAGATTGGTGTCTCATGTGTCTGTGGACAAGGATGTTCTATTGCTATTTGTTGCTGAGGATTTCTACCCTTCCCCTCTCCCCTACCTCTTTTTTCCCCTTTACTGCAGTTTTGCTGGACATGTATTTCAGAGAATAATTCTGATCAGAGGAAATTAAATAAGTAAATGACAAATCCATTAGTTTATGTTGCCTTCTTTTCAGCTTGCTACCTACCTATGAGACCATTCATTTCAGCTTTCCTTTCCTTACTGGTTCTTCAGACAACTAGCTGTGGGCTTAACTCCAGTGGGGTTAATGTACAGAAAAATAAGGTAAGATCCCAATATACTATTGCTCATTCATCCATCCACTCATCAAGGACCTGATATATTGAAGTCACTATGCCAGGTGGTTTAAAAGATCAGAAAATAAAACATCAGAGAGGTAGAAAGAATCGCACATGAATCCAACTCACAGAGACTCCTCTTCCCTGTTCCTGCTCAAGTCTCACTCCTCCACGACGCTCCCTGTCCTCCCAGACTCCCACTCACAGGGAGCTCTCTCCTTTCTGCTTTCCTAGAGCATCCATTATTATATGCCTAATTTCTGACACTTTAGGCATGGAACCTTTTAAAGGTTTTAAACCAAAGCACTTGAACATACATAAAAGCAGATAAAACCAGAGTTGCTTTAGTTAAAAGCAAAGTAGACAGAGTCCAGGCCACTGTCCATAAATCCTTCCCTGACTCTCTGTCTTGCCCTTTGCACTTCACCAGGCATCCCTGGGAAGTTTCTACTAAGCCCACTTAGAAAATCTCTGGCCCATTTTGGCAAGCCCTGATTCTTTGCAATTGCAAAAATGGCCACAATTATTTCCTTCCCTATCTTTATTTCCTTGTAATGTGACATTTCAGCTCCTTCCATCATAGGGGAGAAATGGGGCCAGAAGAGTCTATTTCCTCACCCTTTGACCAACAAAATGTGAGAAAAGCAACAATGTGTCTGTTCTAAACTTAGATCCTAAGAAACCTTGCATGCTTGCACTTAACTCTCTAGGAAATCAGCCACCTCATGAGAACCAGCCCAGCTAATGTGCTGGGTGTGCAGCAATGCAGAGCTGTCCCAGTTGAGGTCACCTTACACCAGTCTGTCCAAGTAGACCCAGCAGTGGAGCACAGATGCATATGAGTAAGCCCAGCGAAGACCAGAAAAGCTTCCCAGTCGAACTCAGGCCAACTCACAGAATTATGGCATACATAAATGGCTATTGAATTTGGGCAAGTTTTAAAGCAGTTTGTTACACAGCAAAAACTAACTGATACATCAAACGTTTCTCAAAGACAGAATTGCATGGATCCCTTTTAGAAGGAAAAACAAAATCTCTTAGATCTCATAGAAGATGTACTAGGACTCAATTTTGCAAACACTTGACTTAGCAACCCAAATACTAATTTTATGAAAATGTTCTGCAGTTAAGAATTTTCAATGGAAAAAAATGAAATATTTTTAAGCTAAAATTAGTTTGGGTCCAGTTAGCATCAAAACAACAACAACAAAAATATTCTGCTATGGCTCAAAGGTTTCAGAGAATATGTGTTTAGAACTAAATTTGAGACGTTCAGGACTATGGATTTTGGAAATAGATTTGATTCTCTCATATTGTTCAGTAATTACTTAAATATCAATCTTGGTCACATTATTTCCTTGATGGTAAGGGCCCTGACATAAATGTAATTTTTAACTCTTTTGGGGTAGAGTAGTGGTCTGGCAGTCATTCTCACTAGCATGGTAGTAAGACAAACTGGAGTAGGACTCCTAGTGATAAGTATTTCCCCACCCAAGGGAACTCTGTGATTTATAGAAATGGACAATTCATACAGTCCAGCTGCATTGTTTTTACAATCAACACAACACTATGAAGAAGCTCTAACTGAAAAGCTTAAGCAACTTGCTCACCCAGGTCTCACTCCTTAGAAGAAACAAAATAAGGACTTAAACCCAAGACTCTGGACTCCTATTTCAGTGCTCCTCTCATGACATCACTCTGCCTCTTTGGCTTTGGCTTATGATGTCACAGAATCTGCAGGACAGAAAGTCTTTCTGTGTATCTACTGAGAAGTTTTACAGCATAGTCTCCTTCAAGCCTTTTGCCACTTACGTCGAAACCCACATAGTGGGGGGAAAAACATCATCATGTAAACCGAATCCTTTTTCATATTTCTCTCACCATCACGGGCCTTAAATTCACTCTAAAATATGAGGCAGAACTCAAGGCAAGCATCTCCTCTCTTGCACACAGCATGTGAAGGGGAGGGTCATTGTTTTTCTTAAAAGTCTCTGAGACCACAGCTCAAAAAGCCCTTTTAGATAAGTTTCCATATCCCCTCAGCCAGAGTCCAATAAACCACACCATTTAGGTATTTTTCCCCTTAAAATCTAGTTAGATTTGATTTCAGTAGATTTAGATTTTATTTTTAGAAAACAAACTTAATTTGGCCCGCACACTAAGTCTGTGTCTTCATACATAAGAGAGGCATAAATCTGCAAAAAAGCCAGGAGCTGTGACCAACTTTTTCTCCCTGCACAGAGGACGTTCTTCACTCTCCACTTCTATTCACCCACAGGCGACATTTAATATCACCCAAAAATATGGTCTCTATAAGGAAGGCTGAGTTGGAAAGGGTGGAAAACCTTCAGTTTTATGACTTAAATTGACAGTATAAGCCCTGGCCGGTAGCTCAGCTGGTCAGAGTGTCGTCATAATAAGCCAAGGGTGTGGGTTTGATCCCTGGTCAGGGTACATATAAGAATCAATCAATGAATGCATGAATAAGTGGAACAACAAAAATCAATGTCTGTCTGTCTATCTGTCTCTCTGCCTAGCTCTTTCTCTCTAAAAATCAATAAATAAAAAATTAAATATCCTCTAAAAAATAAAATAAATAAATTGAAAGTATAATCCTACAGTGTGCAAAGATTTGGTTTATTCATACCATCGGTGCTTTGGGAATAACTGTGACTACAGATATGGGCACCCAATATTCCCCTATAGCCACTGAGTCTGCTCTGAGACCTGCACAACTGTCCATGAATGTAGCTAAATCAACCTACTAGCTCAGTGAAACAACAATCCACTCCTACATAACTAAATTATTTGTTCTGCTCTACTTCCAGTTGTTGGAATAAATTCGACTGGTCATCCCAAGTAAAGCCATTCATTATAATAATGACGACTGAGTGATTCTGATACATGTGAAGGTGCAGTTCAGAGGTGGTAGTCTGAACTTTACCATCCACAGTGTTTGGTAAATAGATTTCTTTAGTTTTGTTACATGATGCTAGCTTACTTTGCCTATAATGATCAGATTTTAGGATGTTGGAGTGTAAAGGCACTAAAGAAATAATCTAATGATGTCTGAACTTTAAAAGACAAGAAAACTAAGGTTTGGGGTGGAAACTGACTCCCTCCGCCCTGTCACAGTTCAGGCCCTTCTCTTTCTCCTTGGCTGTCATAATTATCCAGGCAAGCCGATTGATCTTCCTGCCTCCTGCCACGCCAAAATCCAATTTATAAGACTCATTGTTGCCAAATCAAGGAGCTTCTATTGCACATCCAATGACTCATCATGTTCAAGAACCTCCTCCCTTACCTGTGGAAGGCATCCTGTATATCCTAGGATTCTCCCACCCCGAACAGACACTGCAAACCAAATGAATTACTTGGAATTATTCCCCAAACACATCCCATCTTTTCCCATCCCACATTTAGGCTTACACCTGTAAAAACAGGGGTCCACATGGGGACAGAGCAGAGGTGAAAGGTAATGGCAAAACCATCACTTCACCCAAAAGAATCTTGGCAAAATCCCCACAAATGGGTAGCATGGAAGACAACTACTTTTTAATACCCCACCCTGCCTCCAGCTCCTGACCCCATTCTGGATCATGGAGCCCTGAAAGCCACTCCTGGATATATGTCTGTCTCCATGACTTTGATCTATTTCTGGGCCCCTAATCCTTGACCTTAAAATCTGCCCCAGAGCTTCTGTTGGTCTTGGGATTAATTGCTCTCCTTTATGATTTTTAACTCAGCACCACACCTTCCAGCCAGTTTAGTTTACTTTTATATTTAGATTTTCGACTCTGAGTTGCCTAGCACAGTGTATACAATATAAAAACCATAGATGTACTTCGGAATCCCCCGGGGAGCTTTACAAATCACTGGTGCCTCTCCCCAACCCCCAGAGATTCTGATGAATTGATCTAGGGTGCAGCCTACCTACCTCCCTTCACCTGGGTCATACAATTTCCATCTCCTTTCTCGGCCATCCACCATCTCTGTACAGGTTGTCAACCCCCACACCCACAGGCAAGTACAGTCTTTCCCTCCTCCTGACTTCTTCTCGTGGTTGTGCCAATGACCTCAAACTCCACCAAAGCCTTTTGCAATTACTGCAACTGTCTGTTAGCTCCTCTTCTTTGGACTTTTATAGCATGATTATTTCTTTCATACTTCAATTTACTTTATACTTAGTGTACCTGTGAATACAAGAATAATCCCTGCCCACGAATGACTTATTATTTAACTTTTTAAGTTTGCAAATAAATGTATTGGACTAATTAATGATCTAACATAGGTAGTTATGTGCCACTAAACTTAAAATCTGAGCTCTCATATATTCACATACTCATATATTTTACCTTAAGTATTCACACAAAACCATATGCAGAGAAGAAGCAGACACAGAGATAAAACTGTGATGGAAATTGGAAATCCAAAAAGAAATCTCAGCATTTGATACAACTCACAGTGGCTGGCACCCCATCAAGTTGTCGAGCTCCATGATTCGATACCAAGATCCCATCCAAACCATGTTTAACTGCCTCCCTGGCATCATCTCCTAGAAAGAGCAAGACAACTATTACAAGAAAAAACTAGTTAACATAAGGCTGGGTTTACAGGTCGAAGAGTCCCAGTCAAAGGGAACCTGGCCTCAAACATATACCTTGCTAGGAACCCTCAGCACAGAAATACGTATATCCAAGGGTTAGAGCTAGAATAGTAGATGTATCTCGGTCAAAAAAAGATATTAGCAGTTATAACAGTTAAATTCTAAAGCAAAGTTATCAATGGATAGTAAATTGACATGTCCTTAAATTTGTTTATTTTCTTCCTAAGGAAGTACTCCTGCTAAGTATGTTTTATGATTAAAAACATCATAGCAGTAAGCAGAATTAATCCTCTACAATTTTGATAGCATAAAAGAATATATAAGTGGCAAGCACTTTAATAGGTAATGAACAAGTCTAATTCAAAAACATTATTTAATACAAAGTTATAACTTCAATAATTATTTTAATATATATTGTTCTATAATTATATGTATTTTGCCCATTGAAGTATATCAAAATCTAATATTAAAATTACATCTTAAATCTCTAATCAAGCTTCAAAATGTATTGAATTCTAAAAATAGATTAACATTACCTTAAATTAATTTCCAACATATATTTTAATATTTTATATTTTAAAGTATTATTCTCAGCATGTTCCCAATAACAAACTATTTGCTAACATAGTAATGAAAGTAATTCTACTTCTCAAGTTTAACAAAAATAGTTGGTCCAAGGTTGTAATGAAAGCCATATTTTGGAAACTTAAGCAGATGTATATAGAATATTCTACAAATTTATTAATTCAACAATGGAGATCAAGGGGAGATCTGATTAAGAATAAATTTTTAAAGACTCATAGGATAACCTGTAATTCTGATTATTTTTATATTTTATGCTAAAATACCATTTCACAACTGTGTTTCACAGAATACTAGTTTTTAAGTAGTCACATATTTTAAAATGATGCTAGTATTATTTTTCTTCTAAAATTATAGATTCATGAAAATGTTAAATCTGTGTTTTATGGGCTGAATGTTTGTGTCCCCCTGAAAGTCTTATGTTGAAGCCCTAACTTGCAATGTGATCGTCTTTGAAAATGTTTAGGGTTAGATGACGCCATGAAGTTGGGGCTCTCATCATGGTACTTGTAGCCTTATAAAAAGACACCAAAGAGCTTGCTCCCCGCTGCTCCCTCTACATCCCCACAAAGAAGAGGTCACGCGAGCACACAGTGAAAAGGTGGCCTCTGAAAGCCAAGGGAAGAGCCTGCACCAGAAAATGAGCGTTGTGGAAGCCTGATCTCAGACTTCTGGCCTCCTAAATTATAAGAAAATGAATTTCTGTTCTTTCAGCCACAAAATCTATAGTACTTTGTTATGGCAGCCAAGCTGACCAAGATATGGTGCCGTCATGCTATGGTTGCTGTTGTCAGAATCCATCTTTAAGTAATGCTCTCACAACCCCTATGATGCAATGAAATAGTCTGAAAGGAGTTCTGATGTATAAACATCAGTGTTTACCAACTACTTTGTGTGTATCTATTTGCCTGTAGGCCTGAACTATTATGCATTTTGTCATGTACTCAATAAATGACTGATATTCTATATTTATTCCACATTAAATATACGCTCTTATGTTTCTGTGGGACTGTTCTGGCTATCTGTTTCCATCCAAGCACACGTTACATCTTGTGAGATCTCACTGGCAGCTGTCGAGTTGCTGATAGGGAGGAGGCCCTAGCCTCAAGATGGAAAGATGATTTTTCTCCCAGACTTAATGAGTGATTCATATTTTACATTTTAATGTTGTTTTATATTTGGACCATATGTGTTTTATTATAGATATTTGTTTTCCTAGATTTCTAATTGCCTTTCTTTTCTCTTTTCTCCATTTATCATGAGATTTTGGAGTTCCCTCAACTTCTTGAAACATTTCAATTATTCTATATAACCTATTGAAACCACTTTATTTCCCTCTGAAGACACACCCTGAGCCCTCAGCCTTCCTCTCTGTCTGCCCTGGTTACTCAGCCTACTGCCACCTGTCCCTCCTATAGGATTGCTCCAACTCTCTTGGAGTTGAGTCTCTTGTTGTCAAGTTTAGGAATTCATTTGGTTTATGTTCTCATTTATAGTGCATTCCTTTGTAACTTCCTAAAAAAAGAAGCCTAAACTTACAGGTCACTTAAATAACTTCTCCAATGTTTGAATAATTGAATTAGACACAGTATTCTACATTGAAAAATCCTTTTTCCTTAGAATCTTGAAGACATTGCTCCTTTGTCTTCTAATGCCCATTGCTGTTGACAAGAAGATTAAAGGCAGTTTGACTCCCATTCCTTTGTGAGTAACCCGTTTTATGTTTGTTCTCTCTTTACACACATTTTTGCTCCTGACATTTCAAAAGAGATGTAATAAGCTGTGTTTCTCATGTTTCATGGAATGATGTATGTTAGACAATGCCAGCCCTCAGGCATTGTCAGTCTTTAGTAATCTCCTCCCTGTCTCTCTTACCTTTTCATCTGAAGACCTTGTCAGTTAAACATTGGACATTGTAAAGGGTTTTCAAGCCTCTCCTTCATTTAATCATATTTTCCTTCTACTTGTCTTATTGTTTGGCATTTTAGGAAATGTCATTGAGTCTACAGTTTAATCAATAATTTCATTCTTAATTCCAGAAATCATATTTTTAGAAATATTTGGTAACTTCTTTTTTACATTCTGATTTTATTTTCATGGTCTACGTTTCTTATTTAGGTATATTTTCAACTTCTCTTAGTCTATCATTTGGAATTTTTACATTTATTTTTCTTATTTTATCTCTTTCTTCTAGGATTAGCCTTTCTGTAGACTTATCTTGGTCTTTTATGTTTGGGTGTTTCAGATATGCCTTGTGATGCTAAATCGTCCATTTATACTTAAGGGAGAAAGACTGGGGACTACTACAGGCTTCCTGGGCCATTGTACAAACCATTTTAATTGCTACCAAGGCTTAGCCTGGAGTAGAAATTCTGTCTTGGAGTGTCGTGTGGGGCCAGGCAAGGAATGCTCGCTATGGGGCTTTTGGACTGCGAGTTCCTCAAGTGTCAGGATGAGGATAGCATCATGTCATACTGTTAATGTTACCTACCCATAGGTTTCCCCAGCCATCCATGCATTTCCTTAGAAGGGATCAAGCTACTACATGCTAAGCTGCCCACAAAAGGTAAGGGGGGGACAGGGTTGCTGGCTGGTGCAATAGTTTCATGAGGAAAACTCTGATGAACCCTTTTGCTTCCAGTCTCCACTTCTCATTCCCCACCCCCATCACACTTTCAGGTCAGACATGCAGAGCCTGTCCGATATATATTCCATTATCTATAACTTCCCCTGCCTCCTTTCAATGCTCTCCCTTACATTTTATTTCTTTAATACATTTCTCAAAATTTCTCTCCTGTTCGTGCCCCTCAGCTTCCTTTGCATTGCTGTCATGAGTCTTTTGTGTTTGGGTATTTCTGTACTGTAACTTCAGTGGAGTCTTAGGTTTGACGAGAGGCTATGGAAGTACTTAGTCCAACATTTTGAACCAGAATCCCAATAGTACCCTGTGATTCGAAAAGTTCAGAAAATGGCTACTAAAGATACAGTGTAATAAAGTGCAACAGAATGTTCTCTGATGACACAAATGGTCCAGATCTGCCCGGTTCCACACACAGTAGCCACTAGCCACACGCACCTATTAAGTAATGGAAACGTGGCAGCGTGACAGAGAAACTGGGATTGTACTTTTATTTTAATATTAACTAACTTAGCGACGTTTGGCGAGTGGCTGCCATATTGGGCAGGTCGCCCTTATTGTTTGCCTCAATTTACCTAATAAACTAATTCTAATAGACTTTATTGTAATAAAGAGATGTCATATGGTATTTTTTTTAAAGTCTGGGTATATACATAATTAACCGTAACAAATAATGTGAAATATATTTGAAACTGGTATAGTCTGCTCTGGTTATCTAGTTGTATATATGATTCCCAAACATTAAATCAAAAGTAAAAAATAAAAAGTCAAAATACATGATCTGTAATATTTTGTGAACCTCGTGACTGGGAATGTACGCAATCCTCCAGCCTACATTCAGATGTCTGCCCCCATGTAGCTGCACCCTATGTTTTGAGAAATTGCATAGTATCAGTAAACAGACCCTACATCGTATAAAAAAGTAACTGTTTGGTCTTAGTAGTCAGACCGCATGGATTTGAATCCCTTATCTGCTTGTTGTACAAGTGGCAAGTTACTTCACTTTGCACATAATTGTCCTAACCCATAAAATGGGGATAATAATCCACAATAGATTGGTTTGTGGATTAAATTAGTCAAATGAGTATTTAGAGTAACATCAAATGAATATTAACTATTATCATCACCATCGTCTGGTGGGGAAAGTATAAATTAAACAGGTGAATAGGTGGAGAAAAATTCAGTTGCTGGGTGCTCTGGCAAGTCTGAGTTTTGCTAATAACAATAAATGTTCATCCTTGTAAGGATTAAGATTATAAACAGCCTTTTGTTTGAAGTAAGTGCTACTTGAATAAGAGCTGGTTATCTTCTGTCATTCCAAGTGAGTTCCCACTTTTTCTAGGCAGTGTTGGCAATGCAGGAAACGGTTTGCTCAGAAGGCAGATCACGAGTATCTAGCACAGCAAAGGACGAAAGAATAATTTGTGAGCAGTAGGAGCCCCTTTTGTAGCTACTAATGAAACACTGTCCACAGTTTCATAGTTTATATTAACCTAGAGAGAAAACAACGTTGCCTTAATGAAAGGGTCCGAACGTTCTGATTTAGGAGAACATTCATGAATCTTTGGTTTATCGTTAATCCTCAGAGTGTACTAATATGGTATTCCACATTTGTTAGTTTGTCAGTCACTACCTTAATTGACAAAAACAACAAATAGTCAATAGAAAATAACAGTTTGCTCTCTTATTAATCCATTATTTCTATATTTAATTGAAAATACCAAAGTGAAATGTAAACGCTCAAGATTCACCCTCAAGCCCTTGGAGCTTTCGCCCTGGACTCTGCTGTCTCACAGGAGTTGAGTAAGTAACTACGAGGCACACAGCAGCAGTCTGAAACTGCCCGGGAACACTGCAGTGGATGTTTTCGAGAGTGTCTTGAAAATAACTGGATATAGAAAAGAGGTAGTTAGAGAACAGTTTTTGCAAAACAAAAAGCCACTCTGGAAGTAAGACAACCTAGTTTTAAGAAGTTTTTTAATTAGATAAAAAGAGAAAGCTCTAAAAAGCATTATGCTTTTGCTCATAAAGCCACTTGTTCATTAGTGTGAGTTCTGGTGAAGACCAAAATCTGTCTCAAATACCTGTTTGGAGTTTGTGTCAAAGTTTCCCAAGGGTAGAGTTTAACCACAGCAAGAGATTACATCTTGATCTCCAATTCACATTCATTAAAATGCAATTCTTAAAATGGTGGTAAGGGGGAATATTTCATTGATATCCTGCCAGTTGCCTGTGATTTTCTGTGGCTGCAAACATAACCTGTATCTTTCTGGTAAAAGGAAAATGAGAGCGTATGGGTAGCTCTCGCTCAGTCCACGTGACTTCTGGATGGAGATCTGTGAAATGGCGAGCCCTGGATTTCCCAGAACTGACACCACGGCCCACAGGCTCCCACCCCCTTCCCCACACTGAGCATGTGCACCGACCCGGTGCAGTTGTTGTCGTAGAAATGACTCTTGTTTGTTAAATAAATGAAATAAATAGTTACAGAGAAACTAGACAACGTAAACTGTATGCGTATAAATAAGTTATTTCCTTCCAGATGCCAGACGTCTCATCTCTCTCTTGTTTTTGAGCTCTCTCTAATTTATAAATTCATATAGTTTCTACTGAGGATTTTACTCAATAAACATTTGGGCTGTCTACTGCGTGCAAAACATTATGAAAATATTAGAAACAAGTCGCACAGTCCATATGGATGAGAAGGAAAGAGGTGATGGTGGTGATCGTCCCAGGCTAAGGTGACCACAGAATGAAGTGCTAGAAGCCAAAATATTTTTTAACATAACACATAATTGTAATGTCTAATTCAATAGATTTCCATCATCCCCTAGGGGACAAAATTGTAGAAAACAATATGTGTTAGGGATCTTAAATTGAAAAGTTAGTTAGAAAATTAAATAACTTCATTTTTATATTTGTTCTACACTGTACATGGACAAATATGGGACTCTATTAAAATTTTATTCTTTTGTGGTGTTTTGAAGCCAGTTGCCCTAGGACATCTCTGTGATGAGAGTGAATTAAATGCTGGAAACTACACCAGTTTTCTAATTCAATACAGCCTCTTACCTCCCTCAACTGAGCTCCAATTATCTCTTGCCTGAGCAACAAGTTTCCTAAGTGTGTTCCCTGACCCCGATATTGCCACATCCATCCATTAGGTCCATTATGCAAAGTGTGATTTTTCTAAAATGCTCATCTGATGAGGTTGCTTCCCTGATCAAGATCCTTAGTAGTTCTCAGACATCGTAAAGTCTACATTTTCTAATATGGTTTACATGTTTCATTAACTGTTACTCATAACTTTTCAAAGCGGAAGCATCACCTTTCATTCTGAAATGAAACCTTTCTTAACCCACTCTTGTAATTGTCCACACTACTTTAAACCCACCCTGATCCTGCACAGATTTCTCTCTCGGCACCTGTAACATCTTATTGTACCCAAGTTCTTGTTTACATATCCTTTTCCTACAGGAATGGGCTCTCCTTTTGACCAAGGACATCAAATTATTATTGTTTTTTAAAACAATATTATTGTATCACACAGTAAGCATGATAAATATTTATGAAGTGGTGACTGAGTGAATGACTAAGTAAATGGATCGATGAACAGATGAGGCAGAACCTTCAGGTTAATGTTCTCAGGACCTACAGCTGACTGTAGCTGCCAGA
Organism: Desmodus rotundus; assembly: GCF_022682495.2. Lineage (NCBI taxonomy): Eukaryota > Metazoa > Chordata > Mammalia > Chiroptera > Phyllostomidae > Desmodus > Desmodus rotundus. The sequence goes on from NC_071392.1 coordinate 121,005,383, forward strand.
AGTAGCAGGAACAATCATGGACGATAGATACTCTGGATATAAGTAAGGTGAGTGAAACTTCTCTAAAAGTGTCTGTAACACCAGGATTTACTCACTGAAGTATAATTCTCAGAAATTGAACTACTACAATGATCAACAAGAAAGAGTATAACAATATTTCTCTAAAGCACAGATTAAGACAGATCTGGATTTAAACATATCTCCTCTACTTGAAAGCTTCACTGGGCCCATTATTTTTATTAGTTTAATTTCTGCATACATAACATTAAAAAGATAAAGTCAGAGGCATGCCTAGAGCTTTATAAATAGGGACCATGGGATTCACACATATTCAAGGAAAACCTATAAAAAAGTTTTGATTCTAAATCATTGTTAAGCCTGAGGTGGTTAATGGAATTCTCTCATCCTAGAGTCATTTACTTAAACATTCCATTTAAAATAATATGTTTTTGGCAGTTATCTATTTAGCCATACTAAAAATATGTTTTCAAAGGCAAGAAACCATATTTGTGGGTGAACACATCCACACTCCAAATTATTACAGTCACTGTACCTCCCTGCGGGACTGAACACATGCGGATATGGGGGAAATAGGCAAGCTCCTTAGCACCCACGACTCGATCACTGAGGTTTTTAGTGTTCTTGTCAACCATTCTTTGCAGGGAGGTGATATGGGATTCACCACACTCTGAAATCAGCCCCCATCTTTGGTACTGGGAAGGAAGAGGAGAAAAATATGAAGAGGTTCTTAAAATGGGTCTGGTTATCAGAAAATCATCTTTGGAGCTTCTCATTGGCCTGAGTCACTACTGCAGCTTTCAGCCAAAGCAGGACCTTCTACCTAAACCTCATTAAGCTCCATAATGTGGTGACAGCTGCAAACAAAGGCAGCAATATCCTCGACCTTGAAAATGGGTAACCTCTTCCTGCACGGGAGACCTGCTCTCCTTCAGGGCATTACCCAAGAGTGAGGGTTTATCTATTTCCTAACACCACGAGGGAGAATTGAGAGATGGAATGTCTCTTTCGATTTCCATGTGAATTATTCCTGATTATTCACCTTGAAAAACATTATAATCATGTCCACAAAGGATCATAAAAACAGTACGAAGTCAAGTGGAGGAGTAAACAAACCTCTCAAAATGCCTTTTGCGACAATCGGCAGCGCAGTCAACTGCCTCAGCCATTTAATATCCTCCCAGCTGATGGACGGGTCTATCGCTTTAGCCACATATGCAGCAAGTCCGCTGTTGTCTCCAAAGTCTTCCTTAGGAGAGAACGCTAAATCGTTGGCTTCAAAATTTTTCATTCTGAAACAGAGGCATATAAAATGAAAGACTCCTCAAAGTCAGAGGTATCTTTCAATGGCTCATTCTATAGAAAAAGAAAAGTTATCCTTTTCACATCAGCTGGGTGTTCACTCCTCAACCACCCAGCACAGTGATTTTCAGCCTTTGTCATCTCTTGTCACACATAAACTAACTACTGAAATTCTACAGCACACCAAAAACTCCACCACATTTTTGCCAATCTGACAAAACTGAATGGCTATTTTTGTGTTGGCGGTTGTCATTTTTTTTATTTGGCAACCTAAGGGACAACAGGTCAGTGCCCCTGACTAAATGGTCAGGGACTGCATGTTTTACAATTCTGGCAGCGCACCAGTGTGGCGCAGTGCGCTGGTTGAAAATCACTGATCTACAGGTTGTTTGCATGCATATTTTCCATCTTTGATGTAGGATTCCAGGCTAAAATGGAACAGTCTAGTGAACTTAATTGGTCCACTTAGAGTTTATTTTTCATCTTACACTGTTTTTCTGTAAATAAATCAGTTTCAAAGAAAAATATATGGCCAAGTTCAAATATCTCTATCTTCTTAAGCTAGTTTATGAATATAGACAAGAGATTTGATGTTACTTTCAGCCAGCAATACATACTAATCACAATGACAAACATTTGCATGGTGCATTACAATTTACGCAGGGCCTTCATATTCCAATATTATTGCAATTTTTAAAAATTTTAGAAAATAATATGGATACTCTTAATACCCACAGCTTGATCATTGATTCCTATTTCACATAGAAAAATCTAGCTAAGGCAGCATTTGGGCTCCACGCTGGGTCTCTTCACTCCTAATTACATTCTCTTTGTTTAGATCTCAGTTGCATCCTGGCATTTGCATTTGACTTCAGGAAACCTTGCCACGTCCTTGTGAAAAACTCTAGGGGAGACTGGAATTGCAGTAACCGTACTAACTGCTGTCTGTTGCCCCTGCAAACTCTTTCTTGCCTACTGTTGTGTGGTTGTGGGCACAGGGAAAAGGTGGGTGCTTCTCAGCAGATGAGCTCTCAGCTCCTGTTTTCCCTCCTCCATTTAGTTGTTCTCTCTAAAGCTCTCTGCCGCTGACTAAACTCCACAGTCTTCCTGACAGTCTGACCAGGGCATGAGATTTCCCTCATTTCTTTGTCTGTGATTAATTTTCCATGTCTGCTTGACTGGGCTAAGGGATGCCTTGATAGCTGGTAAAACATTTCTGGGTGTTTCTGTGAGGATGTTTCTGGCTGAGAGTAGAATTTGAATTAGTAGAGCTACTAAAATGATCACCCCATCATCCAGTATGTTAAGGGCCCACCTTGAACAAAAAGGTGAGGGAAGGGATTATTTGTTCTCTCTGCTTCAGCCGGGTTAGCCATCTTCTCCTGCCCTTGAACACTGGAACTACTGGTTGTCAAGCCTTCAGACTCAGACCAGGACTTACACGATAGGTCCCCTGGTTCTCAGGCCATCAGGATGAGGCTGGAACTGCACTGGTTGTCCTGGGCCTCCAACTTGTAGAGTGCAGATCATGAGACTTCTCAGTCTCCATAGTCCGTGAGCCAATTTCTCATAATCTCTCTCTCTTTCTTTCCTTGCCCCCTGTGCAGCAACCCAGGCTTCTGCTGCTACTATCTTTGTGTGTGTGATTAAGTTTAAAAACAGCTATATTAAGATATCATTCACATACCATACAGTTCAAGTAATGTTATACACACACACATACATACACATGCATATCCTATTGGTTCTGTTTCTCTGGAGAATCTGATTAATACATGTAGCTTCTCTTGTTCCTGGAGTTTGAGTCACCACCGATATAGCAGACTTATAGTGTTAGGTATTTTAATGTATAAATACCCTAGCTCCCTCACCCCTAGGTAGAGTAACTCTAAGATTATCTTCTACATGATTTCCCAGAATGTCCCAGCAGAATTAAGCTTCAGTCGCCCACAGTTGTAATTATCTTGACCACATGACCATTGCTCATGCCTTCCCTCCCATGCACCCCTTCCCTCCTCCTTCACCAATATTCTCTTCATCTTCCAAAGGAACCATTGGCACTTAAGCCACTGGCTCTCAGGCTGCTCCTACAGGAGCCCAAACTGTGGCACAGCTCCGCTGAGTTGCTGCCCTCCCTTACGTCTAATTTCATTAACTCAGCTTAACCCAGCACTTGTCTAACTTACCTCTAAGGCTCTGCTGCTGGCTCACTCTGGACACCTGAAGTCTTTTCCCTTTGTCAAAGGTCCTGATATCCTGACTAGATTTGGGCAGTTCCTTAAACTAGGGAAAAAGTATTTTCTGCCTGCACCTTTGATGACTAGCTGGGTGGATGGACATCTGGATACACAATGACGCCATCCATGTGACTCAGCTGCCTACAAACCCAAATTCAATTTTGAACTTCATTCCTCTGAAAGGCTGGCTTTGAATGATGGCCATGACTTGGATTCACCTTGCTCTTCTTCAAGTTTCGATTACCCTGCTAGCCAATCTTCTCTTTGGGTAAAAAATGCAGTTGTATATAGATCTCTGATTCAATCATAGCTCTGTCTCCCCTGTACTAGCTCTATCATTGAATATAGAAAGGATCTTGGAGAGATAGCTATAACAGTTTTATTTAATCACAGAATTACATAGGTGCACTATTTTAAAATTATTTTTAAGAGGATCACAGGGTTTCCCTTAATGTAAAACTAAGTTATATATTAGTGTGCTTTCAGCTAAAAAAAACTGCTCGGGTAGCTTTGGTGGTATATATTATCATAGAACATGAACATTCACATTCCACATGACTATTCAAGCCATTGGCAAAGTTTTCACAGTAACAATTAAACAATAAGCCTATAGTTTCATGGGCTTAGGTGGCCCTTATAGATCATAGAATATTCCAGCTCCAGGAGAGTCACACTAGTACCCATCCATTTGTTGAGCTTTGGTATGGATTTTATCTGCAGTACTTGACCATCTCTTTTTATCAGACCACTTAGGGTTGTACATTTTATCACAGACTTTGGTCTCCCATTGCCATCCTACCTTGAATTAAGCTACCCTTCTGGTCAATAAACATATCCTCATTATGGAGAGCTACTCTATTACTTAGAAATGATATTAAGGGATATTAATTCCAAACTTTTAAGTAATATAGGTAATAAGTAGAAGGTCTGGTCTGTCTCTTGTGTAGCAAGACCAGGGGGGGAAAAAAGAAAAACATCTGTATGTGTATATACTCCTCACAGCACCCCACCCCCCTCCCAAACAAGCTGCAGTGTTTCAGCAGGGGCGGGGTGAAAGGGTGAAATGGATAGGAAAAAACAGAAACATGGATAAAATTATATAAATAACTGTTGTTATTCTTGGACGGTGAAATGCAGATCAACACTTGAATGAATGTTGCCTTACAGAAATTTCAGTGCACAATGAAGCCTTGTTGTTACTCCAAAACGTTGTTCAAAGCCAGATGCCAAGAAAAAGTTTTCAGATATCTTGACAGAGACCCACGATGGAGTGTGTTACCAGTGGCTCCAAAGGAAACCTCCATGAACGCTATTTTTATTTGAATTATGACATATACACACAAAAACACTTAAAGCGGCTTCTGATAACCAAAGTATTCCATTTCGTAAGGAAGGAAAGGGGTAACATCAAAATAATAACACGATTACTTATGACTTCATTCTCTGAGTCCCAATCTATTTAATGACCTAAAGGCAAGGGATACAATTTCTTCTTTGTAAGGAGCTCATTGTGCCTTAAATGTTCCTCAAATATACTTTTTAATCTAATATAGAAATTATTTTAGCTTTTAGTCAGTTAGCATCATAAAAACAGTAACAACTACTAAAAGGAAGTTAAACATTACTGAATCACCAATAGTAACACTAGTAATAAATGTTATGGAGAAATATATAATATTATTTTATTTTATTTTAGGTATCGATAATATGATATTAAAGATAAAGCTACATGCCTCCATAGCGGGAAACAAATAAAATAACAGTCAGTAGAGCCTGGGGTGTCAACACAACATGAGAGAGACAGTGAGTTTCATAATATAGATAGGAATTGGGACATGGGCCACCAGCCTTAGATTCTGTGCTGAGGAAAACACTTGTATTGAGAACATAGCCCTGCTAATTTCTTCCTCCATGTGGCTGAGATGTTAGAACGATGGTTGAAAAAATGGATTTTAAGTTTGAGGTCAAACTTCTGTTCAACTTCCTACCAGTCATGTTTCATTGGTTAAATCTCATATGATCTAGTCTGTTTCTATTTAATGACTCAATATTACTTATTGAACACTACAGTGTGCCAGTGTTTTAAATATTTAGGATATATGTATAAATAAAACAGTCAAAACTTCCTGGCCATATAGGGTTGGCATTCTAGAAAGAAGATACAGAAAATAAACAATAAATATAATCAATAAGTAATTTATGGAGCATGTTAGATCATAAGTGCTATAAAAAATAAAGAAAAAAAGTAGAGCAGAATAAGAGGTGAATGAGCTAGTAAAAGCTTAACTTGAAAATTAAAATATGCTGATCAAACTTGGCCTCAATGAGAAGCTACCTTGTGGAGGAAATTAATAGACCAGTGTTATTGCGTATGCTTCTTGTTACTGCTATAACAAATGACCACAAACCAAGAGGTTTTAAAATGATGTATTAGATTACAGTTCTGGAGGTCAGAAGCCCATGGTACTACACTCCAGGTGTGGACAGGGCTGTCTTGCTTCCAGAGGCTCTAGCGCAGAATCCATTGCCTTGCCTGTTCCTGCTTCTAGAGACCACTACCTTCCCTGACTCCTGACGATATCACTCCATCCTCTGCTCTATCATCACATCTCCTTCTCTGACTCTGACATTCCTGCCTCCATCCAGTGAGGACCCTTTCATTACATTGTCTATGAGATAATCCAGGATAATCTTTCCATCTCAAAGTCTATTTTGCCTTATAAAGTAACATATTCATGGGCTCCAGGAATTAGGACATGGACATCTTTGGGAGGTCTTTATTCCATTTAAAACAGTTATATTGTGCATGTTTTTCTAACCAAAGAATTCAGAGGCTATTGGGTCATGTACCAAGTCTACCTTCCCAAAACCTTTCCAGGATCCCCACATATATTGTGTCTCTGTTCTGATCTCTACTGTTTATTTTTATTTTGGTTTCCCAAATAAAGACACATAGACCCCTCCCTGACATAATAAAGTAAGAAAAGTGAAGACATTCGTGGTGCATTGATGTGGGGGGAGAATGTTACAGGCAGAGGGAAGAATCGGCTCTGAGGCTCTAAAGCCCAAGCACGCCTGGCACGGTGACAGAAGAGCAGGGGAGCCAGTGTGGCTCGGGAGACAGAGTGGAGGTGAGGATGCTGGCAGATGAAGTCAGAGAAGTAATGGGGGGCTCAAAAGCCACTTTTATCGTGAGACCTGGGAAGACAATGGCAGTCTGATCTTTTTGTGTGTCTGTGATCTGTTCTGTCTGTCTGATTAATAATTCATCTCAGGGCTTCAGGAAGCATGTCTCCAAGCAAATCACCGAAAGGTATGTGTCACGATTTGCCTTGTACTCAGTCAATGATTGAAAATTATTTTACTCTCTTTCATCTGCCCTGGCTCTATATCAAATAGCCAAATCTTTACCCAGGGTAAATGAGGCGTCCCCATGGGGTACAGAGAAAGAAAAGGCCTCTGCCTCAAAGCCTCTGGAGTCGCTCTAGTGAACTGGCTCCATTCCTTGCTTCTTCCATGAGCAGATGAGCACTCTCCTTACTCCCCCACCCCTCAGTTTCAGGAACCTCTGGGCCATTCAGAAAGTACACACATACATGTGTTTTGCATATAGACCAAGCAGAGACTACCAAACTCCTGAACTTTGGCTGGTCCACGATGCCAAGAGTCAGAACCCTCCCCCACCCCAGCAGAGGAAGTAGCAAGCGCTGGAAGGAGCCACAGCTTTTCAGACTCATTCTCCCCTGGATTTCCTGCCTCCCTCGCCTGCCAAACCTCACTTCTGAAAAGCCCAGCTTCACCTTCTATGAGTCAGGTCAGTTGCAGAAAAGAAACCCGATTTCCTATCAGGCTGTAACAGATGAGCTTTTCGGTTGTATGTGGCCTCAGGCGGAAGCCTGGGACTCCCATTAGTGTGTTCTGCCTTCGGGCCCTGAATGTGGGCTTCAAGGAAGCAACCAGAAGGTGCTGGCCCTCCCCGAAATCCACTAGGACTAACAAGGCCAGCGGGCGCTCTGGGGGGGCGGGGAACCAAGCTATGGGGTGTTTCCTGTGTTCCCAGTAATCTGGATGTATTGCTCATTATTTGATCATCTTCAGACGGGAGATGTGACAAGCTGCTGAGCCCGGGCCACTCCTGTGCACATGGTCAGCTGAAAAGGGCCTTTGTCTCATGGTCTTTCGGGTCATCTGGGAGGGAGCCCAGGAGCAAAGGGAAAGGGGAAAAAGCAAATCAAGCTTCCGCTCCTGACTGAGTGGCCCTGGCACCAGAGGAGCGAGACATGCCAGCCAGAAGTAACAACTGTGTCATCTCCCCCATCTAAGTAGATACCACTGTGAAGACATTTTGTTATCCAGAGCAAGAAAGTGTTTCTTAAGCTGCAAAAACAATCCTACTGTTATTGTTATTGTTGTTAGTAGTAGTATCAACAGGAAGGGAGAAAATAGCAGACTCCAAAGGAAAATAATGTTTCCTGTTAGAAACCTAGAGCAAGAAACTAATTGTTTTAGAAAATCTAAAAAGTAAGGTAATCAAAATAGAGAAATAATGTGAATGCAGATCTCATATTAGGGAAGTTTGAAGCCATCTAATTTCTGATGAATTTGGGGGAAAATGTAGGAATAGGTCAGGGACCTTTTGCTTTTGTTTTCTTAGAAACACAAGGTGTTTGGATAACTCTGTGTCTGGGATGCAGAACACAGGTCTGAGCAGGAGAGCACTTTCTCTTTCTGACATTGGCCACTGAAGCTACCACATGCAGAAACGATATCCTAAGCCTGCCTGGAGGTAGATAACATCACACAGCTAGTTTACATACGGCTCCGCAGCAAGATTTTATGCACAATAGTTCATGTTCAAATAGGTGCATACTCAGCAGAGCTGTACAATAGTTACGTGACACAGGGAACTGTATACAGACTTATGTGCTAGTTGAGATGCATCCTATTTTATAACACCTGTGGAACTGCTAGCTTCCAACAACTTCTTGTCCTTATGTGGAATGCGGATTTGGTTTTGACTCTTCCAGATTTTGGATTTTTTAGAAGGGTTAAATTTCAATGTGGGCAGAGTAACAACAGCCCAGGTAAAATGAGGTCTAGGACCCAAAGAAGTCATCCCTCATTGTTCCCCATACTCTCATACAGGCTTTGAAATCTCATCATCACAATGTCCTCCATTACAACCAAGATTTTGATTCCCATTCAAATGCATTTAGCCTTGCAGGCTATCAGTCACAGATTGGTGTGAAAAAGCTGAGGGAAGACTTTGGTGGGAAACGGGGGAAGGAAAAAGCAAAAGGGAAGAGAGATCTGCAGCTTAGGGAGGTTGGGGTCTTTCTCAGGAAACTCCACTGAATTCCCAGTATAACTAAAGATGGTTCTCATCCTCAATTATTACAGGAAAAAGGACAATCCCTTGCCAATGGACAAGCTGAATGACCTAATAAAACCATCATTGTTCAGTTACAGATTGATAGGCACATTGTTTATGCTAAGATGACCAAGTGACAGAATGGATGGATGGATGAATGAATGAACCAGTGAATAAATGACTTAATGTTCATCTACAATTAAAGAGGGATATTGCTCGAAGAAGTAGTTGATGAGGGATCAAGCAAGCCACTTCTTTTGTCTCCACTCTAATCTTTCTTCAACTTCCTATCCATAGTTGTCCCACATACAATGAAATACAAAACTATTGCCTGGGCCGTGTTAAATATCTTCTATCCATATGGCAATTCATACTTTCCAAAGCCTTTAATTCACTGTGGTACATAAATTTATTTGACTTTTATAAGTATAAGCGCAATTTCTGTCTCTCTTTTATTCAACTCAAGTACATGACACCCACAAAAGGGGTGTGATTGGCTGGAAATTATGTGGGTATTTGGCAGTGAAACTATCTCTAGAATCCAGACTTTGTCATTCCGAGATAAGATCCCTTTCAGTCATACTTTGGGGCCAAGGTTCCGTGAAAAACTAATGCCCCAGGCCACACCCTCGGAAAGTGGAGAAAACCTTTGGAGCTGGCTCATGACAAGAGCAAAGAGAATTAGAAAGCCATCTCCAAGGGCCAGCAGATCAGAGACCCGCGGTTACCTGAGTTGGGGTGGCAGCTTGAACCTGTTACGCACATCATCCAAGCGGCTGCCAAGGTAGGGGGTGTCTACTGTCACAAATATGGCCTTGTAGCCCATCCGTTCGGCCCGCCGCACTAGCTGCTTGGTGACGTCACGGTCCTTGTAGATGTACAGCTGCAGCCAGCGAAGCGCCTCACGACCAGCCTCAGCCACTTCTTCGATTGAGGAGGTGGCCCAAGAACTCAGCATCATGCCAGTTCCCAGGGACCTGCAGGCTGAGGAAGAAGGGGGAAGATCAAGACAAGCCTGGCATTTTCCCATTCCAAAGATTTCTGCTGTAGCTCAAGGCTAAAGACACACACAAGGGCAATTTGGCAATAAGGAGTCATATCTTTAAAAAGTTAAAAATAGCATTCCCTTCCACACTCTCTAAATTGATCTTGAAGACAAAAATGAGTCAATTAGCCAAAGGTGTGGCATATATAAGGTGAAGAAGTTGGGAACCATCTGAACATCCAACCTTAGGGGACTGAACAAAATATAGTTTATATATAAAACAAAATATACATTCCATTAAAAAGGTAACTTATTTTGTGATGGTTAATTTTGTGTCAACTTAGCTAGCCCATGGTAGCCAGGTATTGGCTCAACCATGTCTGGATGTTGCTTTGAAGTTATTTTTTAAATGAGATTAACATTTAAATCAGTAGACTTTGAGGAAGGCAGATTACTCTATATGTGGATGGGCCTCATCCAATCAGTCAAAGGCCTTAAAGAAAAGACTGACCTTCCCAGAGGAAGAAGGAATTCTGTGAGCAGCCTTTCGTAGACTCAAACTGCAGCATCTACCAGCAAGATTTTGTATTTGCCAGGCTCCACACTATGTGAGCCAATTCCTTAGATCAGGGGTGTCAAACTCACTTTCAGTTGGGGACCACATCAGCCTCGCGGTTGCCTTCAAAGGGCTGAAATAATTTTAGGACTGTATAAATGTAACTACTCCTTAACTGTTAAGGAGTTGAAATTACATTCAGCCTTTTGAAGGCAACTGCGAGGCTAATGTGGCCCCTGGTGAAAATGAGTTTGATACCCTTGCCTTAGATAGATAGATAGATAATATTATTTAGTTTTAACTTTTAAACTTTTTAAATTTTATCTTTGAAAATTTTGTTAAAGGTATATTCTACCATTTATGTTGCCTTTTAAAACTTTATAAAATATACATGCTAGACATCTCAAGTAAACAGCAGTTTTCCCACATCCTTTCGAGCAAGATATTAAAAAATGAGCAAATAATGAAAATTAGATAGAATCCTCTAACCACTCGTCTTAGAAAACTTGAAAGAACGTGGGTAGTAATCTTTCCTCCAAAAATAGGTAGTACAGCTGGGGGTCAGCTTTAGTGGAGGGAGAAATGGATATCACGTTTTCATGCAAAGACGTAAATAATAAACATGGAGACTACACGACCCTGGGTCATTCAACTTAACTGTGTGCCCAGCACAGGTCAAGTGAGAGTAAAGCAGTCGGCCCAGGGACACATAGGGTGTGGAGGAGAATGAAGTGACATGCTGCTTAAAAAGCTACTTTAGGAGGTTAAACAGCCTCCACGTTTCTCAAACTTCAGGGAAGAGACAAATCTCCTGAAGTGTTTATGAAAACGCAGATAGCAAAACCCACCCCCCCAGCGTTTCTGACTCAGCAGATCTGAGACGGGGCCCAAGAACCAGCTCCAGGTGATGCTGTTGCTGCTAGTCCTGGACCACAGTGTGACATCTTCCATTAGCATCAACGTTTGATAGTAAAACTCTAAGTTCAAATGACAATAAAATGGATTTTGTTTTTGATAAATTTTAATTCTCCTATGCCTTTGAAGGTGTTTTCGTTGTCTTATCCCTGTTCTTCAGGGCATAGGCTGGATAAAGAAGGTCTGAGCTACAGATTATATCTTCTATGGATCACTAATGTGTTCCCTCCAAGTGTTCCTTTGATAACTTCTCTCATAGGGACTCTTGGCTTGTGAAATGTTGCCCAAAAAACCACATTTTATTAAGTATTAATACAAACACACATCAGGAGCACTGTGTGATTTTCACCAGTGGTCCTGGTGAAAAGATCTGTAAATATGAAAAATAGCTCAGGGCGTCCACTGTTGTTTGGAAGGAACACCGGGGGCACTGACAGTTTGGGTCAGAATCGTCTAACCATCAATTTCCCACAGAGAAGTTATGTCCTGCAGAGGATGTGATGTAACAAAAGTCCCAAAGAGATGGGCCACAGAGTGGGAGGACCCAGCACATCTGACCACTCCTCTGGAGCAATGATCTTTCTAGAACTCCCGGATGCCCAAAAGACTCGCCTGGTATCAAGCATAGGGAAATGCATTCCCCCAGTCCCTCAGGGTCATACCAACAGAGAAAGCAGGTTTGCCACACGCCCGAGGGACACTACCACTCTGCCAGCTCTGGGAAGGCATGGAAATGGAAACCAATGGCTAAGTCCTGTCACACGCTGGAAGAGCGGATGGGCTACATAGAATGGTCTAGCTAAAACGAGCACCCAATGACAAGGCCCCTCTGTGTAGTTTACACAAAGGCATCAGCAGCTCTGCCCACAAGAATCAAAAACCTTCAAAAAGATCTTTAATTTACAAGAAGTATATACAGACATTCCATACAGATCATTAGAATCCTATAAACCAGTGCATCAAAAATATTGACATCACCTGAACCGTGACATTTGCATGTCAGTGCTCGCAAACACTTTGCCCCAAATCCCTTGTGATATATGTCCAGGGAAAGCCAAGGCCAGTCCAGGCATCTATTTCCTGAGTCTCTTGGCTCCAGCACTAATGGCTCCTGATGTTATTGGTACTAAGTGTTTTCTTCCCAATGATTAAATCATGAGAGCTGAAAGTTTGAATTGGGGCCCCCCAAAATTCTAAGTTACCAGTTGTAGACATTCAGTGAATATTTGGTGATTTGATGAATTTAATGAGACTCTCTCCCTAGAAGCAGGGGGAATATCAGAGTCTGTGCTGACATATTATGAGCTGAGGATGAGATATAATTCCCAGAAGAGAACAGGAGCAAAACTTAGAAGCATCCATGCTCTTTGGAACATACAATACTCATCACTGTGATCCCCATTTGCTCGTGATTATTTGCTGTGATCAAGGAACATATTGATGAATTATATCCATTGTTTTCAACACAGCTTTATGTTAGAATGAAATAATGGAGCCTGGGGTTTTGCAAGAACCATTCAGAGAGGCCATCATAAATTCGTCTGGTTCCACTAGGAACAGATCTGGGATTAAGTGGGTACATACCAGAATAACAATGCTGCTTGTTAAAATACTGAAATACTTCCATTCTAATTGGTAAGGAACCATGGCTCTAAAGTAAATAAATCCCCTTCTGAGTCCCTTCAATGTGCCATCACTCCAATCTCTTGGCAAGGGATCCCCAGCTCCCTCCCCCAATCCAGCAATTTGCAGGTTAATGCCTGGCAGAGCTGGGGGCATCCAGAGCCATGTGAGAGCTCTAGAAACAGCATCTGAGACTCTCAAACGACCTAGCACAGTCAGACTTTGTTAAGAAGCTCTGATCGGAGTTATGCTAGTCTAGAGCTTGAAAGCACAATGTTTATGAAATCTGTTTTCAAAATCTGTTCTCTCTCCCTAATTCATTTTCCACAATGAAGTTCTGACCTGCTGCTCTGAAGAGCAACAACTTCCAGATTTTATTTTACAAAGGACAGGGGTCAGCTTGCATAGAAGAGACCTGTTTCCAACTTCTGGGTCAGTAACAGAAGACTGTGGTGCAAGCTGCATTTTTGCAACTCCTGGCAAAATGGAAATGACCTCTGAGGTGATAATGCTATCTAGGCCAGGCCTGCTCGTGATGAAGGTCTGTAGGGCGAGTCCAAGTCTAAAAATCTTGGCTAACATACCCAGGAGGCTATGCCATCAAGTAAACACTGATCCCACGACAGGACGCTACTCCCTTACTTCCACTCGCCCCCTTTTATCATCCCTAACATATATATTCCAGGATGGACACTTACACTTTTAATGCTCTAGGTCAGCAGTTTTCAACCTTTTTCATCTCCTGGCACACATAAACTAATTACTAAAATTTTGCAGCATACCAAAAAATATATTTTTTGCCAATCTGACAAAAAAATAGGTATAATTTTGATTTATTCACACCAGATGGCCATTGTTGTGTTAGTTGTTGTCATTTTTTTATTTAACCATCTAAAGGGAGAGAGATCAGTGCCTCTAACTAAATAGTCAGGTATTACATGTTTTAAAAATACTTGTGGCACATTGGTTGAAAATCGCTGCTCTAGATGATACGTTCAGACTATTTATATTTGACATTTCTCTTTTTTATTTAGAGGTAGCATTAATACATTATACCACTGATATTTTAAAATGCCTTCACACACACACTAAAAAAGAGATGAGAAAGTTCTCAGGCACTGAGGCATCAAAGGCAATGCCATATGTATAACCTAGGAAATAATATCTGTATCTCAGGAAAACAACAGGGCATAGTGCATTCGGGGTTGGAAGGCCTGGGCTACAGTCCCAGCCTTACCGCCCACAACACAGTTCATCTGCAAAATAGCTGTAAGTGCAGGGGCTGCCCCGTCCTCTCAGAGGACTGCTGGATAGTCCACTGAGGCAATGTTTGTGAACATTTTCTGTGTAAACTCTAAGGTCAGGCAATTGTTAAAGGGTTAAGTGAGAGAATACCTAACATCATTTGGGAAAAAAAGTTCTACGTAGCTTTTTAAATTTTTCCAAGACCTGAGTTTCTTAACATCATTATTCATAATCTCCATGCTCAGCTTTCCTCTGCAATGCTTTTGATGCTGAAGACACCCATTCCTCTTTTCTCTTGCACATAAGGTGTAAAATGCGCATGACCCTAAGGAAGAAAGCGATTAAAGGACAGAGGAGTTTTCTCCAAGCCAAGGAACTCCCTGCTAGGTCCTCTATAGGATGAGAACATCAAAGGACATAATTCCTACAGTCCCAGGGTGCACTTCACTCTGAAAAGCCAGGAGCAAACAACAGCAAATAATCTGAGAGGTGCAGCAGAAACATACTTTCGCCCCACCATGGTGGGAACAGCTAGTAGGTCTAAAGGGCTGTCAGTATTTGCTTAGTCCAGCTGTCAAACAATAATAGCTGGAAGAAAAAAAATTAATTTTCACTATATTCTCTTGTTTCTCTACTCTTTCGTTTCCCTGCTGGGGCACTTGGACTTTGTAGGTGTTTGGTGACAGTGACACCACAGACCCAAAGGCAAGTGCAGCAGAAGGGTGGTTTTCTTTTCTTTCTCTCCTTTTTGCCTTTTGTCTTACTTTGCAAACCCTATGGGCAGACTCCAAAATGAAGCACTAAAAAATGAGAACCCCAGGTCACAAAGCACTCAAACGGTTACTGGGGAAGAGCAGAAGACGAGCAAGCCATTGGTGCGAGTCTGCAGGAGCTGAGCAGGGCTGTTGAGGACAGGAAGTTGTGGACATCACTCAGTCACTCATAGGGTCTCCAGGAGTTGGAGATGACTCAGTAGCACATAACACACATCCTGCCATTTGCAATACAAGTGTTAAGTATAATTATATGGAAGTAAATGTGATCAATGTCACTGTTAACTATCACCCATGACCCTTATCGCCCCACCACCATGAAGCAGGCTGTCTGCTAGTGGAAAATGCTGGCCCATTCTGTTTCACAGAACAAAAGTCACCCTCAGACCCACTCACAATAAAGTTTCTTATTAGAGTTACATCACATGCCCTAGGGTGGGAAATGCTACAAGGGTCTACAATGAGCTGGCAGAAGACTGAGAGCAGTTCAGCGTGCCCAGACTATCATTCAACAGAGAGTTAACTCAATTTCCTATGCTATGAAACTTGAAATCCACTACAGAGTTTTATATCAACTCATACTAGATACAAATGCAGCCACCTCTGGGCTTGATGTAAACCCTAAACTCCAGTGTACAGTGATTGAAATGGACTAGAGCTTTGCAAAACAGCGTGAACCGGTCGAATCTTCTCTATGGCTAAGAAATACAATGTGCTTCTAGATTTTGGTAGGGTTTTGCTTTATCTCAGGCCTTAATGAACATGATTATTTCTGATCCAGGTAATCTGGATGTGGAGGAGAGAAGACAGGAAATCTCTTATGGACTTAAGTTTTAGGGGGCTGGACACTAAGCTTACCTGTCCCAGTTCTTTGAAAACCACTTTGTACACATCTGTCTCATTTATCTAGAGTCTACTTCTTACTTCCTGCTGCATTTTAGGCAGCTGTCCTGAAATCAGCTGGCTCTCAGAAGATCTTAGAGAGTCTTTAAATGGGAATGCCATTCATTCTACATTTAACACTGTTTCATCTTTGAGGGCTTGAGTTACACCTTTAGTCAGGAAGCACCAGGAACTTTCATTTCAGGCTCTTTCCAGTGCTTCTCAAGCTTTGATGTGCATAGGAATCACATGGGGGTGTTGATAAAATTCAGATTCAGACACAGTAGGTCTGGCATGGGACTTGAGAGTCTATATTTCTAACAAGCTCTCCAATGATACTCATGCTTTTGTTCGTGGAGGATATTTGAGAACAAAGTAGATATTTTCATTCACAAGCCCTCATCCAAGTTAATGGGAGGTATCTGACGGTCCAGGAAAAGATAGGACCTTATAGAAAAAGGAAGGAGAAACGTGTGGGTGGTGGTAGCAGAGGCAGTGGCTGGTGTGTGGCTTTCCAAATGCCAGTCATATCCCGCTGATGAATGCGTCTTTTCTCTCCACTGCTGTCCCTGTGGAGGGAGGCACAGATATACGTGCCACAATTTCTTATGCATTCGTCTCTTACTAGTTTTAAAGTCAAGGTATTAAATTGCACTATAGTAACAGCCCTTCAGCATACTTAACCATCATCAGACGTATTTTATAAGCTTGCTTATCTAGGATTAGCCCAGGTTCCTAGCTTTTAGGTTAGAAGCAAAAATAAATGACAAAATAAAAGTAAAATGGCAGAAGACAAGGAAGGAGAGAGAGAGGTTACTCAAAGCTGAGAAGGCACAATTTACCAATTGTAAAATTGCTTCCAAATGTTCGGTGTCAGGCTTACACATATAAAGAAGATGCTGAGTCATCAAGTAAAACTCAAGTTTGCCGTGCTATGATTGATGAGGAAGGGGGCTGTGACACATCTGAGGATGGTGTTCATCCACAGCCACTATGACAACAACAAACAGAGGAAAATATAAAACCTGAGGTATCGACGGGAGTAAATGTCTGTGATGTGGAGCATTGTTTCATGTGGGACAACCACATGCCCAGATTGGGGCAGAACAATGAAGCAATGTGCTACTTTGGGTCCAAATGATTCCTTTGAAAATAGCTCTCCTTTATGGGAAAGGTGAGTTAAGTTCCCAAATTATGTGTTTGGAGGAAAGAGGGTAATACCATCAAAGGGCCTCAAGTTTTTTTAAAGCACATTTGATTAAAAAGCTCCTGCAAAATTTAGTCATCCAAACAGCTGTGCTGAAATTTTGTTAAGAAAACGCACTTTGTCATCTGCACAGGAAGTCATTGTGTAATGGAGGAAATATGCAATGACAAGTACCAAGCGGTTGTGTGGTTCCCAACTCAGGGTCTGACACACTCACGTGTTTGCATCGACGTGAACCCTCACATCCACTGAGGGTATCGACCTTTCTTTGCACAGGAACTACCGTTACACAGGTTTGTTAAAGACACCGTTAACATTGTTCCAGGAATGTCTAAAATTACCATCGAGATTACTTAGAAAAAGAATGTTCTGAAGTTAGTAATCTAAGAGAAGAACAAAACTTCCACTACAATTATGCTTGCAACACTTAGAAGTGGTCAAGCAAATCTTAATTTACTATTTAGGCAACTCAGTCAATTTAAATGCTGCCAAGAAAGGCCAGGAAACTAGATTTCATCTTTCCTGTGCCTTCATCATGGTCCGTTGTCTGAGTTTGGGCAGTAAAATCATGAGCGATCACTCTGTCACTATACAGTGAGAACTCTTTTTCACTGTATGGAAATATTTTTGAGGAAAAGTTAGTCCCAATGACAACTTAGGCACCCCTTCCCTGCTTCCTCTTTATCTCTGGGCAGAACTCGGGAGCAGAATGAAACATTAGCTGTGTTGCCCTGATTCCCAGGTTACTGCTCTGTCATTGTATTGACTCGTCAGGTTTGGGCATAGCTGGCAGATGGAGACCACACCATAATAAAATGCCATTTTAAAACTGTTGGGAGGAATATCAGCTCTGCATACCACGATGTCCATCACCTCCCTCAACTGAACAGCCTCCGTGTTGGGACACACAGATGAGCCTCTGACTTCTCAAAGTCAGGCTTTGTCATCAGGCACACTAATAATTCCAGAAGAAGCAATTTTATCCTCTCCAGAAAGCTTCCCAATACAATAGCTCAAGTTAGGGTGGAAAATCTTCGAAGTCATATCTTGTAACGTTGGTCTTTAATATAGCTAACGTCTAATTTTTAATAGCTATTTAAACCCTGATTCTATAATTTTTGAAAAAATTTAGATATTAATTATACGATTTATATATGTATAATATATAAAGAAGTCTATAATCTTTTAATATATACATGTATGTGTGTGTACATGTACATGTATGTGTGTGTATGCAATGTGTGTGTGCAGAAGGAGCATTCCACTGAGTTTTGACTGTTGGCAAAAAAGGTCCAAAACATAAATCAGCTGAAGTAATTTAAAAATGAAGATGAGAAAAGGTGTGAATTGATGTTTTTTAATACAATGATGCAGAGGTATTTCCTGCCAAATGTTTCACTGATGTAATTTGGACAAAGTTTTCTCCATCAGCCCTCCTTACTTTTGTTTCTCAGTAAAAATTGATAAAAAATGAACAAAGACAAATAACTGGGTCCGACTCTAGAATGAAGCAGATCAAACCCCGCATTAACCACTGACCAGCTCTAGACCTCAGTCAAGGGTGTGCTTTTCCTCCATGTCCAGTGAGGGGAATGATAAATGATGATCGCCTTGCGGGTCTATTGTGAGGATTAATGATAGGAATGTGAAGTCCAAGCTTCTCGTGCATAAGATACTCACTTCAGAAAGAGCAAAAGTTTCACTTAAAGCAAATCTGGTGTTTTTCCTGGATTTAGGGAAAATTGAGAATAATGGGGATATTTTCCTCGTAGTTATGCTGAAATGTGTATCTACTAGGTCACCTAGTACAACACATAAATATATAAATCAATAAAGCTTTCAAAAATACATCGTTTGGGTCTGGAGCAAAGGAAATGACAATTTTTCTTGCTGAATGGTCTTTCACTCAATGTTAGGGTTGATCACTTAATCTCGGAAAATCCAGAAAATTCAACAGCTAAAGCTCTCACCTACACCCTAATTCCGTTCACTGGGGTCTGTATGGCTCTTTGTGTTCCTCCGCAATCTGTTCCACCTGCACCTTAATAGGTGGTCAAGTCAGAGCTGAGTCCCAAAACTTCACTTTGGAATGTTCTGGCCTTTTAGGCTCAAAAAGAAAGTGTTTAGATTTAATGGTTTTATGGCCCATCAAATCCTGTGCGGTAGCCTCTAATTGCATCCAGGGGCAGGAATTTCTTTTAAAAATCTTTTTTTTTTTCTTTTGACAGTTTAATAAGAATTTGCTAATACGCTGAGCATTTCTGGAACAGGGCAGGTGGGCTGGATTTCTCCGTATTTGAGGTCCCAGCGCTCCCTCCTGTGGCACTCGTCTGTATGGCAAGTTAGAAGCAATGAGACCAATGTGTGTTTGTTTAATCCCTTTTTTCTCTTTTTGCCTTTCCGTATTGAAGTGGAGCAAAAGAGCTAATGGAACTCCTGAGAGGGTGAAATAAAATTTATTACAGCCACTGTGCACAAAACCAGAGATAATTCCATGATAATGCCCCAAAAGCCTCAGGGAATAGTAAGCATTTATTAATCGGTTCCTTAAGAAGTCAGAGATGCTCTACTTATCTTGCAAGATGGAAACTTAACCTAAATACACCACCTCTCTTGTACGCTACTAGTATTTATGTTTATTAATGCTATTTCCTTCAATATGTTAAATAGTTGTAGAAATGATTTTATAATCATGCCTGACATTTATGTAAAAATCAAAAACCAACTTATTAGTTTCAAATGAGTGTGCCATTGTAAGTACAGGAATTCATATGACTGCTTAAATATAATGATTGTCAATTATCAAACTGTTGACTAGATAACTTACTGCAATTAATCTCTTAATCATAATACAACTCATGCCAAACTGCAGCCCACTCAGTGATTTCCAGCTGGCTTCCATCTTAACAGTTAAGATAGAAGGAAAATTCTTGTTAAGTTTTTGTTTGTTTAAAATTCGAGCCCCTTTATTTATGTTTCTGAATTTTATACAAGGCTCATACTTCCTAATGAGTTTCAGATACTTTGGTTTTGTACCATCCTTTCAAAACTAAAGGGATAAAACTATAAAAACAGAACATATGCAGTTAATATTCCAAGACTATGGCTTGGAGCTTGTCTCAGGGTTCTTGCTGCAGTTAACAACGCTGGGCAGTAGCAGTAACTGACCAGCATATTACTGGCAGCGTTGCATATGTGAGCAATCACCTTGAGCAAAGCATTTCACCTCTGCAAGCCTCGGTTTTCACATCCTCAGGAGCTGGAGAAACATCCTCTCAGCTTTGGGCTCACACATGTTCAGATGGTGCTCAGGGATAGATGAGTTAATAAATTCAAATTGCCTGGCACGCACTTATTGCTATCATTATTTTCCACAAGACTTTGAAGTATCTCTTTTAAAATGTATGTAGCATTTATTAAATACCTATTTGTGTTTTCAGGAAGGTCCAGAGATAATGCCTATCTACTTGCTCTCCTCTGTTCCATAAATGCAGCTACGAGAAAGGAAAATCAGAGGCACACAAGAGCTCTCTCCATGACCTGTGGTCTCCAGGGTGTAAAACAGGGTGCAGAAGATAGAGATGGGATTTCAAAAAATTAAGAAAGGTCAGCTCCCTACTTTGAATGTTCTTATAACCATGCACACTGGGCTTCGGCCACTTGGCACCCTTATATATGACCCAATGACTGTGTTTAGGGAAACAGGTTTTTATTAACAGGGTTCCAACCTTGGGGGTGCTGAGAGCACTCCTGCTCTGAGCCTTTCTCTCCAATAAGACCCAGAACTTCTCCTGCTCCCTGAAAGGCTAGGAGCCAAAACCATGCCCAGCAGTTCCCCATTTCCTATCATCCTTAAACCAGTCACACAAACAGACCTCCATCCTCTCTGGCATGTGCACTAGTGGGTTTCAGAGTCGCCATCCTCCCGCAGCAGCTCTCTCCTTCAGGATCTGGAGTGTGCTGCTCTCAGGCTCCATGTAGCAGTCCAGAAGCCGTGTGCCGTGCTGCCCTGGATCATGGCATCCCAGAGGCTGGAGTCCAGGGAGGCACATGTCCCAGTGTAGGACCCTGTCTCTAGGAGTGGGCTCCCTTCCTCTGCGAGGTCTAAGCCCCCCAGTGGGCCTGGCATCTTTTGGTCCCACAAGCCTTCCCATCCATGCAGGGAGCAGGGCCAGAGGCCCAGAACGTCCAAATGCCAAAAGCCCAGAAAGAGAGCTTGCACCAAGCTCCAAAGAGAGAGACTTCTCCGTACCAAGCACCTGTACCAGAAGCACAAGCAAGCGAGAGAGCAAGAGCTCACAAGAGAGAGCCTTTCTGCCCTTTGCTATTAAAAGGCCCTCCTGAAATCCCACATGCCCAGGAAGACAGTGGGAGTGTCCAGCTTTTCCTCTGGTGCGTCAGTGTCCGCCGCTTTTGTCAGCTCCCCAGTGTCTTTGGCCCTCTTTGAGCTGCCATTTATAGTCAGGGTGAAAGTTTCCAAGCCACGCTGAGGTGCACATGCATCTGTTAGTCCAGAGTGGGGCGTCCAGCGCCCCACAGCTCATGCAGGTGCTGTGTGAGCCTCCCCCGCCTCCCCTACTCCCCCCTGCCCTGCTATGTCACTAGTGACTTGACTCACAGTGCAAGTTCTCACAGTCATATTTTCTTTGTTTACAGTTTGCCCCTGGCGGTAGCCTCCTTCCCCAGCCCCTCCCTTCCAGAAGGCACAGGGCTGCTGTGTTACCTGCCTTTGTCATGCAATGTGCCTTGGGTACTGTGCCTTCAGCACCCTTCTGCCCCTCCTGCCTCTTTGCAGAATTGGGGGAGTTGCCCTGTTTTTCAGGGACCTCTGCTCCAAACTACTCCATTACAATCTCTCTTTATGTATTTGATAAAATTTTAAATGGGCACAAAACTAATGGATACAGGAAAAAATTATAAAGATCATCTACTCCTCTTGGGAATTTTCTGTTTTTGTTCTTTGACTTTTCTCATCATGAAGGGTTGTTTTGTTTTGTTTTTCGTCCTCACCCAAGGATATAGTCATTGATTCTAAAGAGAGAGGGAGAGAGAGAAATAGCAGTGTGAGAGAGAAACATGAATCAGCTGCCTCCCATATGCACCCTGACCAGGGTTGGAACACGCAACCTTTTTGGTGTAGGGACAACGCTCCATCTAACTGAGCCACCCAGCCAAGGCTCATGGTGGAGTTTTTTCCTTTGCTTTTGTCTTAGCAGCAGAACTTTTTCTTTAAAGAACTGTTTGTTTGAACTGCAACATACAAAGTAAGTAGAACCAAACTTCTCTGAGATCCTTGGGTACAACCCCAGGCTCCTTCGGACCCAGTAGGCAAACCACTGATCTCACTTAAGCAGCTCACTTTATCAATGAGGAAACGAGGTAATCCTAGAGAGCGCAAAGGACCTGTCACAAGAAGTGAAGCTAGTTAGTGGTGAATTTCCACATAAATCAGGTGTCCCAGCCCGTCTAGACAGCCCAAGGGACAGTTGTAGCCCACAAAAGTATTTGCTTTGGCCCACACATTGTTGCCCCAATTTTGATTTATTTGCCAACATTTAAAAAGCAGGAGATTGCACATAAAAACCAAGATTTCTGGCTTCTCTTAAAATTTTGAAGATTGGCAGCCCCACACCCTCACTCCCTTGGGGCACCCGTTAGCTAGCACCAAGCTAGGCTGCCCCCTTTGGGTGGAACCTGCAATCTCAGGTGTGCTGGTCTCCACCAGGGAGCCTGCATTGTTGTTTTCTGAACTTCCTCCCTCTCTGGATATTTACATTACCAGCCTGGCCGTTAAGGCCATTTTTTGAAGTTCCTGCATAAAGCGTAACAAACAAAAATGTCTTTAGCAAAGTAAAAAGAGCCATTTTCACTCCCATGGAGGCATAAATGGAGTGTACTTTTCTAAAAGTGTTTTTCATGTGTAGAAAAGAAAGATATAGGGGACTCTGAACTCTGAGGGGAAAATAAAAAGTACACCACCTTTTAGGAAGCTTTCCCTAGTGTTAATCTCATGTAGTCCTCACAAGAACCTCTAAAGGTAAGAGCTTTATTCAATTAGGGCTGCCACATACAGCAAATAAACATACAGGACACACAATTATAATGATTTGTTGTTTATCTGAAATTCACATGTTCATCGCCACTTTGAAAATTTAAAACAAAAAAGAGTCGCCCCATTGGCCACTCTGCCGTGTAAGAAAGTGGAGCTCTGTTCCTGGTTTATACTGGGGGTGTGCCCTGCAATCGTGAGAAGAAAGGCCAAGAGCCCTTGGGTCAGTGCCCTGTGAAGAAGTCTGGAGAGCCAACTGGGAAGATGAGATTGTGATACCATGGCAACTTCCAGACCTTTCTGGAAGCCCATTTTAATTATTCAGGCCAGACCATTTTCTGGGGATCTGAATAAACCCCACCTACTCTTACCGACCAGGCTGAAGGGGATACTTTCTCTAGAGAGAACTGCTCATTAACCCCAACCTCTTGAACTTGGCCCTGACTTCTTCTAGCTAGGGGCCAAGGCCCTGAAAACAGGAAACCTTAATTTGGGAACAGATCATTAAGAGGGTGGGAAAAAGAAGTCCTCTAAACAACTTCCGTAGATTTCACCATTTCCCCAAGGATCAGGCTTGCTTGAGAGGGTTTCCATATTTTGAAACAATAAAGTCAATCAAATATCAGCTGCCTCAATTCTAAATAGACCATCAACCCATAGGTGGTCACTGGAATATAGAAGAAACCCTTAAGGATGTTTAAATCCTGGAGGGAGGGTTCTACTACAAACCTACTACAAATCTGGAATGTAAGCTGTGATGGCACAGCCCAGACAGGACCCTGATCCGGAACAGATTCTCCTGGGCACTGCGTGTAACCTTTCATTGCTGACTCCTCTGTGTTCTCACTGCACCCCACCTTGGTTCTGCCTGATCCACCTCACCCCAGCATCTGTCAAGTATCTCATTCTCCTGGGGGACCTGCTTAGCGGGCTCTTCAGATGGTAAAGTAATTACTTGTAGGAGATTGTAACTCCTAAAATTTGTCCAGATAAATGGGCTTCCCCTTATGACATTCTATGGGATTTTTCTGGAAATTCAAGGTAAAGAGCCCAGACTCTAGAGCCAGACAGCCTGGTCTGAACCCCATCTTCATGGGTTGTTTTATGTGACTCTGGGCAAGCTGCTCAGCTGCTGTGTGAAAAGGGCTTCATAATAACACTACTTCTTTGGGTTGTTCAAAGGCTTCAACATTTTAATCCTTGTATTTAGAGTAGTGCCTGGAACATGCTACTTACTTTATAAGTGTTTGATAAAGAAATGTAGAAGAATAATACAACAGATATTTAATAATGCCTCGTGGTTAGGGCCGGGAGGAAATAATGTTGGATAAAATAGTCTAACCCAGGCTATCACATTGTACTTTTGAAGTAAGCTTTCTTCTCGTTTTTCTTTCCACCTGACCAAAAGTAAGGAGCACAGACCTTGGACCCACCAGAAGGGAGGAGGAGAGTAAGTCCTGTCACTTCATAGCTTTCTCTGGGACTCTAGCACTATGTCCACACAATGGGCACAGTGACACCTGTCACATATCAAATAAAGTAATACATATACAAATAATTTGCAGGCTCTAGGGTGTTTTACAAAGCGAGCCCTACTTACTGCCTTCTTTTACTTCCTCTGCTTCTTTTCCATTCTCTTCCTGGTCCCTTCTCCATTTTTCTCTCCTCTTACAAATTTAGTTTTTATTGTTTTCTTCTTACAAAATAATTTAAAGGAAATTTTATAAGTATGGACCAAAAGTAGGAAGAATATAAAGTCAGGAATAATCCTATCAGTCATATATACACACTTATAAAGACTCGTCTGGTTCTTAATCTTTAAAAATAAGTTCATTTTAGTGTCTTCCTATTGTTTGTAACTGCTTTAAAAAATTTATTGTATTGTCACTTCTCTCCACACCACTACACTGTCTACAATATGATTTTTACATAATTTATCCCATTTTTAATGCACCCTCTTTTTTGCAACCTATTTCTAATTGTGGGACATTTCTGTGTTCTTTTTCCAAATTCCCTATTAAAAGTAACAGAGACATGAACGCCCTTAGAGAAATGTCTTTCCTCAAAATCATTACTATTTCCTTGGAATTCTTAGAAGAGAATTTACACCATCGCAGAGAATTCACATTCTTCAAACTTTGATACACAGTGCCAAATTATTTTCTAGAATGATGATTTCACTGTACCCTCTTGTCAAGAGTACTTGAAAATACACATTTTCCCTCCAACCTCACCAAACTGTATAATCTTTTTTTTTATTTACTGATTTAGAGACAGAGGAAAAGAGAAAGTGAGAGAGAGGGAAACACAAATTTGTGGTTCCACTTATTTGTGCATTCGCTGGTTGCTTCCTGTATGTGCCCTGACCAGGGATTGAACCCACAGCCTTGGTCAATTGGGATAACTCTCTAACTAATTGAGCTACTTCTAACTTCTTAGATTCAAAAGAAGTCAAATAGACTTCATTCCCAACTTTATGAGTTTCTGAAGCAGAATGTGGGGAGATTAATCATTGTGCATAACTTCTCAAATGTCCACAGCTTCTGGAGGACTGGGAAGTTAGTAAATAAGCCCTAGTACGAAATTTCCTTACATCTTCTTTGAATTTCTCATCACTCCCTTCTCCTAAGGCAGATGGAAATGCTCCACTGGGAATATAACCCATTGGTTAAAAAAAAAAAAAAAATCGTGTTCCAAAATCATGGCAGATGACACAACCAATCAGGTTGCTGCATTTGTTCTTTCCTTGTGAGAATCTCAGGGATTTGGAGGAAGCAGGAAGGGCTTTGAAATAAGGTAGCCATGAGGTTAAATCCCATATCCGCCACTACCTAGCTGTATGACCCAGGGTGAGTCAATTTCTCAGGCCTCCATTTTCTAAGATGTTGAGATTAATACTCAAAATACACCTCAAAGTTATTGAGCCACTACTGTGTGCCAGACACTGTTTCAAGCACTTTAAATGGTATGTGCAACCCGAGGTGTTTTGTACTATTTTTATCCTCATTCTATATCTGATAAAACCAGAGCCTTACAGTTCAGAAACAGAGGAGCATATAATGTGCAAGGCCAGGCCTTCTGATGGCGCCGGCCAAGGGCTTAATTCCTCTGGCTATAAAAACATCCAGGGAAGTGATTGCATGGTGCACACAGAGAGGGGAGTCACTAAACGTTAGTCCTCTTCTGTCCCATGGGGTGAGGACCTTCTTCCTACCTCGCACTGTTGCAAGCTCCCCATCCACGTGAGCCATGCACTGCATGGCCGTGGCCCCAGCGCATATGGGCATACTGACTCTTTGGCCCAGAACAGAAGTCGACAGGTCTACTTCAGCAACATTCCGGAGCATCCGCGGATAGAGCTTCCATCTAGAGTTAAAAAAAAAAAAAAGTTTTAGAATTTCAAAAGTATAATTAGAGCTTTGATGTTACATTTTAGTTAAAAAGAGAAAATTTTCTTCTATTTTTTTCACCAAGCAAATTACTTTACAGGGCTAAAGGGGCAATTTGAATGTTTGTTAAGATAGAGAGTTAGCAATAAGATAATGAATTTCTCAAGCCATTGTTCAAAGTGAGGTATATTTAACATACAGGAGAATTTGCCCATTTGAGTGTAAAGTTTTTTGAGCTTTGACAAATGCATATAGCCTTATACCTGTCAAAACAACCAAGATCCAGAACAGTTTACTATCCTGAAAATTTTCCCCATTAGCCTTTGTAGTGAAACTCTCCCCTTAGACCTCCCCTAATAACCATCAGTCTATGGGGGGGGGGGGGTTCCTCTAGTTTTATTTTGCAAGAATGTCATGTAAATGAAATCATACAGCGTGTAGGCGTGGAAGCCTGTCTTCTTTGAGTAAGCGCAATGCATTTGACATTCATCCAGTTGCTACAAGCATGAGTAGATTGTTCCCTTTGGTTGCTGAAGAGTATTCAGTGGTAAGAAGGTAGCACAGTTCATTTACCCATTCCCCTGATAAGAGACATTTAGGATGTTTCCAATTTGGTACAATTATAAATAAAGTCACTATGAATGTCCACTTAGGGTTTTGGGGGGGGGGGCGGAACATAAAGCATTCATTTCACCTCCTCCAAGCCATGTGAAGATGGTATACAGAGGAACTGCCTCAGGCAGCTTCCTTTTAAAATTATGATGTTTTCTTTTTTCAAAATCCTTAAGCTGCATTTTGTATGCATTGAAGTATAATAATAAGGGAAGATAATTTTTTTCAGTGTAAAATTGAATCTTTTCTTCAGAAATGTTATTTGGCAAAGATTGGAGTTTTTGACTTAAAAAATTTTCGACAACTGAACATTCTCTTAAATGCCTTTTCCTGCAATTGTTTTGTGTTACAGTTAAAATTCCAAAACCAAGAACTAAAACTTCACTGGCAAAATTTACAGGAGAACTAGTTCTCTTCCCTCTCAGCAAAAGTTGTATCTCCTGTTTGTTCAGAATTATTTTGCATCTCATTAGTAGCTGATTTAAGTGGAAGAAAATGCAGCCTATTCTAATGAGCACTGAGACAATAAAGGTTTAGTACACACGCATACGCACCTATCCGGCACCTAACTTTCATTACCTAGCTTTAACTCTGCTTCCAGGATATCAAGGTTTTTAGTTAATGGAGTGAAGTGTGATTTAGTAATGGAGTAACCAAAATAAATAGAACCTCCAAAGTCTTAAGTGAAGCCTACTTCCTGTAGCGGAAGGGGAAATTCTGCCTTCAGGTTGCTTTGAGCAATAGCTAACAGCCTGTAACCTAACCCTTCCTCACAAGATGAAGTAAAAACATCCAGCCCTGAGAAGCGTAATAAAGAAATTTTACAGTGTGATTTCTTTGCAATTCCTTTGAACATCATAATTGTCATTATTTTCCAGCACACCACATGCTTGGCTGCTGGAAGTCTTTTCTTCTCCACTGACCCTCACTGCATGATTCTTTTATCTCCATTCTGAAGGGGGTGAGGCAGAAGCCTTAAAGGGAGTTTTTATTACCAATCACCGCTAAGTGTATTATTAGAATGAAAGAAAAACATTTTAATAGCAGTTATTGAAGTGCAGGTCTTGGAAGACATTAATATTTACTTAGAGCTAAGGAAACAATGAAAGTTTTTATGAAAAACACACGCAGAACTGCAGGGTATCAGCTGTGTGTGTGCGCGCGCGTGTGGCAGAAGGACGTTTTTAAATGTCCAATTCCCACGTATCCACGCAAGGTTCAATTCCATCTCAGGCAGTGGCTTTGCACTTGTCCACATGGGGGCGCAGTCACTTTAACTGTGTGCTCCAGCTTCCCTACACATCTTATTTTGTTCAGAGGATGACATTAGAGAGACTTACCAACGAACGTACAAAATGCAACTCCTAGACAAAATTAGACAAAAATCAGTAGAGTGGGAAAACATATGTTCTCTAAAAATTCCTCCACATTTTGATATTTTCCAAAGAGCAATTACAACTAACTTTGTCAGTTTCAGTAACTTTTCTAAACCCCACCCAACTCCACCCCTAATTTAAGTGATTTTTTTTTTACCCCAAATCGTACATAAAATAGGAGTTGACTATAACCATGGACTGTGCTCTTCCGAGACCTCCACTTTGGGAAAAGGATTATGAAGATTGACAAAACAATTGAACAAATTGAATAATAAACCATTTTTTAAGGATGGAATAAAAGATACCTGAGTAAAGGAAGTAAGGTAAAGATGGGAATCCTTTAACAGGACTTTCAACCCACACTTCACATCTAACAAAGGGCTCAAATTTTATTTATCAAAAAATCAGGTGACATACGCACTCCCCTAAGGGGCTACTCTGTTGAAGGAAGGCATTCGCTCATCATCCAGCTGTTTATGCTGTATACTGTCACTGAGTCCCACCAACTGAGCACAGTGAATTAATGTCTTATAAATCCTGTGAGGTGATCACATTGCATTCTAATTTTTCCTCATTATTTTTACACTAAGCCATTAAAACATAAAATATATTTATATAAAGTATACCACAATTTTTATAATCTTATTGTTTACCATTCATTTTTTAATGGTTTCTTCAGCCCCTTGAACCTCCTGAAATGGTGCATGATTGTGTGTGTGTGTGTGTGTGTGTGTGTGTGTGTGAGAGAACACTTGTCTGGATGAAGAAACCACGGCTGTGGGGTGGAGGGGGAGCAGTGGAAGGGAGGGGATGAAAGGATGGAGGAGAGGAGGAGAAGGAAAAAATAGAGTTGGGATCTGAAACCCCTTTCCATATGAATCCTCAAAACCAAGAGACAATTAGTTGCTTTTCATAATGCAAGAGCAAAAAGCAACATACTTACCCATTTTGCAAACTGGCTAGATGATTCTGTAACATTTATACTGTATGAAAAGGATACTGAAAATGCCACTGGTAACTTTATATTGCTTCTCAAATATTAAAGACAGAGAATGTTATCACTTTTACCACCTGTTATTTAGAAGTGTCAATAAGCAATACAACAGGAATGAGACTAGCTTCCTTTTCTAACATCATGAAGCTTCCAAATGTCCAAATTGTAGAATCATTTTCTACCAATGACAATTCCATAATAAGCCACAAAATATGTGAAAACCATGCTTGAGAAGGATACATTGAGTTAATATATAAGAGAATGAAATTACTATTTGACTTATTTATTTGATTGATTGATTTTTAGAGAGAGAGAGGAAGGGAAAGAGAAATATGGATTTGTTGTTTCACCCATTGGTTGACTCCTACATGTGCCCTGACCAGGGATTGAACCCACAACCTTGGCACATCAGGACAACGTTCCAACCAACTGAGCGGCCTGGCCAGGACAAATAACTGTTCTATTTGGAATTAAGTCCAATCAGGTCAGACCAAGTAAGATGTAGCAAGCTGACATTTGCTCTGTTCTTGTCAAGTTTGCAATAGAATACTCTGTTCTTCTGGGTGATTCTATCTATTTGACTTTATTTGTCCTTTTATTGAGGGGGACACAATAATATTAGAGTTCCAAGTGTTACCCAGAGATGTCTCCAAGTAACTGCTGGGTCACATAAGTGGCTCATGTCCCCACAACTGCAAAATGTGGTTGTCAGAGCGAAGTGCAGAGAGATAAAAGCTGTCACTGTGAATGATCTTCTGTTGTGCCTGTCAGAGGGAGAGGCACATAAATCTCATACGCGTCTTTCAAATACCCTGTCATCGTGTCACAACAGGCTACTTGAGGTCTGGGTGTTTTGTGGTCTTCGATTAAATCAGAATGAGAGATTTCAGACTGATTACCTTCATCCCATCGCCCCAAGGCCACGACAGTCCTAGCACAAAATCTGCCCTTAGTTCCACATGATCAGCTCATCACAGGGTGAGGGACGAAGGGCCACCCAGCAAGTTACACAGCCCGAGAGGAACTGAGGCGTCAAATAGGCAATGGCCCCGAATGTTTGTTGCAATGAAATCTCCTCAATGATTTTAAGCCCCTCCTCTACTCTTAGACAACTTTTCCCTTCCCATGGCTATTCCAGCATCTTTGCAGCTCATTTGGTTTCCAAGGAACATCTGAGACAAAGTCAAGGCTAAAAGGGGTTTGGGAGAGGCCCCAAACTTCACCCCATTGTCGAGCTCCTACACTGATTTTCAGGGAATCTATGCTACTTGCCAACGAACACCTTGGTTAGAATGATTTCATTTCTCCTAATTCATCCATGGAAAGTGATTTTGAGGGATTTTGCTCTAGACTAAAGAAGAAATCAAGAAGGAAGGCAAATTCTTTTACCTGGATATTTTCTGCCTTTTTTCCTTTAATTTATCACCATTGCTGAACACCCATGATACTCACTGGCTTCACTAAAGGCTATAATGTAAATGGATGAGCCTGAAAGACTAGTGTATTGAGGGCTCTTCTCGCCTACTTGAGCAAATAAACCATTTTCGTAACTGCTGAGAGATAAAATACTCTTTTAAAGTTATTTTGCTTCTTGTTTTTATTACAAGCCAAAACACATAAACCATGACACCCACCATCTTGTGCTTTGAAATATGAAAGTCGAGGGAAAACTAGCTTGGGAAGAGAGATGAAGCTCTTTGGAGGAGAGATTAAACAGCAAAGTTGAAAGATTAATGCTACCTAGACAAATTGAAATCTAAAGTGGAAGTTTAAACAACAACAATCAAAATGAGTGATAAGGGGAAGAGCCAGCAGGATGGGAACATTTGAGGCAACAATCTGTTGCGGCTCAACCAGGGAAGATCTTGCATTTAACGTTATCTTGCATGAAACGCTCCTTCGAACACCATGGACACACTCACTGCCACGCTCAGGGAAAGAGACAGTGGGGTTATCAGAATTCCCCACTGTTTTCACACACAGCTAAATTAGTTAGTCCATGTAATTCCAAGTGAGGGACCTTAGGGTTGGCTTTTTCAGTCAGTTGTTCAATATAGTCCCAGGTTTGAAATATTTTAAAATAATCTAAAGCCCAAGATTTCTCACAACCCCAAGAATTTTGCTAAGCATATATCTAGACAAATAATTCTACATCATCAACATTGAAACTAGGAGAACTTATTTTGGTAGAATGTCTTTGCGTAATTTTCACACATCTTAAAAATAAATAGTATTTCTTACCTGGAAAATGCTGCAATATTATCAGCCAAGGTTTCCTGATCATTTGCCCCAGACCTATAATAGTCATATATAGACTTCTGAAGCACCGATTTAGCGTGTCGTTCATAATCACTGATACAAACTAGCCGGGTGGACATTTTCACAGGTTATTGCAACCCCAGGTTGTTTTTATTTTTTTCCTGTGTTGCCTTCTACATCTTGATAATTCTGTTATTTGTCAATTATTAATAGACTTTTTCCAAAGTTCAGATTTAGTTCTCTGGTGTTACATTAAGTGAGCAAACATATGCTTAGACTTTGAAATTTCATTCGCAGCTATCGGTCAAAAAAGAGCAACACCTAAGCTGCAAGAATTGGGATTGCGGAGCCTGTAAGGTTGTCACCTTTCAAAGGCAGAGCATGGAGTTAAAATGAACGACTTAGAGAAGTACTCACGTGAAACCACTCTTGGCTCAGTTCTGCCTAAGGCTGCTCCTTCCACAGAGTGAGTGCCTTCGCTCCTTACTTGGTGCCCAGAATGGGCTGCCCCTCATTTTCCTTCCACACATGGGTCACGCACATATCATGTGAAAAAGAGCTTATGCAATGAGCTGGACGTCCAATAAACATGGAGTGTCTGTACACAATATGAAATTTGGAAGATTATAAACACTTGGCTTTAAGAAGGAACCTTAAGCCCAAATACATAACTTAATTCTTAAAAGGTCTTATCTAGCTCTGGAGAGGAAGTAAGGAAGTGCCATTCCAAAGGACCTTCTGGTTTCAGGCTGGAATTTCAGTTAATCATGGAACACCTGGAGGACTTCCCATTACTCAGACTTGATTTAGAAAGCAATGGCTTTGACATCAGTCACACCTGAGTTTCAATCTAGGCGCCTCCACTGAGAGCTAGCTGTTCAGCAGCTGAAGTCCATCTGCGTACACTTGTACAAGAATTTTCTCTTGAACTTGGAGCCTGCTGTCTTCCAAACATGTGACATACTACAGGGCTATGGAATCAAGACACCCTGGAACAGCCCACAACGAAGGACTTAAGGGAGTTGGTGCATAAAAACCCCATCCCTCACTCCTCTGGTGGCTGATTTGTACGTGGGATTCCACGGTGCAGGTGTCAGTTGTCCACAGTGTTAGCTGGTGCTTCCTTTTCAATCTCACTTCCCTACCCATTAATTTAATTTTGAAAGTTTATACTACTAGGATTGACATTTAATTATCTATAGGTCTGTTCCTAAAACTCACAAATGCTTACCTTTTGCATCAGTGTAGTGCCAGGTAATGTGACATTAAAATTGCCCTTGGAAGGAGAAAATGTGTTAATATGATACAGGATTCCTATAAGAAATAACTCAATTTCTTGGAGTTCTGGCCAAGATGG
The DNA here is from genome assembly GCF_022682495.2 of Desmodus rotundus. Classification (NCBI taxonomy): domain Eukaryota; kingdom Metazoa; phylum Chordata; class Mammalia; order Chiroptera; family Phyllostomidae; genus Desmodus; species Desmodus rotundus. Next base: position 121,038,533 of record NC_071392.1, read on the forward strand.
AGGTGTAGGTAGATACACTGCACCTCCTTGCATAACCAAAAGAAGGACAATAACAATTTAAAAACAAAAAACAACCAGAACTGACAGAAAATTGAACCGCATGGAAGTCTGACAACCAAGGAGACAAAGATGAAACATTCAATCAGACCGGTAGGAGGGGCAGAGACAGGCAGCCAGGGTGGACAGAACTCGCAGCAACACGGCTGGATCCAGAGACTGGCGGATTGTGGGATGAACGGGGCAGGCGGTGCAACTGCTAGCAGACCCTGCAGCCCCACATTCGCGCACAGATAAACCAAGAGGAATGGCGGGGCAGTGAAACAGACCACGCAACCCCAGACTTCAGCTCCAGGAAATAAAGCCTCAAACCTCTGATTGAAAACACCTATGGATGTTGAGGCGGCAGCAGGAGAAACTCCCAGCCTCTCAGGAGAGTTTGTTGGACAGACCCACAGGGGCCTAGAGCGTGCACGAGCCCACCCACTCGGGAATCAGCACTAGAGGAGACCAGTTTGATTATGAGTAGCAGAGGGAGTGAATGAAATCCGGCAGAGAGTGGAGCAGGCCCCATTGCTCCCTCTCGGCCCCTCACCCACATACAGCAGTGCAGCGCAGTGACCAGCATTACCCTGCCCCAGTGAACACCTAAGGCTCTGCCCCTGTATGTAACAGGTGCACCAAGACAGAAAAAAAAAATGGCCCAAATGAAAGAACAGATCAAAGCTCCAGAAAAAATACAACTAAGCTACGAAGAGATAGCCAACCTATCAGATGCACACTTCAAAACTCTGGTAATTAGGATGCTGACAGAATTGGTTGAATTTGGTCGCAAATTAGAGGAAAAAAATGAAGGCTATGCTAAGAGAAACAAAGGAAAATGTACAGGGAACCAATAGTGATGCGAAGGAAACTGGGACTCAAATCAATGGTGTGGACCAGAAGGAAGAAAGAAACATCCAACCAGAAAAGAATGAAGAAACAAGAATTCGGAAAAATGAGGAGAGGCTTAGGAACCTCCAGGACGTCTTGAAATGTTCCAATATCCGAATTATAGGGGTGCCAGAAGGAGAAGAGGAAGAACAAAAAATTGAAAACTTATTTGAACAAATAATGAAGGAGAACTTCCCCAGTCTGGCAAAGGAAATAGACTTCCAGGAAGTCCAGAAAGCTCAGAGAGTCCCAAAGAAGCTGGACCCAAGGAGGAACACACCCAGGCATATCATAATTAAATTAGCCAAGATTGAAGATAAGGAGAGAATCTTAGAAGCAGCAAGAGAAAAGGAGACAGTTACCTACAAAGGAGTTCCCATAAGACTGTCAGCTGATTTCTCAAAAGATACCTTACAGGCAAGAAGGGACTGGCAAGAAGTATTCCAAGTCATGAAAGGCAAGGACCTACATCCAAGATTACTGTATCCGGCTAAGCTGTTATTTAGAATGGAAGGGCAGATAAAGTGCTTCTCAGAGAAGGTCAAGTTAAAGGAGTTTATCACCAAGCCCTTTATTATATGAAATGTTAAAGGGACTTATCTAAGAAAAAGAAGATCAAAAATATGAACAGTAAAAATGACAGCAAACTCACAGTTATTAACAACCACACCTAAAACAAAAACAAAAGCAAACTAAGCCAACAACTAGAACAGGAACAGAACCACAGAAATGGAGATCACATGGAGGGTTATCAACAGGGGAGTGGGAGGGGGAGAGAGGGGGGAAAGGTACAGAGAATAAGTAGCATAAATGGTAGGTAGAAAATAGACAGGGGGAGGGTAAGAATAGTGTAGGAAATGTAGAAGCCAAAGAACTTATATGTATGACCCATGGACATGAACTATAGGGGGGAGAATGGGGGAGGGAGGGGGTGGACAGGATGGAGTGGAGTGAAGGGGGGGAAATGGGACAACTGTAATAGCATAATCAGTAAATATATTTTAAAAAGAAATAACTCAATTTCTCATTTAAAATCATTGTGAAAATTGATATAAGGGATCCTAATTGCTGCTGAGAATTGAATCATAATTTGCATACTAAAAGCATGAAATTTTATTTACATATTCATTTATTTGCAACTTTAATAATTATTAAAACTGTTAGCACGTTGCAGCTAATGTAATTTTGATGAAGAGGCTACTTAATACTCTAGCATGAATCTTAAGCAGGCCAAGTCCTGGTAAAACTAAGGAAGATAAGGCCCGGTGCTGCTCTAAGTGTGGCCTGGACCAGGAGCATCAGCCCCCTCTGGAAACTTACTAGAAATGCAAAGTCTCAGCCCCACCCAGTCCTGCTGAGTCAGAAACTCTACAGCCCTTTGAGCTTAATAGGACTTGCATGTGATTCTGATGCACAGTATCATTTGAGAATCACTGCTTTTGTAACCACTAGAAACTTCACTTCTTTAATATGACCGCTTCTCTTTTCTTTCCTTTTGATGCAAATTGGCCTCACCCAGTACCCAGACTCTCCTGCCTCATTCTCCCCTGCACGGCCCCTCCCTTAATCACTAAATCCTCAGGGCAGTGAGGTCCTGGCTGGCGTCAAATGATCTTAGGAACAAAGCCTGGAGTCTGTTGACCATAGAGACAGAGTTTAGGTCAAACTAGAGATAACATCGAGGCCTCAGCTGTTTCAGGTCAGAAACGCAGCAAAACCAGACGAAATGATGCCGTGGCTGACTTCAGGACCAGCTGCACTGATCAACTATCCCCTCCCTTGGCACTGACCAGTCGGGGGAGACCCTGACCCTGACCACCAGCCTAACTCCCTTAGTCACTGTGATTAATGATTTTCCCCTACGCAATCCATCCCCTGGAAGCCATCTGTGTCTCTGTGGGCTACTGCCTGAAAGTAAACCGTTCCTTTCTTTGCTGCAAGCTCCTGTGTGTGTCTTACTGGGCTTTGATCTCTGCAGGCAAACTGACCCCTTTAGTCTGGCAACACTTTGGCAAGATGGAAAGTAGAGGAGGTTTGTTTGTTTTATTTTGTTTTGTTTTGAACAGGCCTGAATTTTAAAAATACGTAAATTCTACTCTCATTCTGTATTATTGCAGCCCAGCGGCTGATCTGGAGAACCACCTTAGTGGATGCACTAACATAAAGCGCCCTCGTTGCTTAATGAAACTCTTGGTGGAGAGAACTGAAAGTGGCTGGAGTTTAGAACAGGTTTTGTTAATTACCTCATTTAAATACCTCACCTTATTTCAGAGACAATACCTTCTGGAAAACTCCTCTCTAGGCCGCAGTGAGGCTGAAACTGCAGAACCAGCTCAAAACGGTCCTACCCTGTTTCTAACAAGATACCGAGTTGCCTTTCAGAGACAACAGACTAACACTGCCAATCGCGCAACCAAACGCGTGCAGAGGAGAGAGTTTGACCTCCAGCTTCCCGGGGAATCAAAGTGGCCCCCACCCCGCCAGAACCAAAGTACCAGAGCATGACAGAACCTTGAACACCGAAACCGTTTCAGCAGAAAAGGGTCCCTTGTTCAGGAAGATCCAGGGCTGGAGCCAGTTACCATATTTTACCATAAATGGCCGAGTTCCAAACTTCTCCACTCAGAACCCACACTGCCAGTGCTTCTGCATGCCAGCCTGTTCCCCCCAACCTCTAACCCTCAATCTTGGCCTTTAAAAACAATTCAAAGACATTGAGGAGTTCCGGATTTAAGCAATAGTTTCCCATTCCCCTTGCAAATTAGACAGCTTTAATTGCTCCATTGCAAACCTGATGTTTCGTGTTTGGCTTTGCTGTGCGTGGGGTCGGCAGACCCTCATTCCGTTTGGTTCCATTACAAAGTGAGGTGCTGAGGACACAACATGACAAAACACCGTCCAGCCTTGCTCAGGCTGCTGGAGTCTGTGTTTGCCAGTTCCCCCACCCCTACCCTCTCCATCCTCCAATCTGGGAAGCGGGATGGTAAACGCCAATGCCAGGCATCTGCTGGAATTGAGCGTTCTCCTTCCAGTGGCCAAAAGAATAGGGATTTTTGGTTTTTTTACTCATCACTTAATTCAACCTTCCCTAATATCCAAGTAAAATGCCTCACCATCTCCACAACCCTTGGATGTTTCCCGAACCATGGAACTCTCCTCCTGCCTGCATCCCATGTGTGAGCTAGTGTGAAGCCACAGAACCCCACCCGCATCCTCAAAGGGATCTTCACTCTCATTTGTCTTAGGGTGTAATTCCAAGAATATCACTTGGAGAAATGCCTTATTTTCTGTTTTTATCTTTTTCAGGGGTTTTTCTTTGTGAATGAAGTGCAGTAGGGTTGGTATAATCTTACTCATCTCCAATATTCTAGGCCCTAGAAGGGGCTGTTTGAGACATTGCAAGCACTGATATTCCAGACAGACCAATACTGAGTGCCTCTTATAGGCCAAAAATTACTTCACTGTGGCTTTTCTTTTCATTTTCCTGATTGCTAATGACTTTGATCACCTTTTAATATGTTAATTGGCCCTTTATTTCTTCCCACTTTGTGAAATGCTTGCTCATGTCCTTGGCCATTTTTTATATTAAATTTGTTGTTATTTTCGGCTAGTAGAATTTCTCTTTATACTTTGGACACAGACACTTTGTGGTTATACATGAATGAGGTACATTTTTACTAACTTCTTGACTTTTTCACAGACAAATAATACCAATGTCAGCCTCAAAGCTGCACAATTAAAAACATGTGGTTAGATACCTCCATTTCTTTCTCTTCCTTCCTCTCTTTCTCCTCTTCTTTCCTTTCCCCTGCCTTTCTTTCTTTGTTTTCATCTTTAACTTAGTTTCCTTTGTCATGTTCTTCTCTTTTCTTTTCCTTCTCCTCCCCATAGTATTACTGTATTCCTATCCTCCCGCCTTGTTCTAATCACAGCCAACTCCTAGAAAGGCAAGTTGCCTCTAGCAAGGTGGACTTTGTTTTCTAGTTCACCCACTGAACATGTTTCCCCTGAGGTCTTGGCTTTCAGCTGGGGTGAAAGGATACGCAATTGTTACAAACTTCTGGAAAGTTCCCCTCATTCATGCGGTGCAACGGGGCAGGATTTTGCAAGCAGTCTTCTGGGAGTGTTCGGAAGATATAAAAGAGGCGTGCAAGGAGTTGCTTGTGCTTCTCCGCATCCCTGAATTAATATCCTTTTGAGCTTTTGAGAATCCACCTTGAAAGTGATGTTGAAACTGGAAAAGCCAGTGTTCATGCTACCTGTCACCTACCGGACCCAATAAGCAGAGAGAGGGATCGAATTTTATGGGTGCTTTATTCAGATGGCTGGTGATCTGAGGCGAGGGTGGGTTTGTGCCCCAACAGACCATCTTATATTTTCTTTCAAGTCAGCCTTTTCATAAGGGGGAAAAAGTGTAGATAAGGATTTGGAATTCAGGAAAGAGGTTAATCAGATAAAACCTGCAGCTGGGCAATTTCCCTAACATCCTCTCATCCTCTGACCGGTCATTTTCTTTATCTGTGTCCTGCGTCCTGTGTCCTGAGCAATTTGCTTTATCTGTGTCCTGGGCGGTGGACTGTCTCTCCCTGGAGCACAATGGCTCAGATACCACCTTGGTTGCCTGGTCTCTTCTACAGCACAGAGGTCAAATTGCTTGTGGTCTCTGAGGGTCAAGGTAGGCCGTACCTTCAGTTCCTGAAACAATAGCTTTTTACATGCATCAACCACTAGGCTTATTAACTACTATATTAAACTAAAATTTTCCAGCTGTTGAGTCCCCCATCAGTGTGGTTTGTCTTCTGCTCCCCCTAGGTCCATGAGGCTATTGAAATAGAGCTCCAGTACAGGGTTCAGCACATGCCCTTGTGGGGCAGAGTAGCTTTAGGACTCTGCTTACTTCTCTGCTCTCCCCCATTGTTTGGTCTGTTTATTCGGTACTGTTTTGTGAACATTCTGATGCCTGTAGAAATATGTGTGTTGAATTTAAAATAACAGTTGGTTAGAGCGTCGTCTCGATCAGGGCACATACAAGAAGCAACCGATGAATGCATAAATAAGTGGAACAACAAATCAGTGTTTCTCTTCCTCTTTCTAAAACCAATAAGTAAAAATGACATAAAATAACTAAATTATTTCAGCAGGATTATTTGAATTCACATATTTTATATAGGTTACTCAGTTAGCATGACTATGGGTGACAAATCATTTGACCACTAACTACCGGCTGTGAACTAATGATTCAGTTTTGTTTTTCCTGCTGTCCCAGGTCCAGTATGTGGCCGCAGCTGTTTTCCTTGCAGGAAGGAATATGCTCTCCACTATCCTTCCACTGGTCACGGGGTCCCTCAGGTTCCCATCTTTATATAGGCGTCTCCATGGCTTCGTCTCCTCACCCCGTGGAGCTATGACACCAAAAGCACAGGGGACAGGCCTTAGTAGATGGCCGTTGGACATCCTGCAGCCTCAGTAACATTTGCCAGCTTGTTGGGCTTCTGATTGGTTCTGAAGTTTTTTGTGGGTTTGTGTGTGTGTGTGTGTGTGTGTTTATTTATTTACTTGTTTGGCTTCTTGAGAATACCCATTACTTCCTTGCCATTTCAGCAACACATTATAAAATGTGCTTCTCAAGTTTTATCTTGCATCTCTAAGAATTTTATGACTTTTTTGTAAACCTAATTCACAGTACTGTAAACTACTGATGTCTATGTTTTTTCTTTAACTATGGGTCTTTTATCATACAGAAATTAAATTTTATAATGTAGTCAAGTGTATCAATAGCTTTAGGGATGGCATGGGCTCTTTAGTCTTACTTAGAAAACCTCAAGAGGTCATAAAGGCGTCCTGCAACCGGAACTGATCTGCGTACACTGGGGTAGTCATTGCTCTTCCGGACCCACCTTAGGATTCTGTGCCCTGATTGCACGTGGCAAGGTTGCAGCATGACACCTGTTCTGGCCGGAGAATCGTGGGTGGGAGATTTGTGTCACTTCTGAGACAGAGCAATATTGCAAACGGTGGATCCTCCATCAGCCTGAGTTGCCAAACATGGGCATCATGAAGCACAAGCTTCTGTCTAGCTGATTCAAAATGGCTCAGTAGTGTAAGCAGGAATAAACTTTTGTCATTTTAAGACACTAAAATTTTGAAGATTTTATGACTGCAGAATAATCCAGCCCACCTAGATTAACTTAAAAAAATTATATTAGAGAGTGAAAACATGTTGGGTATTTTGTTAGAGGTTGAGTGGTAGGAAAACCTTTGCTGAAGGCAAGAAGGATGAAAATTCATGCCACGCAGCGGCAAAACCATGGCTATTCATGTCACTTGCAATAACATGGAGGGCAGACTGTGTACTTACTGAGCATGCACCCCTAAGGGAAGGAGCTGGGAAGCAAAATATGTAGCATGAAGTGGCTACTATTCATTGCATTGGGTGAATTATTACAAGAAAAATATATAATGTTATAAAGATTTGGCTGGTTTATAGACAGGACAAAAAGATTCTGCAAAGAGAAAGTCCAGAAATTTGAGACTTGAAACACTTGTGGAGACTACTGGTTCCCAAACGCTATCGATAATATACAAATTTTAAAAGGTGTTTAAATGATAAAGGACATTTCAAACTCAGTTCTATGCAAGCATCAACTCTAGGGCACGGCACTCACACCCCTTGTTGACACAACCAAGTTAAATAATCCATCTCAGAGCGAGACCCATGGAAGAACGTGATGCTAAGTAAATCCTTTCAACAGGACAAGGTGGCTTGGAGAAAAGAGTAAAAACATGTGGCTGACATACCCAAGGTATGCTGTTCTAGTTATTCAAGGCTATCTAGCAAATCAGCCCACATTTAGTGGCATAAAGTAACATCTGTTTCATTACACTCACAGATTTTGTAGGTAAGGAATTTGGACAAGGCAAGCAAGAATGATTTGACTCTATTCCATGATGTGGGGCCTCCAACAATATGACGTGAATGGATCAGGGCTAGACTCGTCTACACGCTAATCACTCACATATCTGGCTCCTGGATGGGATGTCTCGAGGGTTAGAGTCAGCTGGTGCTGTCATCTGGAGCACTTACTATGTGAGGCTTCTTCATGTGGCCAGGACTTCCTCACAGCATGGCAGCCTTAGGCGATTGCACTTCTTAGATGATGGCTTACTCTAAGAGTGAATGTTCTAGAAAACAATGCAAAAGTTACATCACTCTTTGCAATCCAGCCTCAGAAATCACATAGAATCATTTGTTCTACTTGTGGTCTAAGTAGTCTCAAGTACACTTAGATTAAAAGGGAAACAGGAACCTCAGCTCTCAATGAAATGAGGATCCAAGGACTATGCCACATTTTAAAACCAACATATATGCAACATATATTGAAGTCAAAAGAAAGACAAAGGGCAACACAGGGGCAAAAAAGGAAAAATGTGCAGCATTTTCCTCTTAAACATCAGCAATCTAAAAAAAGTCATAAATTGTGCAAATTGAGTACCTACTCTCTGTTCTTTAAATGGAAAAATTTACAGTATACTAAATGTCAACATTCAATTCTCAAACAATTTCCTAAAAACAGAACTAAAATAAAGTAAAACATCTACATGTAAGTTTTAAACCAGTGATTTTCAACCAGTGTGCTGCAAGAATTCTTAAAACATGCAGTACCTGACATTTAGTCAGGGGCACTGGCCTCTTTTCCCTTAGATTGTCAAGTGAAAAAGTGACAGCAGCCAACACAATAGCCATCCAGCGTAAGTGGATCAAAATTATACCTATTTTTGTCAGATAGGCAAAAAATATGTATTTTGGGGGTGTGCCACAGAATTTTAGTAATTAGTTTATGTGCCATGAGATGAAAAAGATTGAAAATCGCTGCTCCAAACTATCAGGAAGGATGTAGAGTGCTTAAAACCTCACTTCCTGGTGCGGAACCGCGTGCAAAGTTGTTAGCGGGGACTTTGTGCACAGGGAGAAGCCGCAGGTCCTGCAGACCCTCCGCACACTGGTCGAGACATCCGCACGTGTTTCCGCCGTTTCATAAACTGTGATCACAACGTAAGACAAGCCTTTTTACACATGTTATTTTGTTTAAAATGTTCAATTGCATGTGGGGGATATAAATATAAATGTTTCCTTGTGGACGGTGTCCAAAAATCAGTGGAAATTGTGTGTATGTTTTGTGTGAATATTAAGAACCAAAATGTGTTTTACTAGAAAACTAGATAGGACCTCAGAATTGCTGCAGACACAGGCCTACTGAGGTGATGCGGTCCCGGCCAGCAGGATCCTGTGCTGTGGCGGCAACACACGGACTACCAAGTCCTGTGGAGAAAAAGGGACTGTGCGCCGCTCTCCAAGTCTGAGAGAGGGCCCCAGACCCCCACCTGGACAGGCTTTTATTGTTTCTCTAGGCACATTACATCAAGATGGTCCTCATTTACTGTGCACAGGTTTGTTTTAGGTGGTTATCTTTTACAGACAACAAAGGAGAGGATGTTGCTAAATACATCAAAGAAGGATATTTGCAAATGTAAAGGCAAAAGTGGTTGAACCGGTTATACTCCATACTTGGGTGGTTTAGCACAGACTTTAGGAAGTTAAAGACACTTCGGTAAACATTTGCTGCCTCAATTCAGGGTGAGGGAGCTTTAGCAAGAGCAAGCCTCATAGCGGTCTAGGTACAAAGCAGGCCTGATTCCCCAGGGGAGAACCTATCCGTGGGCATGGGTCCTGCCCCCCCCAACCTCGCTCCCCACTGGCTTTTCCGAGTGGGGGGCTGGGCCACATTTCCTATGCTTGGAACGGTTCCCTATACTGAGGGTCGCCATTCTCCCGTTCCACAGTGCTTATTCGGTTACTGTCCCGCTCACTGTGTATCGGACAGTGCTCACCAAACTCTTTATCAGAATCACCTGGGGTTTAAGCATAGCTTTCTAGGCCTACCTTCAGCTGTTCTAATTTAGTGGATCTGGCATGAAGTCAGAGAATTTACATTTCAAATATTTGATGCTGTAGGTCCACTATTTGAGTACTTTCACTGCAGAGGAAGGGAAACTTGCTCTTTGGGGTTCATTGGTGTCCAGGAAAAGAAAAGCTACATTCCGATCCAATGTAGAAATTCTCATGAATCACCTCTGATGTCAAAACTCCCACAACATCACAGAGTGGAGATGCTGGATGCTGAGCAGAACGCTATTATTAGATGAGATTTTCTGTTCTTCTGCCTCAGAGAGAGAATAATTTTATTTTGCTTCAGGAGACAAATTGGGGTAAATATTTAGCTCAACAAATATATCCAGTTCACCCCTTCAGGCACACGGAAACATTGTGTGCTGATTGATTCCCTTGCGGCAGGGCCCTGCTAATTCTGGGCGTCCGGGTTCTGACACCCAGTCCCAGTGAGTGGAAGGGGGTTTCCCCCAGCACCACCAAGCAGTGTTCAGGGCACCAGCTGGGTGTCATACAATTCAACGCAACACAACTCTGGCAATATCTACTCATAGGTAGAATCAGATTCCACAGATACAGGGCTTAGTCTTACAAGACTGCCTGCCAATCAGAGGCCAATTGCAAAACCAGGTTATTACCTGTGCTTGTGACCAAGTGGCTATAAATCAGAGATTGCACAAGCCCCTCTGTGTTTGATTGATTTGCTAGAGCAGCTCACAGAACTCAGAAAACCCAGTTACTCACTGGATTACTGGTTTATCACGAAAGATGTTAAAGGATACAAATCAACCGCCAGATGAAGTGATACACGGGGAGAGGTCCCAGACAAAGGAGTTCTGTCCTTGTGCAGTTTGGTGCCTGGCATGGAGGCACATGGAAGCATTCTTGTTCCCCAACCAGGAAGCTCTCGAACCCCCTCATTTTGAGGGTTTTTTATTGTTGTTCAAATACAGTTTTCTGCATTTTCCCCTACCATGCCAGCCATCCCCATCTCCCTCCCCTGATCCCACCTCCCTTTGGTTTTGTCCATGTGTCCTTTATAGTTGTCCCTGAAAACCCTTTTCCCTCCCCCGCCCCATTATCCCCTCCCACCTCCCCTCTGATTACTGTCAGTTTGTTCTTAATTTCAATGTCTCTGGTTATATTTTGCTTGCTTGATTGTTTGAGTGGACCAAAAACCTATGGTACTTTTGAGATTTTATGGAGGCTTCATTAAACAGGCATGACTGATTAAATCACTGACCTTTGGTGATTTATTCAACCTCAAGCCCTTCTTCCCTCCCTGGAAATCAGGTGGGACTGAAAAGTCCACCCTCTGGTTTCCCTGACAACCAAATCCCTCCTTAGGTGATTTCCAAAAGTCATCTCATCAACATAACACAGGTGTGGTGGAAAGAACCTTGTTATAAATTAACAAGACACACATTTCACCTTTATAGCTTTGAGGCATAGTCAGGAACTGAGGACAAGAGACCAAATTTAAAATTAAGTATGGCTCAGTGAGTTGGGCATCGCCCTTCAAAGCAAGAGGTCACCAATTCGATCCCAGTCAATGCATGTGCCTAGGTTGCGGGCCGTGTGAGAGGCAGCCGATTGATGTTTCTCTCTCACATTGATGTTTCACTCCCTTGCTTTCTTTTTCCCTTTTCCTCTCTCTAAAAATAAATATATAAAATCTATTTTAAAAAAGATGCTCCTATTGCTGTTATCATTCAGAAAATTCCAAGAGTTTTGGGAGCTGTGAGCTAAGACCTGTGGGCCATGACCAAATACATATCAGAAATATATTTTGGTCATCTAAGTGACTAAATATATATTTCTTATAAAAACACAATATTGCAAGGGCCATATTGCAAAGTCTCAGAGGTAGAAGAAGTGAGCCAGCTAAGCTGTGTGGATGCAAGAAACAAGTTACAGAGGCAAATGAAGGGCTGTTAGACCTTAGGAGGATGAAAGGCAAAGAAAACGTGTTGTGGGAAGGGGAAGGGGAGAGGGGTGTGTGTGTGTGTATGTGTGTGTGTGTGTGTGTGTGTGTGTGTGTGTTAGAGAGAGAGAGAGAGGGAGGGAGAGAGGGAGAAAGAGAGAGAGAGAGAAAGTGCAGTCTGGAACCTCATTGTCCTGAGGGCTTATTGCTTAAGGGAGTGGTCATGCAAGAGCTTATATGGGAGTCTTACGAGGCTATTCGCTGGCCCCCTTGTTCCTCCTCTAAGGGAGTCTATCACGGGACTAGCAATGCGCCAGGGGAGGAAGCTCAGGGGAGGGCAAAAACCACATGACCAGCTGAAAGGTCAAGGGGTCTAAACCACACAAGCAGCAATATGCTAGGGGAAGTCCCACCCTAAAATACTTGTTTGTCCAGTTTTGCCCATTGCTAGTTACCCAGGGCCTTCTGCCCTGGTGACCTCCTGTACCTGCCCTATCCTTCCTACTCTGTGTCTGCTCACTGCCTACTATATCAACACTATGCATATAACTAATAGAATCTAAAACTTGTCCTTCTGAACAAAAAGCTAACTACGCACAGTATTTCCCAAATGGACATAAAGATGTTCCCAAAATTATCTATGAAAAAAGATGGATAATAAATGCTAGAATGTATGCTCTAAGCAGCATACAGAAAGTGTACACTAGTAACCTCCAGAGGGGACCGTTCTTTAAAAACAGCCGTCCTTGGAACACATGAGCAAGAGTAAACTAGCTAATAATGAACTGTCACACTCTCTGGTTTAAGAGATTTATTATCGCAAATGAAATGACCTCAAACAGTGTGGTTTTGTTTAGACTCTAGTTTTCTATTAGGAGGAAAAGCACTTGACATTAAAACACGATGTAATTCTTCAAGAATATAATTTGAAGCTGGACAGGAAAGATGGCAATGCGGAGAGCAGATTACTGCACTTGGGTGCACATCCTGGAATAGATCTTGTCCTAAAGCACCCTGTCTTAGCAGGTGAGAGAGAGGTGCATGTAGTCTTCCCACATGTGTTAACTAGTTGACAGTCTTATGTTATAGATGAGTATTAATAGCATATTCAATGCAAGTCATTTCCAACCACTAAAGACTGAAAGTCACATGTACGTGTCAAATGAAAAGCTCCTGTTAGTATATTTGAAAACTGGAAATTTGTTGGGGCCAGAATCTTTTGGGAATTGCTAAGGGATTATTTTTGTGAGCAACATGTGTGGGGACCAGGCAAATTACTCAAAGCAAGTGGGCTTGCAAAAAGGAACAGGTTGAATGAATTTGCATCCCTCCTTTCCCATTTTGCTGACAGTGATAGCTTGATAGAATAAAAAAGAACACGATTCAGTTTTTTAAAAGAATTATACATTTTTAATATTCTGATATGTCAACTCAATATGATATAGGCTTTACAAGGTATAATAATATAATCTCTGCTCTTCACTGTAAATATATTTGGTCACTATATTATATTGATTTGTACTATATACCATATACAATATTACTATATATAATATGGTAGCTTAATATAGAATATTATGACAAGCTAATTGAAAACATTTATACAGACCTCAGGCTAAGGCAAAATTGGAAAACTTATTATTACTTGTGAAAGGCATTTCTTGGTGGTAGCCACTTCTTCAGAAACGTTGGGCCCAAGTGGAATGAGGCAGGGGAGGAAATAACAGTAAGCTCCCTTCTCAGTAGTGCAAAACCAGAACCACCACCACAGCCTCTGTAGAGCAATGCCCTCCACTGGTAATTCCAATATTAGCAGATTAGCCAGAATTGTTTTTTTAAAGTTAATATTGTGTATAGGTACGACAGAGATCTTTCAAGTATTTGTGTCATCTAATTTTACATTATCAGGTGCTAGGAAACAGAAACAATAGTTAAGCTTTAGGGTACTGCACTATGCTGTCCCAGTGCTATGTGTTTCATGCGTTAGAAAGGAACAATCTTCCTTTCCCCTCCCCCCTTCCCCGTGGCCCCCACCTTGACGACCTTCCTGGAGGCTGCCTCTGCTGGCGCCTGCTCTTGCCTTCCCCACCTCCACTCCTCTTTATGCCCAGCGTGCCCAAAGCTCCAGTGCCCACCTGGGGACAGGGGCTGACCTGAGGATGGAGACCAGAGATGAAGGTAGCAGGGCAGAGACAAGAAAACTGGATCCTGAGGCCCCAAAAAGCCGCTATCCAACTTCAAACCGCCTGTTTTCTGACTTGTGTTACATAACAGAACATCACCCTTCATCTTTTTTAAGTTCTTCACATTTGGGGTGTCTTTTGCTATCATCCAGACACAGCTCCTCAACAGGCTAGAACTCAGTCCATTGGAATGCCAGGAAAGGATGTAATAGGGTAATAAGATATATAACCTATTGTATATACATATATATATACACACACACGTATGCTATATATACACATACCATATTTGCATATATGTAAATACATGAAATTGAACTTTATATAATAATATTGACTTGTGGTTTATACTTAACTGAGAATTAAATGTAACAACACAGCATTTATAGAACTTGAGACATTAGAATTCATTGAAATGAGCCCCAGTACAATCCCAGAAAAACTCATTAGTGTTAGTTCTTGTTCTGTTTAATTTTCTACAAATTTATTGGATAAGCGTGGGTTTGTGTGGGTGTGTGCTTCTGTGAGTTTGACACTCAACGTGAAAAGAAAACTTCTGGTTTGAAGATTCTGTAGATTCTGTGTTGGTTCTCGTCAACTGAAATTCTTCCGTGTAACCACACACCATCAGTGTGGAGGACAGAGACGAGAATACCGACAGCTGCTGCTCCTGGTGCTGCCCCAGGGGGCGTCTAGTTCCTCTCCAGTTTCTTACAAACTACTCTTTTAAAGCTACGTGCTACCAGACTGGAGGACCTCACAGTTTCTTAGATTGGAAACAGATAAAATATCTAATCAACCAGGTCACTTGGCTTTTTAAAATTCCAACAGAAGAGTGTTCTGTTCTGTACAAGAAGATAGAAGACATATATTCTGACCCTGCACCCCACCTCCCCAGGTGGACATGAACCCTCACAGCTGATGAGGCAGAGTAGCGTTAATGTGATTTTTGTCCTGAGTAATTACCCTTTATTATCTTAACGAACCCATCCAGCAGCTGTCAGGGTCAAAGAAATACTCTTCCAATCTGTTGAGGGAGGCCTTTACTATCCCAGTTCTCTCCTCAATAATAAACAAAAACGGAACGTTTCCCAAGGTTCTGGAGGTTATTATAAATTTTTTCTCATGCCAACAGCATCCTTATAACCAGAAAAACAAAGCTACTCTTCATCTTTCATGCAGCCCTGAGTGAAGTCTACCAGTCAGTTCATTACAGAAAATAAATGCAGACAATTTTTCAGGTGTTCACTTCTTTACTTCTCTGTAAAGCCCTAGCGATGAGCAGCCAAGGGAGTGAAAAGACAAATCACAGGTCTTTCACGGCCGGCTCTTTCCAGATGATGTTATAATAAAGCCTTGTGGCTCTTTTCTTTTCTAAGCCATGCTCTACCCACTGTGGGATAACTCCTGGACGTTACATACATCTAAGCCATGCTCTACCCGCTGTGGGATAACTCCTGGACGTTAAATACATGGGCGTTTCAGAATCTTATTGGCGTCCTCGACTAAGAG
This sequence comes from Desmodus rotundus, assembly GCF_022682495.2. Taxonomy (NCBI): domain Eukaryota; kingdom Metazoa; phylum Chordata; class Mammalia; order Chiroptera; family Phyllostomidae; genus Desmodus; species Desmodus rotundus. Next base: position 121,054,029 of record NC_071392.1, read on the forward strand.
AGAGAAAAGTCCTGAAAAAGATAGGAGGCATTGGAAAGAGTATGGTGAATTTGCAGCAGAATGACACACTGGAATAATCTACCGTAGTTTTCTCTATCACATGAGGCTTTCAAAACTGTCCCCTGCGAGCTCTTCTGTCCCTCCTGAGAACAATAATAACGTGTCAGCCCTGGACTTTTCTCACAAGTCAGCAGGCCCGTGTCTGCCTCCGTCTTCTCCTAGTCTCCACATTCATCTCTTCAGTTCAGTGAGACAACACTGGGAGCCAGGCCAGCCCCATAAGTCTCGGCCCTTTTACCTTAATACGATTTTCCAGAAATCGTGTGGACGTGGATCTTACCAGTTATGCTCTTCGTCAGCTCTCAGTAGCAGGAAAGCGTCTGTTAATGAGATTTCAGGACTGACAGACGCCACCATTTTCCAGAAAGGAGATGGCATCATTTTCAATGTGCAGGAAACAATTTCTCAAAGGATAATCTAATTTAAAAAGCACAGGAAATATAAAATGATAGACTGAAAATTATGGTTTCATGGGCAGGTTATTTATTTTTGGTCAATATTTCTCAGCAGAAATAGATTGGGTTTTATTATTGTTCCAGTCCAAAGCTACTGTCTACCGCTCCAAAAATCAACATTTGATAACAATAAATAATTCCTGCCCACAGAGTATATGTAAGTTGTCAAAATATTTGCCTACGTATCAAATGAGCAGTACCTGGAGTTCAGGTTCAACTCATGAGACACAATCTAGTTTACATATGCCTTTTTTCCCCATTCCCCTTGAATGATGCTCAAAATGGATAGGCAGCAACTTCTAAAGTCATTTCTCAAAGTGGGTTCCATGAATCACTGATGATACTCCTTGACAGAAATATCTATAAGAAAAAACATGTGCTTCAATACAAACTCTGGTTGTTTAGGTGATAACCTTCCAGGTTATCCAATTTTAGTCTCCCGTTGTCTTTGGGCGGTTTTAGAACTCTGCACGCTGCAGACATCCGATGGAAATGCACAATAATTCTCGTCTGTGGGTGAGCACAGTCGGTCCTTCCTGTAGGAGATCGACAGACTTCCCTTCCCTCCTTCAGGGAAACCACACTTCCATGGACACATGCATGCTAATGCTCCTGACGCAGAAGTGGGGCTGCTTTCTAATCTTTTCTGTTTGCTTCTCTCATTGATTATCAGGTAAATAAAATCTTTAATGTATGTTCATTTTTATATCTGTTTGTGAGTCATTTTACCCCTTTATAAAAATTACCTTTTAATGTGTGTACCTGTGTGTGTGTGTGTATACTTGTATGTATGAGGTCTGTCCAGAAGGTATCCAACCATGTACTAGACATTTATTGAAGAAGATACAAGATACAAGAAACATTATACACAGGACAATGATGCCTCAGTCCCCTTCAAAGCAGGCACCTTGGGACCTCACACAGCTCTCCCAATCGCTATCAGCTACCCCATCATATTTTCCTGAATCTCATTGACAGTCTGAAATCTCTTCCCTTTCAAAGGTGATTTTAGTTTTGGGAAAAGCCAGAAGTCTCAGGGTGCCAAATCTGGGCTTTGGCAGGGCTGAGTCACCTGGGTGATTTGATGTTTTGCCAAAAACTCTGCATGAGACATGATGCACGAGTGGGCACCTTGTGGTGATGAGGCTGCCAGTCACCAGTTGCCCATAGCTGCAGCCTTGTGAATTATCAGAATAGTTTCCACAGAGTAATGTTCAAGCTTAATGCAAAATTTAATGTGGATTTGTTGCTGTACTTGTTCAGTCATTTTGAATGTGACGGCCACACAGTACACAGGCTCACTCAACAGTGTCTACCGCTGCCACTGGCTAGTACAGTGAAGTCGTCATTGTTCACGCATGTGCATTCCAATCCACTCTCCTTTGCTGCCAGGTTACATCGATGTCACACAAACCATTCTTGTTGTATTAACCATGGCTGGACTTCCCCCAGACAGTTTGGAAAAGGTTGATAAAGAGAAGCTGAGACTCTGAGACCTGCAGTTCTTTTCCAGAATACTTTTTATTTCAAACAGAATCAAAAGTAGAGAGAAAAGTACAATGGCCTTCCCTTCAACTAACTACTATCTAGCTTCTGCAACTGCCAGCTCACAGCCAAGCTTATTGCTTCCATCCTCTCCCCACAGCTTCTTATGGGATTATTGTGAAGCAAATTCTAGGCATTGTACCATTTTAGGTATCTCTAAAAGATAAAGGCTCTTAAGAAAACATAGCTCCAATACCATTATCATACCTAAAATTTAACAAAATTTTCTTTACATGAACAAGTGTTCAGTTATCATTTAAATTGCAATTTACTGACAAGTCATTTTCTGGCTCTGATCAGCACTTCTTTGTCAAAGAGACAGAATGCCTAGGACCCTGTTCATCTCTGCCGTGCTATTTGAACATGCATCTTCAGGGATATCTTGCTTTTATGCAATGGCTACACTTCCCAAATATTGAGCTTGGTGAAATTTTAGAAATCAGACACTTGTCCAAATGTACCACAATGAATTACTACTTAAAGAAAACCAGCAGCAAAGAATTTTGATTGAGCATCTCATATGAATGTGTTTATATATCTAGATTTTGAGGTGTCAGCTCTCCTAAAATAAGCCATACCTTCACTGTTGATCTACTTTATAAGAAGTGTTATAGAATGGCTATATTTCAAAACCACAAGCAATAACTAAAATTACAGTGTCTCAATTGCTCTACAAGGCCATGAAAGTAAGAGGCATTCACTTGACACATTTAGATTTGCCTGTGACACCAATGGGAAGTACTCTGGAATTAAGAGATGGAACGGTCTTCACTGTTAATTAATGGCAACTGTCTTAAGTCATCCCAAGCAAAGAAGAACGTAGGCCTCTGGAGAGATTTTTACCTATAAAATTAAATTCATACAGGAAAACAAACAAACAAATAAGCATTAGTCATTGCATACTCTTTCTTGGGAACTTATGGTGACTGAGGGAAAGAGAAGGGTAGAGAAAAAATTCTTCCCAAGCTGGATTTGCTTTCTCTACATTTTCAAGGCTAATTCACTCTGGGAAAATAGAAAGAATTGAATGGAATTAATATCACAAATGTGGGAACTCATTATGACATCTTTAACTTAAATGTAAAACTTGCTGGAAGAAAACATTTTATTTCTAGTTTTAGTCTGGAGACTCAAAGTGTCGAACTTAAAGAGAGAGAGAAAAGGGGGAAGTGGAAAAGGAAGTTGTGGGCAAATTAATAGAGAGAACAAATTCTATCAGCTGTAATGTATTATTTCTTTGTAGTGGGATTTCTTTGTAGTGGGACAATATATTAATTTATGAGCATTTGATGACGTCCCATAGCAAGGAGTAGCATAGCTGTAACTCATTTGTCCCTTTGCCCTCCTCCTTACCCCAAGACCTTATCATGTAAGTTTAGAACAATCTGGTGGAGAAGGGAAAAAGAAAGTAAGGGATAAAAAAGATTTGCAGCAGAATAAGGGTGAGATTTGTTTGTGAAAAGAGAAAAAAAATGAGGCATGGAAGAAAAAGGGAAGAAGGAAAAAAAGTATGCAGAATCCAGGGGCAAGTTTGTGGGGAAGAGAATGGAGAAAGAAGTGGAAGTTAAAGGGTAACTCCACGTACCCATGTTAAGAAATAGTAGGAGAATAAAATAAATCAAGCGTAGCTTTTAAGAAACCTCAGTCTAGACAATGAGTTGGACTTTCCTTAGTGTCTTTCTAGAGATAGAATTAATTGTTTATATGTCTGGTTCCCGGGCTGAGTTGTATTGGCTGGAAGGGCTGAGCCATGTAGAGCCATTGAGTTTAGATGGGTTACATTTTGGGAGTGAATCTCCAAGTCTTTGGATTTGTGATGAGACATGCACCTTGAATTAAATTATCCCCTGAGTCAACAGTGCATTTTGGTATGAAGGCCAGAGTCTTGGAACAATGAAATAAATAGTGGGTTCTTGAATTAACTCCAGAAAGTCAGAGCAATGTGGTTGAGGCTTTGCTGAAATGAAAACTGTAATTGGAAGTAGGAGAAGGAAAAATAGTTCCAATTTGGAAATCAGACTTTTGAAGTAAATAGAATATATTGTTGAGATTGCCTTTAAAACAAACAAAAAAAAATTGCCTTGTGAAATTGCAAACTGGACATTAATCTTAAGAGAGATTCCAAGGCCATTTAACTTCTTAAAAATCATATCCTGTTCTCAACAGAAGGAGCGGGCCTGCGTCGATCCCACTTGGAGCAATCAGCAGGGGCTGCCTTGCTCCACTGGTGGTGAGCAGGCTCATTCCAGGGGGCTCTGGCTGCTGCCGTGGACGTCCACTGGAAGCAGACTTTGGAACCACTGGAGCAGGATGATAGCTCCCGGAAACTTGAGATTTGTGGTAATACTGTGCCAGAAAAAGGCCAAATCAAAAAACCTTGAGTCGTGATTTAAGCATCCCACCAAAATGATAAAGATGTACCTCCTTATCAGGCCAGCATCTAACATTCTACACCAGGGGTGACTTATGAAGTCAAAACTAGGAAAGTTGTCATTAGTGTTATGGTTTTGACAGAATGTGTCCAGAAGAAGTAAGTGGCTGGAAGAATTCCTAAAGTGAACCGTCTGCCAGGGGTGAGGAGACTTGGCAAATCTACTGATTGGAGCAGGTAGGTGAGTGAGCCAGGGTCTGCTGGGTTTTAATCCTGAAGCAAGAGCTTCATGAATTTTCACTATCGGTGAAGCAGACCTAGGCTGAGGTGGATAAAGAATAGATTGCAATGGACTTAGAACCAGCTAATGGGCCTCACACCAGAGACCTTGATCAGACTGGAGTGATAGCAAGGATATTCCATCTTACTGAGGTTTTCTTAGGTGAGCATAAACAATATCCAAATCTCAAATAGAGACCCCAAGAGACAGCTCTTGTTGCAGACAGGGCACAAACTTGCTTCTAGTCCAGGTAGGTTTCCTGTGATGGGAGGAGATTTGAAAGAATCTCCTGAGTGCATGTAGAGATGACCCCTGGAGGACTAGACGGGCCAGCGTTGGCTTCTGTTGTGGAAAAGAGGAGCGTCTGGTGGTAGCCTCTGCCTCAAGGATGTCTGTCAGATAAACCATCCTGCATTATATGAAGAACGGGGACTAGAGGAGAGGAGTGGGGATTCTCGGCAAGGGAAGGGATTAAGTACTAAATCTGACGTGTTGGCCATCAGGGAGTTTTCCCATTCTTTTTCTCCAATGTTGGTGGAAAGGACAATGATGAATGTTGGCAGAGGCAACTGAACCTGGCAGGGATTTTGATCTGCGCAGAATAAACTAGAAAAGTTGGGGGAAGCAAATGCAAAGTGTAATAGGTGCAAAGGCACAATTTCTTTTGACACCTGGGTATTCATGGCCTCCCTCTCCCCTCACCTCCCAATCAAGGAGAATCATGGTGATGTCATTTTGGTATTTTCTACTTTTCTGGAGCTCTATGGCTTAACTGTGCAGTGAGAAGGTACTTATAAGCCAAGATGGGGTATCTGCTTCAGAAAGGATCTTTCTCCAGGAAAGGTAAAAGTGGAGAGATAGTAGGGAAGAGCCACATAGAGGTAGAAACAGTTCACACTCTGGGGAAACCATAGAGAGTTTTTCAGGGATAGACTAAAGAATAAAAGAGGGGATAAGGCTGGCTTGAGAAAGAGATGGCTTTGGGTACTAAGAGTCAGAGAATGAAAGGAATATAGGGAGACTAATGTTTCCTTTTGATGGTTAGACTGTGGTCTTTTGAATGCAACAAACCACAGAGACAGGGCTATAGGAGCCCCAGGATTCACTTAGACCATGGAATCCTATCTCGTAGCAAAGCAAAAGAGGCAAGAGAACATACCACTCAACTTCATAACTCAATCATTACCCATTTACGCTTACTTCCAGAATCACATCAATCTAATTTTAGGAGCTGAATAGGTCAAGGCTGAGCTGTGGGGCCCTGTCTACTTCTGGCTTATCCTTTTTTTTTCTAGTGTGAGCCGTTTTAGAGACCCAACCCAACCAGGGGTTTCCACAGGCCCTCCCTTCCTTAGCCGGTCCTTGTCTCCTCAGCCAAAGTATTCAAGAGAATCACTCAGACTCTGTAACATACTCCCCGCCCTTATTCCTCAGAACAGCAACTGCCCTCAGGAGAAAAGCAGCCCCAACCCCAGGATCACATCCCCAACCTTTCCAGTCTTCTAGATCCCGGCCTGTGACCTGGTAATCCACCACACATACATCTTTTAAACTCTGATGCCTTCAAGAACTTCAGCACTGGATGTGGACTTCCCTTACCACTCCCACGGTAAAGCGGAGTCACAGAGAAGGAAGGTAACTTGACTGGCTTGACACCACTGGCAAGTGCTGCACTTGGGGTTCAACCCCAGGAGGACCTGCTCTAGTACTGATTTCTCAAGTTTCTGCCCCCTCACTGACATATGTTGCTTTTTGGTGATCAAAGAACACATCTTGGAAAAACCTAAGGAATACATTTCTAACACTCTAGTATTTTGACCAAAGATTTGTATTAGTAATGCAGTCCTGGGAGTGTCTCACTATCAGAAGGTTCAAAGGGCTGGCCCCAAACTAGAAACACTACATGTCTGTCAATTCATTCCGGAGAATGAATAAACAATGTGATATTTATTCCATTCAATGAAATTCTACACAGCAGTAGAAAGGATGAACTGGAAATACATTATTCTGAGGAAAGAAGTACCTTATTCTAGTGTGTTTTATGTTCCTTCCTTTGTGTTTTTAATAAATTTTGAAAGTTTAAAGATTTTTTAATCTGGCAATATTATTTCAAGGATTAAGGCAAGTATGATCCGGCTGCCTGATGGATAGTTTCCGTGTGTAATTTGTGATTTTGGATTGTGAGTTCATCTTAGTGGGGCTCTATCTATAGGAATCTTTATGCCAGGTTGAGGGTGTTTTCAATAGCAGTTAGTTCTGTGTTGGGTTCTGCTAGTTGACCCCCCTTCTCCGTTAGCATTTTTATGAGTATTTCTTGGTTTGGACACTGTGAAGCTCGTGTAAATTCAAACTTCAATTTTTGTAAGGTCAGGCCCATATGGTTTCTCAGGGAAGTCTAGTTTCTCAACACAAACAGGCCAAGAGAGAGGAGCTTTCTTGGAGTCTCCACGTGCTGGTGAGCAATTTTTGTTTTGTTTCACTGAGGATGTAGCTGGGAATTTTATGCAATTTCAGTTCCCACATCCCACCTTGCTACAGTCAAAACCTTACATCCTATACCTACATGGCCAGTGAAACCTACACTGTCTGGTGACCTAGGGCAGCAGCTCCCCAAACCCGCCACCACTGGGGCAGCCCCAGGACCAGCTCATCTTTACTTGCCTCATGGTTGTTGGCCCTTGTGTATTTTGCTTTCTTTTGCAGTCAGCTTTGCCTTTAAGAAAAATGTTAGTTACACTTTAGCCAACATTTCTAGTGTTTGTAGTGGGAGAGATTTCCAATTTTGGTTCCACAATATTGGCTGTTAAGCAAGTTTTAGAAGTGCTAAAGTCCTCCTTGGAGATTCATATCATTAGCCTGCTGAAAGGCCAATAATGTAACCCTTTTTGGAAAAATGTACATTAAGATCTCTCTTGACTTGGGTTTACCCTCAATTACTATTTTGTTTGCATATTATAAATTAGGCAGCTCTCCTTGCTCAAGAAGAGTCAGGAGCCTTTCCTGAGGCCTCTACTCTAACCCGTCACTAGGACAGTGTGTAGCCACAGGGCAGGGGCCTTATCTTTCTGCTGCAGTGAGAACAGACCTGCAGTTTTAAACAAATGCCATACTGCTTGTATATGTTGAAAAGCATAGAAGAAAAAGAAATCTCCTTCTTTTATGCCATTTAAAAGGACAGTTTGCTCTGTTAAGAGGTTACACTGACTTTTCCAGACAGTAGAAGAAATACTCGGAGGGGGGGTCATATGCTGCTATAGCCTAACCATATGGCTTTGCCCACAGCTGGTTCCCCTTTAAGGAGCAGTTGATGACATGAACAGTTTAGAATACTCTGTGCCCTATTGTTATTAGTCAAAATAGCAAACAGTCAACAGTCACCCCATAACCTGCTGGTTTCTAATGCTATTTATTAGGTTGAGACGCGTGCTCAGAATTTACTGCACAGAGAGCTGGAGTTTGAAGAACAATCCCACAGAATAACAACTGTTTCATTTTGTGAGTTTAGCAGTCGGTCCCTTTTGGGCACAGATGTGGTCTGGGTGTATTCTATCGCCTCTACTCTAGTAACTATAATAATTTTAGGAATTATCCTTGTATGCCCTACCAGTACCAACAGAACACAAGGAATTCTGATGGCATAAATCTTTCCAAAGGGTAATTTTTCAATTAATATGATTAATCAGATGTCTATTAACTAGAATCACACTTAGGGAGATTTATGGAGTCTATAAATTAATGATTTCAATATACACTGATTTCAAAGGTATTAAAATGGGAGGTAAAGCTCATGCAAAGATTAACTTAAAAAAAAAAAAAAACAATGCCTCCCTCACTCCCCCATATGAAAGGAAAACGCAGCTTGGAATCTACCCGGATGGCTCTGCAAAGCAGCTCCTGCTGGGATAGGTGCCAGTCCTATTTCTCCATGTGTGTGGCTTGAAGGTTGCTTGTGTGCATCTGGGGGATCCCAAATCCATCTCTTAATCTTGCCCTCCAGGTTATGTGCTACCACCTAAACCCTCAGCCCAGATCAGATTCCTTTTTCATAAACTCACACAGCACCTCTTCAGTTTTCCATTTGGAACTCTTATTCCACTTATTAATGTCCAACTTCCCAAGTGACATAATCTCTATGAGAACACACTGTCAGTTTGAAATCTCTGGGAACTTGCAGACCCATATTGGTACAGTCCAGAAGGAAGACCACCAGCACTCATGTGGTGTATTTTCTCTCCTGCCACATGGGCATTCATATAACTATTCCTCAGGAGCTTATGCTTGTGAGGCACTTGGTTTACAAAGGTAGGTAAGATGACATCATTGTGGCTGAGATGATGTATCCCAGCCTCCTTTCCATTAGGTGTGACCCCGTGACTAAGTCGCTTCATAGGAAATGTGGCCAGAAATGGTGCATGTGTGTGTCTTGGCAGCCTACCCTTAAAACCTCCCAGGAATGCTGCGCCATGCATTTTCCCCTTTTGACTGGTTGGCATGAAAGTGACCACAGCCGCCTTAAACGCCACATTAGAGGACAAAAGCTTCCCTTGACCTGGGTCCCAGTGAAACCTGCCTAACGCAGAGCCACTTCTGCCTAGACGCCTGAGGTGGACTAAATGAAAATAAAATTCTTGTTCTAAAAGGTCCTGAATTTGGGGAATCTGTTACCTGTCTAGACTAGCCTAATACAGTTATCAACCTCAAGAAGTTCATGTTGTAAAAAAGACTCCGTTACTGTGCAATACGTTCCAAAGAGCCTTCAAGACTGGGGTAAAGCAGGGGCTCACATTTCCCAACTCAGCGTCATCGACTTCAGAAGCTATGGGTTCGGCTCCCACCAAGGATGAGCGGCCAAGTCCATGTAGGCTAACACTGACTAATGGATATTTTTCACTATATAGACAAGTATGTATTCTGAACCAGTTTCTCTGAGGGAGGGACTTAGTGGTATGGAAATTTTATCATTTTACTACACATCCCCTTACTTTTTTTCAAAAGTGAAAAATTTCATGTCCATTATTTTAGTCCCCAAGGGTGTCTGCAAGAGTCACCTCACCCACACTGTGCTTTTCCACTGCTGTAGCGATAGGAGGGGTCAGGACGAGTCTTCAGAATACCCTAGGAAGCCCGGTCAGCCCAGTGTCTTGAAGCGCTTTAGCAGTCTCACTTGCCATCTGCTCCAACCCTGGCCTCCCCCAGACCTCAGGACAGAGGGAGACCTGAGCCGTGAGGGCAGTTTCTATGGACACACAATGGGCTGTGACAAGGAGCCCGCTGACGGTTTGTCTTTGGTTTTGGGCACTTTCCAGACAAGCGAAAGGCACACGGTTTGGGTTTCACCAAGCCAAGCAGGAAAGAGAAAAAATGAACAGACTGGATTGAGGATGGACACAGAGGAAAATTAGCTTTATAACAAAGTAGTATTTTTCACTGCCTAGGCAAATGATTTTGTGAAAATACTTATATAAAAAGCAATAGATTGTTTTGTTTTTACTTAGTTATCATTATGCTTAGCTTTTAAGGCAAATGGGGATTTACATAAAGTGAAAATTTACAGGATCAGGGATTATGTACAATTTTGTGATTAAGTTCTTTGCAATTCAGGCAATGTACTGCTAGAAACTCCTATCTTGATTTCAGCTGCTGTAGGTACTATTTGAGGAACCAAATACATGGATGAAGAGAAAAATAAGTATCACGGGGCTAAATAATCAAGACTATTACAAAGAATATAAATAATAATTTTATAACATTGAAATACAAATAATAAGTATTTTCAGTATAAAACTTGCATTTGCACAAAGAAGCTCTTTAGTAACAAATACAATTAAACTATATTGGAAACTCAATGGTGCATGAGTCACAAATATACAATGTAGCAGTTCGCATGAACCTGGACTGAGAATAAGCCATCTGAAGGCCACATGCTGGTCTGAAGCTATCACAGGCCTTTCAAGCTATCATCCTCAAGAGGATCAAAATGTGGGGCTGAGGTAAAGAGATACTAAACAAGGAAGCTTTCTGTTGGCACAAAAGATTTAAATACTTTCCAAAATGTTGTTATATTTGATATGGTGGGTATACCACACATTTATAACACTGGTAGAAATAACTCTTCAACACTGAGATAAAGGCCAGGTAAATATTGATGCATCAGCAAAAGCACCCATCTCCTTTATTTCTCTCACTTCATGCCAGTTTAAGGTTGTATGCTGCAATCTCAGGAATACTCTCTCCTTTTCTGTGCTTGACTCTTCAATGTTTCCTATCCTGTAAAGCAACGCACCAGGTCCACTCTTGAAGGACTCAGTAATAAAACTTCACATGTTAAGTACCTGCCCTGAAGGACATCTTATCATCTACCCCAAAAGTGTCACAGGATACGGGTTCTGCAGGCTCTGCCATTATACCCAAATCACATAGAACCAGCACAGCGATCTACAAGGGGTTTGGGCCGTAAGTAAGTCAACATTTGGCTTTCTCCAGTGTCAAGCCAAACTGGCCAAAGCTTACTTTTTACTACAGTAGTTACTTCGAATTTCTCTCTCTAGGGGCCTGTGGCTAGCAGGGGTCGCATGCCTGAGTAGGCTACAAGTGTGTGCCCACGCAGTGAGCTGGATGAGCCCTGCCCTCACCCATTCAATGCTTATCCTCCAGAGGAAAAGACCCGGGGTTGGCTCTGTGTTGCCTCTGTATGAGGTCTCCCAGGAAGCTGGGATAGGGTAGCGGAACTACAAGATGAGTAATAAAACCAACTATGAGAAAGGTGGCTAAGTTTCAACCTTTCCTTCTAACCAATGAAGAGGCACCCGCTACAACTACTCACCCACAGAGCATTTCAAAGTCCAGTTCTTTTTGATTCAGTCACCTAATTTTGATTTATACAGAATACTATTTTGTATTTAAATAGTTGACACTGCAATGAGGGGAGCGTGATTATGTTTTACTCTTTATATCAAAATCATGTTTCCATGTACTTGACTTCCAGAATAAATGTATTAGCTATAAGAAATATCCTTAAAATTCTATTGAAATATTAATCTAATTTCAAATGATAGTTGATCAACTTTTTTCCTTTAGTTTTACATTGTCAGCACTGAAAGCAAGCAAACCTAAACACCACAAGTGGCAAGAAATGAAATTGGACGTGTACTTATCAGACCTTTTGGTAAAAACCCCATCTTTTGTCAGGAGGTTAAAAACAGGAAAAATGGTTTTCATAGCCAGGCATTGAAACTTTTAATGAATTTTCCTCTCCAAGATGTTTTTCTTCCCTCCAGTGTTTTAAAACTATTGCTGAGGAAGAAAATACATTTTAAAAATTATATAATTAGGTACTATTTGGGGTTCAATTGGAAATTGGCCTTACATTTCTAAAAAGCCAAAGTCAATTTTATTCTTCATTCCCTCCCCTCTAGTCAAATGTTCCACTTCAAAAAATTATTTCATTATGAGGGAAGGGAGATCATACAGAAAAAGCAAACTGAAACCTTTCTTATTCTATAACCCTGAACTTGAACTTAATGATCTTTGAAAATTTGCTTCCGCTGATTGTAAGAGAAAGAAATCCAGTGACAGGAGAGACCACCCACCTCAACGACGACCCAGAAAAGCTTCTTGGCATCAAGGAGCTGGAGCTGCCACCATCGGAAGGATGGCACTTAGGATGAAGATATGACAGAGACCTACCTGGTGCGAGGGAAAGGAAATGAACAGAAGTCAAGATTTCCCAGTCCCTCGGTTCTCTGATGGCTTCAAACTGGAAGACTTAATGCTGTCTTAAGAAAAAAACTATCAGTGATTCTTTTGGGGGGGGGGGGGTGTAGGGGGAGGGGACCCAGCCATCTTATTGAGGGCCTGCAGGAGAGGGTCAAGGGCTGAGACGACAATGAGATCTGACATCCTCGGCCCAGCGGGATCTCCCCAGCTTTACAGCCCTGGAAACCCCCTTATGAACCTCACCGCCTGCCAGATGAGACTGTCAGGTAACTGAACTGGAAAGATAAAAAGTAACCATCTCCCAAAAGTGGATTCGGACCGAGTAACAACTCCCTTTGTGTGAGGCTTGCTGCAGGCTCATTCAAGGGCAGGACAGCAAGTTTCAGAGCCTCCTCCCCTCACCAGCGACCCGGTGTTCAGAGTTCACAAAAGGAAAGGGTTATCTAAACAGCCAGATAAGAGCACACTGCACATTTCTTTTTTAAAATGACAGAAACTTTTGAATTTCATAAACCTGCATTGCTTATTATTCTGTCCGGACCCAAGGGGTGTAGAATCAACTTTAGTCATCTTTCGTAAGCTGGGAATCTAATTTTATGAATTTATTCTAAGACATAAATCAGGTAAGGCAGAAGTAGATGGATGAATTTTTTAAAAAGAACTTGGGCGCCCTGGGTACTTTTAGTAGATTGAGCACTGAGAGATTTACAGGGATAAAATCCTTTACAAGATTAAGGAAGAAGGAAATGAAACCAAATCTTTCATTTCCAGATATTCACTTTCATTAATTCTTTCAGCAAAAGGACATCAGTGAGGCAAAACGAGAAATGGTTTTTCAGTTATTAAAGTGGTTCGCGACCAGGGAACCCCTGGAGACGGAAACAAAACAACAGTGTTCGATTTTCTTCACAAGGCTACCTTGTACTGGCAAGACTCAGGGGACTTCTGGGTTGGAAAAAAAATAGTGCTAAAAGAACTTTTTTGAAAAAAATTGCATTTTGCCAAAAAACAATAAAACTCTCTCCTGTAAACTCTACTTCCTTCGAATCTCCAAAGGTTACAACACAGCATTCGAGAGGCTTGGCAGCCACAGCTTCGTGGCTGTGGTTCTTGATCACCTAAACCCTGAAGTTGAACAAACGCGGCTGCTGGCCCCGGCTGCAGGGCTGTGAAGAGCGTGGGGAGCCTGCGGGCCTGTGGTGGGAATGCTGGAAATAACTCAAGGAAAGAAGTAAAACATAATAAAGGACATTTAGAGTCAGGATGACTTCCAAACTCATTTCTACAATATCCAGGGCCCTCTCAATTTCTGTGTCTACAAAAGGGACTCTCTACTACGATGCCTGATGTTTCTTACAGTTTGACAAAAAGTACGCACTGAATGCAAGAGGAAGCACAACCTCTGCTACACTTGAGATGGTCAGGCTGCTCTGCTTTCACCATGGGGCCTGCAGCCTTGTCAGTGAACGGCGCTCCTGAGGGCTGCAGTCAGTTCCTCGGGCCCAGAATCTCTAGCCCCAAGCAGGTAAACTTGTGCCCATCCCAAGCCTCCAAACATATTCTAACACCACATATCCTGATTGTCATGCCTGAAAGATTCTCATTTATATACATTAGGCTTAATGCCATGAGACCACATGACTAGAGATTGGTTTTTTTTTTTTTTTAAAGAGAAGCTTGCTCACTCAGGAAACAATGAGGATTTGGTTTAAACTGAAGACCAGAGAAGAGCTGACATATTCCTCTGCTCTATATTCTTGGAAATACTGTCCTTAAACCTATGGTCCCTTCTCAGCATGCTGACTTTTGCGCTGCCTCAGTGTGTCTTCCGCGGCCTCCGTGTCAGGTGAACGGGGCTGCTCAGGGGCACCTTCCTCAGTCTCCTCAGGTTCTACTTCCTCCTGGGCCTCCCTTGGAGGCCCCTGGTCCCGGGTGTCACTCCTCTCCTCATCCACACCAGTAGCCAGGATGTCCTCCTCCTCTTCTTCCTCTGCTTCGTCCTCATCGCCAAGGTCCTCCTTCTCTTCTTCGTCATCTACCAGGCTGTCCTTGTTTTCTTCTTCGTTTGAGTCATCCTTTTCTTCCTCTGCATCCTGCAACTGGTCAGCCCTATGAGCCTCCTTGGACTTCTGATTCTGCTCTGAAGAGGGAAGAAAGGGGAACAGCCTCTGAATAAGCAATGGTCATTCAGCAATGAAAATAACTGTGTTTGCCTGTGAAATAAAAAAGGGGGTGGGCACGTGGCGGTTTTCTCCACATAGAAGCTGTTATTACACAGGACGGACCACTGGTTGGCGTCCCAGCCCTGTCCAGGGCTTCTCCGTCCCTCTCAGGAGATTTCATCGACTGTGTTAACTCTGGCAGAGCATGTGGTCAGGGAGGGCAAAGGTCCCGCATGTTTTGCATTCTGTACCTTTTAGAAGGCTCAGTGACCCACTCACTGGTCATGATAATCAGTTTGGGCCAATCACAGTTCCCCAGCAGTTTTTGGCCAGAGTCAGGAGGAAAAGCTTTCTCTCTTTCTACAGCGATCACTATCGCTGTTGACAGCCACTCAGTCACATGGAAAGAGAAATCTAACATCCTTTGGGCTGGGCTTGAATCTAGAACCTCCCTGGAGTTTTGGTTATGTGTGCTAATAAATTTTTCTTTTTTCCCCCTAAGTTACTTTAAATTGGCTTTCTGTTACTTCTAAGAATTCTACGGAACATAATATACCTTCTAATTATAGTTATGTTCCACATTACAACATTTCAATCAACGGTGTGCTGCGTATACCACAGCAGTCCCTTAAGATTACAACAGAGAGGAAAGCTTCCTATCACAGCCGCTGTGATGCAGCAGCTGCAATGTACTACTGTGTGTTTGTGGTGATGCCGGTGTAAACAACCCGCTCTGCTGCTGGCTGTGCAGAGGCGTCACACACAGCGACCGCAGCAGACTGGGTCATCTCCGCATGTGGAAGTGCTCTCTGAGATGTCTGCACAAAGACCAGGTCACACCTAACCACGTATTTCTCCTAGGTCTCCTAAGTATTCCTGTGCTTCGGTGGTGCACTGCCGTATCTACGGAATTCTTAAAGCCTCGAAAACTTCAAAACCAAAAAGAAACAGAAGCTTCTTTAAACTTTAACATAAAATTCAAAAACTACAAAGTCTCGTAAAAGTCTTCATGCAAAGTTTGAAAAATAGGATTGAAAACATGCAAATTCGGCGCTATTTGGGCTCAGAAACAGTGTGGAACAGTATAAAGATTTAAGGGTACTTCTTGTAAAGCACTCTGAATAGTTACTGGCACACAGTAGAGACTTAATAAATGGGAGTTCCCCCCGCCCCCTGCCTTTTCATTCCAGTTTGAATGAAGAAAAAAGTTGCCAACTGACTCATGAAGGGCATACACTTAAAGGGGAAGAGAAATTGCCACAGGGAAATATTCCTTAATATAAGAGAGAAAATGCATTTTGGTTCAAGTCTATACACAGAACATATTTCAAGGAATTTGGTAGCGGTGGTGGTTCGGTAACCTAGCATACTGGGGAACAGCCACCACCTACATGAGCACAAAATTCGGAAAACACTGTTGTATGAACTTGTCGTACTTACCGGGATGTTCAGACAGATGCCTGGGAACCGGCACACAGAAACATTCTGATATTACCACCAACACCTGGAAGGGGGAGATGTGATTTTATAGTGAGTAGGTAGGACTTTTATTACCAAGGAACCTCAAAATTAAGATTTACGGAACACAAGCCTCAACTTTGTCTCTCATTAGCCACGTGGCCCACGAAGTCACTTAACTACTCCCTCAGTTGTACTCTCTCTTTAAAAAATGGGTTTGGGCTAGCCTATCGCCAAGGTCTGTTTTATGTCCAACAGTGCATAATTCTGCTACATGGTCTTTCTTTCCAAAAACTGGGAGTAGAACTCTCTCATTGTCTCATACTCTCTCAGTTCTAGATCTGTCTAATGGGTCTGGAGAGCCACTCCCTTGGAATGTGTCACGTTCTGAGCCACTGGGAATGGTGCTGTTCAATAGTGCAGATGGCCATGCATCTAACTGCAGGGAGCAGACGGACTTACTACCTTTCATGGACAGTGACGCGCTGCAGCGGGAGGCTCTGTGCCAGCCACTGGTCATCAGCATGTAGAAAAATAATCCACTGAAGCCCCAAAATTCAGGCAGTGTCTGTATCAACTGAGATGGAGACCAGGTAACAGAGGCGAAACGTGGCTGCCTGTGTTTTCCATTGCTTTTCTCCCTGTCTAGCGCTTTGCTTTTCTACCCTTCAGAGCAGAGTTACTATGGCAGCAAATGATGCTGCCAGAGTGATTGGATGCACTCTGGGATCTTTCCATATTCGTTTAAAATCCAAAATATATACTTCATTTCTATAACCAAACCCTTTGTTTCCATGCGAAAACAACATTTAGTAAAATATTTCAACCATCACTAGGTTCAATCAAGAAAACAAACAAAAATCAAACTAGCAGTCTTGTTTTACTTCCCATCTTTTAAAATTTTGCACAAATAGGAAACTTAATAATTAGGCTTATAGGAAACAATGACTTGATCAGGAAATTCTTTCCCATGAAATCATCCTGCCGCTCATGGCCACGGCACAGGTTAAATGCCACAAACACTCTTAGAGGGAAGCAGAACCTCCAAGGTCAGCAGGGCCCAGCTTCACCTGGCTGTAGACCTGGGCTCTACTTTCAGCCCCAGTCCATGGCAAAGATGACACAGAGTGCTAACCTGCACACCTGGAGATCTCACCCGAGACAAAAATTCTAGTGGTGTGTGCTTTAACACATATTACAGCTGCAGAAAAGGCATTTTAAGTGGAGATATGTGTATGCTATTCGATGAAAATATATTAAACAATCTGAGTATATTACTGTTTTGAAAGTATTATTTTGTTAAAAAAAGTTCTCTTCCCAACTTCTTTTTTTCCCCACTTCTTATAAAGACGTAATATATCACTTAGTCACTTGAACAGTGTTGAATCAACTCTCTTCTTCTTTTGGGTCAAGCCTCTAATAACCTTCCTACACTAACTATTTGAATCTAAGTTTCCAAATGAACTTAGGGCATAGGCAGGCCTGATGTTATTCTTGAGCTTAAAGTCAACCTCAAAGATAAAATTTTAAAACTCTTTATGGCGAGAAGACTTCTCAATGGCCTTGCAACAGGCTCACACTCAACCTACAATCTCTGCAACTCCAGCTCAGAATCTTCTAGGGTCTCATGCTGTTCCCCCACAAGTACCTCACACTTGTGTGGCTCCGGAATACACCACAAGAAAAACCTACCACTAGACAAGTAGATGGGAGAAGTACATTTACATCCAAAGTCAAATTTATACAGAAAGTCAAATCCTTTTAGACTAGAGCTTTGGGGACATGTTAATAGCGGGAAGATTAATGCATCAGAATAGAACATACCTAGGACCTAATGAATGACATCGAAGCCTACCCCCCTTCACGGGTTATCACCAGCACTCAAATCTCAAATACAAACCAGCACAGGAAGTAAGTGTGCTCATGGCAAAGGAAAATGGAGCCTTCTTGGCTCCAGGACTTTGCCATACTAACTTAGGACTTGCGATAATGACAACTGCTAGTATTTTAAGCTTATTTTTAAAAAGACTTTGCTAAAAAGCCAAAATTCATTATAAAATATAAGGACAGACTTTTAAGATAACCTTAACTAAGTCTGTCCTTTTTATATACATTTTTGCTAATCATCACTTATTCCCATCATATAGCATTTAGAAGCTATGTGATTAATATGTACTATAAGTACTTTTAAATTTCATATTAATTAGTTTAAAGTTCAATCAAATTGATCAAGTGTAGGCAAAGGGAAACATTAAAAAATTATCATCAGAGTTAAACATCCTGAAACACTTATAGTTGCCTCTACAGTTAGATAAACAAATGTGTTACTCCAGCTCTTCCTAAAATACCTAGGGAGAACACCACAGACACTTACTAGACACTGACTGTCATACCCAGAGAAGACACAGTGTTGCGCGTTGCATCTTACTTTTTTTTTTTCACAATATGGACTGTGTTTTTTATCAACATTATCTTATCAAGTCCACCTTGGGAAAACCAGAGTGTATGCCTAAGTAGCTGGGCAGGATTAGAGGTTCAAGTGGAAGATGTGAACAAGAAAAAGCCACCATGCCTACTCACGGAGCAAAACCACAGCCTTGGCCTTCACACCGCAGTGTTCCCATCGGGTCGGCCATGTGTGCGATCACAGCAGAGGGGGCTGTCTTGGAAACCATCAATAAAAGTATGGTCTCTCTCTCTTCTTCCATCACTGCCTATGTTTTGGGCAGCACACATCTTCATAATATTTAAGGGGCAGGATTAGGAGTAATGATTTAATGAATTTCCCATCGTATCTGAAATTTCCATTGAAAGCAAATCAAGCAAGCAAATACTACCTAACAGCTTAGATTACACACAAAATTATGTTTGTTTATGTGCTTTTTCTTTCTTGGCTGCTTTGTAGTTTTGCATGAAACCCATTTGAGTTTAAAGACAGGAAAAGAGATTGGCATTATCTCTTACCAGACCCATGAGAAGGCCAAGAATCAAGGTGGCTATGACAAAAAAGACGTAAGAACACCAAGCAGGAATTCCAAGGGTCACTGTGAAATAGTTGTGAAGATGCTGTAATCACAAGAAACAAAATTTACTTATAATAAGGACCAAAAATGTTTAAATCTACCTCTTTAGCTATAACTCAAGTCTGCAAACTGTTGCCACATATAAGACCTCCCACGAAGGTGATCCTGTCATTTATACCTTTATGATTCTTCAAGAACCAGTGAAACTTTACAACACTCAGGATCTGAGCGCAATACTCAAGGTTATACCTAGTGTGGGTCATATTTCTTTGGAGTTCATGACCTGATAGAACTCTGGTAGAAGTAGGTACCAGAGTGCCTTCTTCCATGATGACAGATTTCTTGGTTACCCTCTGCTAATAATTACATATTCCTCAATTTTTTACTCGTAATTTGGCACGCATAAAAAATAAAGCTTCTTGGGCCTTGACCAATTTTTAAGTAGAATTAAATATACTACTTACAGAATATCAACCATTTAAATGTCTCCATACTTCCTTCGTCTAGTCAGACACTGATGTCTCTATCCCTACCCATCCTTAACAACTTTCCTAAATCACCATAAAAGCTAAAACGTGGTGTTAGACAGGGTTTCCCAGATTATTCATTCTGAGGAAACAAGATTTCATCAGGCTTTGAGTGGACTGTGCCGCACCTTGGAACTGTATCTGGTACCAAAGAAGAATGAGGAGATACAATCTGAGCTAGAAATTATTTTCACGCTAAAACTACACAGAAATTACAGATATGAACTGGTAGTTTGCAGTCAAAGCCCACTTACATGTGAACTTGCAGGAGCCATGCTTCCTCATGATGCGTTAGTCATCATTGGCTTTTAGGTCATTACAGCTTCAAAAACAGTCATGGCTATAACCCCAGCAATTACTGGGCACACAATGAAAGGGCTGCAAGTGGAATGTCATCAGCAGGCAGAGCAACAAGTGAATGACTTGTCTAGAACACATGAGGCAGCTAAGAATGAGTACAAACCCTATTTTAATTTCATGTTGTATTTCTCAAAATCTAAATTACTCAAGTATCTCCCATTGGCTTCTCAGTTCATAAATGCCGATACAATTAAATAATATATTTCATCCTGGCTTAAGTCTGAATGATAAACAAACAAAAAAGCTTGTTCAACTAATCTAGAAAACTCTGAGATTTCTTCTCTCCAATTTCTTATTCAGCTGAAGAGATGGATCTAAAGACTCATTAAGTATTTTAAACACTGACACGTAATCAAGTGTTTAATAAATAATTGTTAGGCAAGTAAAAGATACTAGCAAATCCTCAAACTATTCATAGGAAATGCAAACAACTTTGATCTGTAGAACTGTCATCTGTCCTCTGTTGCCTACATTGGTCATCATTTCCCGTTCAGTCAGGGCAATTGTTTATTATGAATAATCCAGCCCTGGCTGGTATGGCTCAGTGGGTTGAGTGCTGACCTGAGAACTGAAAGATCTCAGGTTCGATTCCTAGTCAGGGCACATGCCCATTACGGGCCAGGTTCCCAACTGGGGGTGTGCTGAGAGGAGGCAAAATAAATACTGGGATATTAAAATGTTTCATTCGAACACTTTTCAACACAAGTTATTAAATGTACTGCACAGGTCCCTTCTTCAGAAAATTCTATGTACTGAACATAGTTTATGCTTTTCTTGATGACTCAGTGCTGTCATCAGGGTTAACCTCTGAGATGTGCCAAAGAATCAGGAGACAGAGAAAGCTGGCCAGCCTTTGTGCTGACCCGTGGATGAAAGAATTCTGGAACTTGCTTTATAAATAATATCTGCCCACTTGCCTCACTCATATGGTCGGAATGAGTAATACGCAGTTTTCAGTCCTTCTACACAGTATCTTATGCCTTTCCTGTAAAATAAATGACTAAAGTCGCCCTCAAGAAGCTTCCTATTTCCTAGAATGCAGTAAATTATTTGCCGTTGCCTCATTTACAATCTGACTCACATTTCTTAGCACAGTCAAAACATTCTCCACTTCAGTGTTCTTGTATTGACTTACACTTTAAAGGATTTGTTTTGAGCTTTTTAGAGAAACCCTGACAGAGCTGTGGTAGAATGTGACCTTTCAGGTGATTATTACTAAAGTCTCATTAGTCAAGTTGTATTTTCACAACTGCAGACATAAATCTTTATTTACTTCATCTGACTCCACAATGGTTTTAGGGCACCTGAAGAGTGTTAAGGCTCTTGCCCGGCCGGGTAGCTCAGTTGGTTAGAGTGTCGTCCTGATAGAAAAAGGTTGCGGGTTCTATCCCGTCAGGGCACAAACAAGAATCAACAAATGAATGTATAAGTAAGTGGAACAACAAATCCATGTTTCTCTCTCTCCTTCAAGTAAATAAATTTCAAAAATTTGTTTAAAGAGTGTTAGAGTTCTTGGTTATGGTACTTGAAGTTTTTCTCTATATATATATGTACAGAAACATATAGTTTTCTATATATACATAGAAATAAATATATGTGTGTATACATGTACACACACACACACACATATAATCTCCAAGTAATCACGGGTTAAAACTGATCTAGTTCAGTTTTAGATTTCTGTGTTTCTGTTTCTTTAATTGCCCGGCAATGACAGTTTTCACCTGTGGAAAATACTGATCCTTGCCGAATATTGTATGTGCTCACACAAGCATCCTACTCTGTGTCCTTAAAATACACAAAAATGTTGCCTGATGGGCCTGATACCTCAAATTGTCATCAGTGCTGAGTTAGAGCCAGTTTGGGGCTGCATACACATTTCAGTAAGAAGACTGAGTGAAGACACCATTAGAGCAGAATACGTAAGGACACTCTAGCCAGTGGTCAGATGAGTAAGGAATGGAGGCCGGCCAACATTCTTTAGATCCATTCATGGACCAGAGGTAGAGCCTTCCCTCCCCAAGGAGGCCAGAACTGCCTCTGAAACCTGAACTACTTGAACCACTGCAGGTCCGATTAGGTACTGCCCAGGGGCACCTACCCATCCCGCTCAGTGCTGAGTCTCATCCAGAGCTGGGATGGCCCAGAAGGGCAGAGAACCTTTTGAATTTACATCCCACCTATGTCACAGGATATACTCTGAGGAGTCTGCGGACAAACCCTATATCCTTCTCAGACACCGATCCGAATCCTCAAACTACATTCTCTGTGTGGCGGCAGCTCAGAGAGACTCCTCTGGTGATGGCCTAGAGGCCACTTTCCCATCCATGTCACACCCTCCTCAACACTGGCAGTAAGACACACCCTGCAGCCCCCGTCGGCACTAAGAGATGGATCTGGTGGATGTGTACCATCTCACCTTCATATTGTTCTAGATATTAGGTACCAGAGAAAAAAAGAAAAAAAAACGCAGTAAGAGAAGAGATGCCACTATCTATCAACAAGATACGGGGGGTATTTCAGAATTTTGAAAAACACTCTTACTATTCTCCAGTCTAAATACTCATGGCCTTTAATTCTCTTCACGCGCCATTTACAAAGCATTAGATCTCCTCCATCACACAGATTATCCTCCCAAAGATGCAGCACAGCTTATTGCAGCTAAAATTCCCCATATGCCTGCACCAAACAGTAACACTGAAAAGAGATAAGTTACTGTATTACTCAGCGAGCAGCACACATTTACCAAATTAAATAATATTTAAATACATTCAAATGCTAAACCTAGTTAGCAAAAGTACACATTGTACAACTGCCATAGAACCCAATTTTAATACTGCTATCAGACTTTGTTAAAAAATAAATGAATAGAAACAAAATATTGCTTGCTACCTAATCAGAGTGAAAAAGTAAAATAATGATGACAACAACAATGAATGGCTATAACTAACAAAAACAGTTATCAAGTACGTACTAGGTGCCAGGTTCTATGCTTAGCGTTCAGTGTTCTAGTAACAACAGTTTATACAGGAAAACCAAAATGGGTTCAGAGACACACACACAAGGTGGGAAAGAGAAAGATCACGCTTCCCTGCATCACTGCAGCCAACTGCAATGAGAGAGGAGAAGACAGGAAGACTGGAAAGTCTCTCCAAACATCCGCCACAGACAGGAGCTCAACCCCAGGTCCCTGACCCTGACTGTGGCGCCCCTTCTGACAGTGGTGCTTCCCAAGGTCAGTCTTCTGCCCATCACTCTCATGACATTACCCGCACCTCGTACTGCCCTTGACTAACATTTTTCATCAAGTTCAGCCACTTTTTAAAAGCTGAATGCAATTTAAAGAACACTGCTACTATAAACAGAAAGTCAGTGTCAGCTCTCTATCTGGAAGATGTCTGCTGAGACACTCCCCTAAGCTGCCCATCTTCCAGGCTTCAGTGACCCCTGCGAGGCAGGGAGGTGTCAAGACTACACATGAGGATAGGTATTAAAGTGACAATGACTTCTTCTATGTGTCCATACAAAAATTAAAATGCATAGGGGAATACCATCATGACTAGCATGGGAAAACAATTTGAATATTGGTGATGGAAAGAACACTTGAGATACCCTACCCTTCCCCCACATCATGGTACAAATTACCTATCAAGGATCCCTAGGATTCAGGCTGACAGAAGGAAGTTCACAGGATCTGGCTTTTAAATTACTCAAGGGACTTCCTCACCTCAAAGGTGTACCCAAGCAAGAACAGATGGGAGGTTGGAGTACACTTAAAAAAGCCAAATGCGGAATCGAACGAATCCCCTGGATTCACAGGACCTCAGCTGTGGGAGTGGCTCCTCACCACGCGATCCTGACGTCCTGAAGAGCAGCTTTCGTTTCTAAAACACCAGGCCCAGCAAGCGTGGCTTCACTCCTAACTCCTCGGGCAGAAACTCAAGGACTTTAAGGAACCAACAGGTCAATGGGCTTTGGTCTTCAAGATAGTGCTCATTTTTTTTCTATCTTTTTCACACATAAAAATTAGAAATGCAGAAAAAGATAAGAATTTTTAAAATATCAGCCGTAATTTCAATATCAGCGATAGCTATTTTGATATCTAATGTAGGTCTCTCTAGGTGTTTTCCTACATACAAATAAAAACTCCATATAAACATAACACTATACACACTGTTTTATCTTCACCCCACTGAATAATATGCAATTTTCTCTATGGAAGTGTTTACATTAACTGACTACCCATCCAGGGGAGACTTTTGCTGTGGAAAGCCTGACTCCCAGGATACAAGAGATTGAGGACGGGCATCAACAACCTTGCCTCACTGGCATTAGCCACTCTCTTCCCTTCTTCCATGTTTTCGTATCTTCTTTCTCGGAGACTTCTTACTATTTTATTTCTAGCCCTATTTTCTCTCTCAGTCTCTCCTTATCTCTCCTACCACATGCTGTGTTTCTTCGGTTCACTGTTAACCTGGTTGCACTACAGGTTTTTTTACTGTCTAGACAGGAGTTAAAAACAGATTATATTCCCACAATCAAAATTCAGCCCTGATGAAAGGATGCTGGGCAAGGAGGAAGAGCCAGTTAAATAAGCTCCCTGAGTTGGCTGGGTGGTCAGCCAGGACTGTCTCAGTAAGTGGTTCTGTAAGAGCAACATGTTGAGACTGAGCTGAAAGGTTAAAGTATTGGATTGGCCACAGGTCTGTTTAGTTTTCTCTGCAAAATAAAAGACACATTTTTTCATTCTCACCAACCACTTTATTGATTTGGATATTTTGAGTATGTCGGCCATCTCCTGCGTGGTAGAATGTTGATTGTTCTCCATGAATGTCTTGATTTGACTGCTATCAACTTTAACTGGTCTACCTGACTGTGGAGCATCACCCAGAAAGAACTCTCCAGCATGAAACTTCACAAAACACTTTTGACCACCTTCGATCAGTCACAAAATGTTCTCCATACACTGCACAAATCTTTTCTGTGTGTTTCAGCTGCATTCTCACCTCTCTTGAAATAATAAAGCGCAACATGCCAACGATGTTGCACATTTTCTTCCATCTTCCATATCAAAGTGGCTACACAAAAATTCACTAATCTTGGTACTTTTTAAAAATTCACACTGATATGGCAGCTGTCACAAACCATCTAAAGAAAACTAAGTGCAACTAGAGCCATCTTACAGGAAAAAAATAGACAAACTTTTTGGCCAACCCAATGGAAACCAGAGACTGACAGGCAGCCAAGGACTGGATCCCGCCAGGCCAGACACCTTACTCTCTGCAGACGAGGGGGCTAAATTCTAGAAACACAGGTGGTGTGAGCCCTTCCCAGAGATTTCATGAAAGGCCAGGGACTTGTTTTTAAGAAACAAAGAAACCAAAAAAGTTGTTAAGATGCTTGGGCAAGCTCTATGAGGATGCAGAGGATAACACCAGAGTTCTATTACAGACTTTTAAGTAACATATATACACAGGAGAAGATCAAAATAATCTACAAACCTGCCCTTTATGTTCTTGTAGTCAGGTGCGCTTCCCCCCCCACCCCCGCCCCCTCCATACAGAATCCACAGGCAGAGCAAATGTGTTAGTGCTCCCAATAAATCTAAATGGGCTACACTGATCAGTCAAAAGAATTACTTCTTGATATATCCTTTCTACAAGACTCACTAACACAACAACAAAAGTTTGACAGCGGAAAAAAAATCCAGGCAAATGCTAACCAAAAAGAAAAAAATATCGTTTTAATATTAGATAAAAGCAACTTTATGAAATGTAAAATGAAAAGTTTTGTGTGTCAAACTTTATAGTTTATCTTATAAAACTATCTTTTTGTTCCTTCTTAAATATCTGTAAAAACATTCTAAATATACATATAGATATCATATATACTCTCCTTGTCAGTAACTAAGACGAGTATCTTGGTTACTCAGAGATGGATCATATTCTCTTCCCCAAATGGCCTTTCTCTGCGGCCCAGCGCATCCACACAGAGTCCATCCGTGCTGCCCACGGCTGGCACTGCGCCTAAGTCACGACAAAACAGCCCTTCCTGGCCTTGACGTGACAATGGGCGTTGTAATCATTTGCGTGATCTAATAAAAAAAAACCTTTAACTTCTTGCTTAATCTCTTGTTTATCCAAGTACTAAATGCCAAGTTATACGTGATCAGGGCAATCATTTCTCTGATTACTGTGTTTGAACGTAAAACCCTTTAACAACGTGTGAAAGCCATGACTAACTTCTACCTGAAGCGCACATTAACCCACAGAGCAAATTCATCTCTTGACCTGCACTTATTATAGGCCCTATGCTAAGACCTTGTCTCAGTGATTGCTGACATCCATGTATTATAATTACCCTATTAAACTGGACATTTCAAGGTTAAGGCTCTCGGGTGGCTACCAGGATATGTGTACGACTCTGTTGACTTTTAGTACCAACATACTGCAAAACACAGAATCCTTTACCCTCAATCCCCAGTTGCAAATTCATAAATCTCAGCCCTTGAATAAACTTCTCATCATCATTAAGAAAACAGTAGAAGGAAACCATCTGAAACTCATACTACCTGGAGAGGAAAAATGCCAGTTGTTGTTTAATATAAGACACAATTACAACCCCCACCCCCAAACCAAAAACCAGTTAACAAATTTTGACCAGAAACTACTGTATCCACGTGACCAATTTAGCTTCAGTTGTTAAAAAAAAAAAATCCTGGAGTTGGCACTCTATCTCACAACACAGAAAATGCAATACGACTAAAAAACTGGGACAGAAAAGGTTATTCTTAAATTTCCCTCAACATCCTCGTATCTCAATGTGCGTGAGACACGGTCAAGGAGTATTCATGAGCTCCTTGCATAGTAAGTTCCAAACATGACACCCTGACCTGTAATCACACCTTAGAAAAGACAAACGTAGGGACTCATTTCTACAGACTTGGAATACTTGAATGATATATGTTTAATTCCACAGCAACAGTGTTAAATCTGGCCAGATTTAGCCCACTTTAAAAGGGAGCACGAGGTTTTGTGATATTTAAGGTTATATACTTGTCCAAACTTTTAACCTAAATAACAATTTGAATTCACTGAAATGACTTACTGAAATGATATAATCACATATAGCAGGGGTGTATGTGATTATGCACCCAACTTTTTCTTGAAGGGACCCAGTAAATACTGTAGGCTTTTGGGCCACACAGTCTGTCACAACTACTCAACTTTACCATTGTAGAATGAAAACAATCATAGACAACTGGTGATGAACGAACAGGGCTGTGTTCCAATAAAACTTTATTTACAAAAACAGGTGGCCAGCACTCTCGCTATAGTTTGCTGATCCCTGACATACAGAACACTTTCAGGCTCAGATAGTCTTTGGTCTGTAGAGAGATTATGACAATGGGAATATAAGATGAAGTAAAACCACATTAGCCTGATGCAGCTTGGATAGAGATTCATCACTGATCTACGAAAATATAACTCTGACACAGCAGTTACTGGTCCTGTTTAATTTACGCCTTTCTACACAAAGAGACATTTTCATTGGGGACTCCTTGTGAGGGTAGTTGTGTGGCTTAAGAAGTGAAATTATAAAAGTATTGACAATGTTTATTTCCATATAGAAGTTACATTCTTACTCTTAAAAAACCCTCTGCAAAGATAATCAAAACGGGTATATTTGAGATGACTTACCCATATCTTGCCAGAGATGGTAAAAAGGCCAGCCATTCCGGACATCCTAAAAAGAGGAGAACCACTGGTGATGCGTACTATGTAAAAACAAACTCCGGTCACAAGGATCTGCCCTTCCACTTTTTGCAATGCACTGTCCCCTCTCCCAGATTCACTCGTGTTCACACAGAGCTTCAACTCCCCAGCCATCATTTCAGCCACTGTAAATACAGTCACATCCCATGGCCCTCTCTCCCTCCACTGTATACACCTGGCAAAACCCCCACCATGGACAGCTGCGTGTCTCTGGGGAAAAATCAGGGGACCAGCTGACCATTCTCCCTCCATAATCACAAACCTCAGAGAGCACTCTGTATGGCATTTTTCAGGGTCATGTGCTTTTCCCTCACTTCGAACCCTCACTCACCCTCCTCTCCCCATGCAGTCTCAGCTAACACTCCTCATGTGTCACTGTGAAATCAGAAGCCAGCATGTGAGCTCTCTTATCTTCCCTCCACCAAATCTGAGCCTGGTGCACACCTGCACCCCCTTCTATTCTGACACAGAAAGTCTATCTGCCTTCCCACAGTCTAATTCCTCCACCTGTGCCTTGGACCTCACTCCTTTGGCTCATTAATGACTTGGTTCTTTTCATCAACCCCTCTGCCTACATTAGCAATTTCTTCCTTTCTGCTGGATCATTTTCATCGGCATGAGAACAAGTTCTACCCTCTCTCGCTTTTTAAAAGAGCCTCGTGGGCCTCACATGGTCCTCCAGCTTCACAAACTTCTCCAAGGAGCAGTCCACACTTGCCAGTTTCTTCTTCCTTACCTTATCTTGAACCCATTCAAATCTGCTTCCGTCCTCACTACTGCAGTATCACTGCTTGTCAAAGCCACAACGACCTTGCATTACTTCATTCAGCGTCCAACCTTGCATTACTTCATTCAGCGTCCACGTCTCACACTTGATGTTCTTTCACCTCTTGGGAACATGGGACACAGTAACTACTCTTCACTCTGGAGCACCCTAATTTACTTGGTTTCTAGGAAATCATATACTCCTGCTTGTCCTCCTGACTCACTGGTACCATTTTCAGTTTCCTGACTTCTCCTGCTGACTCCTTCTCTACCCAAATTCTTAATTTTGGGGTGCCTTGTGGCTAGGTCCTGAGCACTTTCTCTTTTTCTCTCTCTCTAGGTGAGCTCCTCCCTTCCGAGGCTTTAAATGCCATCAACATGTTCTGTATTTGTGTTCTTCAATTCTCCATGGAGATCCACCTCCATGCAACCAAGCCAACAACTCTATAAGAAGTCTGCATCTCAAACTTAACGTGTTTGACACTGAACTTGGTTCTTTCTTGCCTGAATCAGTAGCTGGTACCAGGACCCACCAAGTACTCAAACCAGAAACCCAAAAGACTTTTTTGTGAATCGGACCTGTCCTTCACCTTAGCCAGGTCTCCCTTCAAAACATGTATTGAAACCACCCATTCTCTCCATCCCACTGTGGCCACCCTGATGTGCACTAGCACCACCCCAAGGCTAGACACTGCAGCAGCCTTCTAACTGTCTGACCTCATCTGCCCTTGCCCTCCCCAGTCTCGTCTGCTAAGAGCCACACTGTCATGGCACGCACTGACAACATCCAAGTTCCTCCATGTGGTCAGAGGCTTGTATGGTCTGGCTTCTGCCTGCCTCTCGTTTCCACCTTATATACCATTCGCTGTCTGGACCCCAGCCGCCTTTCTGCTCAACACACCAAGCGCTCTGCATGTTTTGGCCTATATACATGTAATCCACGTTCCTGGAAATATTCCCCCCGCGCCCGCTCTTCACCTGACTAGGCTGTTCTGTCCTGAGTCCTCCTCCCAGAGTGACCTCTCCTAGCCCCTCATCTAGTGGAGGTCCATGCCCACAGTGATTCCCTGTCTTAGTAAAGGTTTTTGTTTATTTGGTATTTTTTAAACAGCCTACGATTCTTTATATCCCTAGTTTTTTCCTTCATCTGCTTTACTTTAAATTATCTGAGGTGAGCAGAGGAACCATGTCTGTCTTGTTCACTTTTGAATTATCTAGCACCTAGAACAATGCCATTTTTTATGGCATAAAATCATTACTCAAATATTTGTATAATGAAAAGCTGCTGTCAGACTAAGCTATGTATTTCCTGAGTATTATATAAATGCTACTAGATGATTTATTCCTGAATTATTGCATAATTTGATCCTTTTTCAGCAGGGATATTCCTTACCCTTGTATATACTAACCAAATTAATTACAACTATGACAATTCATTCAGAGTGAAAACCAACTGTGGAAAAAGTTATTATGGTTTGGCCTTATCTACCTCACCAATTATTATGCAGCTTGCCATTATGGCCCTAAGTTACCTAGCAGTATTCTGCTAGGCAGCCAAAGACACCGTAGGTTTTATTTTCCACACTGACGCAATAGCAATTGCTTCATAAACTATAATTCAAGACAGAGTCACTCCCATATCTTATCGATCATTTAAAAGGCAGAAAGAATGGTAAATTGGTCAATGTGTTCAATACCACACTTTGTGAAGGAAAAACAGTTGGCATGGCTTAGTGCAGAAGTCAGGCGGAGGCTGCCTGTAACCCACCTGAACGTGGACACTGCTTCCAGTACAGTAACAACTAGCTGACGCATATGTGGGTCATAAAACCGGAAACACAACATGATCTAACCATGGTCATGTGGAGTCTGGGGAACCAGAAGTGAATACGAAGAAAAATGTAGACTTTCAAGGTCCACGAACTGTTCACTTGATACTGCCTGTTTAATTAATAACACCTTCTCATTAAAAAAAAAAATTACAAGTTACGTTAAAGAAGCAGGGGATTTCCAGCCAGTCAGAGGCTCAACTGATTGCCATTTCTTCTGTACAATGTAATTCTGCAGGTCTTCGTAGATTCCTGGGCCACGGTAGCGACGGAATACTCCATCCTTTGCACTATAAATTAAAAAAAAAAAGGAAATAAGACCATTAAAATAACAAGTGTTACAGATAATAAACACCAAAATAATTATTGGTTTTACATGTGAAATACACTCTGAATTTTAACTTGGCTCAAATGAAAAAAAATTATACTTAGGCATAAATCAGAACGCATGTATAAATATTAATCTATTACAAATGAGAAATTCCAAAACAGAAAGCATTAAACATTCTACTTTATCACTGAAAAATTTGTGATTATAAGCAAAGTTCCTGCCAAGTAACTTTTTATTATTTTTACTACCAAGTATTTTAATTCTTCTCTTACAACAGCAAAACAGCAATTGTTATCAAGCTTTAAAAAATTTATGTCCCCTGAAAATTAACAAAACACCTGCTATTTTCACATACTTCTGTCTTCCCTCACTTCTGCTTTCTCCTCACAGTCAAGCTTCCTAAGGGAAGAGCCTACACTTGCCATCTTCTCCTCATACATTCTCATGCACAGCTCGTGCAACGTGGGGTTCTGCGTCCACAGCTCCACAGAAGCTGCTCATACGGGAGGTTTCCAGTGACTCTGAAGTGCCATGTCCATGAAGCACTTTTCCGCCATTTTTCCTCTGTCTGGCACTGGCACTGCCCACTACTAAGCATCCCTTCCTCCCTCTTCTCTGTTGGCTTTTATGAGCTCTCTGGCCTTCTTCCTCCTACTCTGACCATCCCCCCTTCCCAGTTCCTTACTCCCTGTCCTAAGCTTGGTCAACCCCAAGTTCTATCCATGGCCTGCTTCTATTCCCACTGCATGTTTTCTTCCTAACTATATCTCAACTCTTATCTATCTCAATGCTGGCAAATTCCCAGCAAGTATCTCCAGTCTAAATCCTTCTTCTGAGCTTTAGATCCTCAAATCAAACTATCACCTAAACATCTCTGTTTGAAATTAACAGACACTCCACACTATCTTCTCCTCCTTGGCCTCTATCTTCCAAACTTCATTTTATTCTAGTAGCTTTTACTAGTTATACATGGCCTATCGGTTGTCATCACGGACTTTTCCTTCTTTATGGCTAATCAGTCACCAAGTCCCAGTGATCCCACCTCCTAAGTATCTCCAAACCCATCTCTTCTGTCTCTTTCCCCTCTCCCTACCTAAGCCTTCTAGCCTCATTACCCAGGATGACCCAACCCTTGGGGCCAGCCATACAGAACTAGTTCCAGTGCTCATAAGGCAGCTCATTTTCTGTGGGGCTTCTCCATGATACCTCCTCTCTCTGGGAAAGCCTTGTCTCCCTCACCTAATTAACCAACTTCTACTTATCCATTAAGAATCATCCCACCTTTTATGTCAATGGAAAAGTCTTCATTGACCCTTCCCCCAACTTCGCCGCCTGAAATTAGGTTCTTTTCCCTGAAGCACTCTGGGCAACCCTCTCCTCTAACAGCTATCATTCCTGCAGAGCTGGCCTTCAAATGTGAAGCTGAATGTGTGATGGTTGTGGAAAACAACTTAGAATTCCTGGTATACGCCAACTGATTTTTAATATTTACCAGACCAGAAAATTATTTAAACTTACTGAAAAAATGCTGGAAGTGTGGTGACAAAGAAGCGGCCACTTAAACCTACGAGAAGCAGAAATAAAAAAAAGGTACAAGTCAAACTCAGACTAACCCAAGCACCCAACCTAAGTTATAATTATAAGAGCAAGCGGCCTTGGGCTTGCTTTCACAATCACATTACTAAATCACATATACTATTTACCTGTTTGACTCAAAGAAATTTTGTTTTTACCCATTTTTATTACCTAACACTTCCCCGCCACTGACGTACAACTTGCTTATCTTTGATGTGTTCCATGGGAGTTTTCTGTCTCGGGCCATCACTTGGAATTGTATGGTGGCTGATATATGACGGGTTAGAGAGTCGTGCAACCTGGGTTAAATCCTAAATTCTCCACTTACTAGCTTTATGACCTTAGATAAATCACTTAACTTTGGAGTTTCAGTTTCCTCACCTCTAAAAAGGGTATATTAAAGCCCAACTGAATTGTTTTGAAGTTAGATTGGCTCAGTATTTAAGTGCTTAGCACATGATAAAAAACTCAATAAATTATAGGTATTATTACATTAGATGTAGGTTTAAAATCGTAATAATGAAGAATCTAAAATAAGATCATGTATAATCTTTGCACATTTATAAAATCTGCAACTTCTGTCAAGGGACTCTATGTACACTAAACAGATTTTTTTCAATTTGTCTTAGGAAACCTTTACTGAACACTAACTACATCAAATGCTATGCTAAGTACATCTGAAAACAAAGACAAATAAAACCCTTAATCACTCAGCAAATAGTCAGGAATTATCTTCTTTGTTCAGGGCCAGTGATAAGCATTCAAGACACAGAGACAAGTAAAAACATCACAGTCTTTGTTCTCACAGGGCTTACTGTCTACTGAATGGCAGAGGAAGAAACCTTAATACTTAAAATCGTACCTATAAACAGACAGATGACATCAGGAAAGGGGTATGCAACAAACCCTGAACGGAAGTAGGAGTGAAGAACAAACACCTGGCTCTTGAAATGTTTACAAATAAATAATATTCATGTGGGCACCAAGAATGAGCAACCCTGGTTCTGGCAAAGAGCAGGAGAATTAAAGGATGCTCCCAGCCAGCGTGGGAACATGACGGAGACATCATCTGCACATCTCTCATCACGTCTGCCTTTCCCACTGAAGAACAGTTTGGACAAGTATCTATTCAAAGAGAGTAGCTCAAATTTCACATCTTTGTGGTCACTTGCACTTTGAAATGCTGAAGGTTTACTTTTAATAACACAAAATTTGCTAATACCCATTTTACAAATTAAATTTGCATTCAGCATAGTAATTTATTGATTAGTGATGAGCCTTCTCAAGTAAGGGTTCTCGATTTTTTTCTCATATCAAATCGAACAGCCTCTAAAATGGCCCTAGGGCACCTAAAAGAAAACACAGTACTCTGAAGGCAGTAAAAGTCAATGCTACAAAAAGAAACACTTACTACATACATTTATCACTGTACACTTAAAAAAAAAAGGTCGTTGGAATGGCGGTACCAAAAACACAAGTGACTGGAGAACTCGACTGAGGACTGCTAACCAGCACTGTCTGCAGGGCATTTCTGTTGGAATTCCACCCAGCAGGGAACAAGGTATCTCTCAGTGTTTTTCCAACTCTAAAATTGCCAGAGGAAAAAGGTGTTGTCAGCAGGGTTACACCTCCTGAAACCAGGCAGGATGGTTCCCAACAGTAATCCTAAAGGCTTAAAAATTATCATCTGCACACACCAAGGCACATCATAATTACATTACCTAAGATTAAACAGAAGAAGAGAATCTTAGAAGCTAAGCAAACAACTAGAACAGGAACAGAACCACAGAAATGGAGATCACATGGAGGGTTATCAATAGAGGAGTGGGAGGGGGAGAGAGGGGGAAAGGTACAGAGAATAAGTAGCATGAATGGTAGGTAGAAAATAGACAGGGGGAGGGTAAGAATAGTGTAGGAAATGTAGAAGCCAAAGGACTTGTAAGTATGACCCATGGACATGAACTATAAGGGGGGAATGTGGGAGGGTGGGGCTGGGCAGGATGGAGTGGAGTGAAGGGGGGGAGAAATGGGACAACTGTAATAGCATAATCAATATATATATTAAAAAAAGAAAAAATTATCATCTGCTTTTGCTTACAATAATTATTATAAACAATTTCATAGCTCACTTTTTACTAGCTAGAGATTGTTATGACCACGCAAAAATTTTATCTAAGGAGAATAACAATGCTAATGAATTATGTTTTATATATATATGATCTTTTAAAATGGAATGAACACTTCAACTTTCTATTTAGGTTTTATTTTTATCAGAAATACATACATATAATTTCTAATAAATGTTATCACTAAGACAATATTTTTAAGTTGTTCTTTAAAATTCTTCATATGTTCTTGGTCATCGCAGTATCTTAAAAAGTAAACAATAAATATAAAACATTATTTTGGGTTGACCAAAAAGTCTGTATGTTTTTTTTTTTAAAATAAAAGACATGTTTTTCATTTTCACCAATAACTTAATTGATTTGGATATTTTGAGTATGTCAGCTAACTCCTGCATGGCGTATAACACATCTATTGTTCTCAATTAATGTCTCAGTTTGATCGCTATCAACTTCAACCAGTCTACCCGACCGATGAGTATCGTGTCCAGGGAGAAATCTCCAGCATGAAACTTTGCAAACCACTTTTGACCTGTTTGATCAGTCATTGCACCTTCTCCATACCCTGCACAAATCTTTGCATTTCAGTTGTGTTTTTACCTTTCTTGAAATAATAAAGCATAATACGCTGAAAATATTGCATATCTTCAATATCAAAATGGCTACACAAAAATTCACTGATTTTGATAAGATTTTTTTTT
The DNA here is from genome assembly GCF_022682495.2 of Desmodus rotundus. NCBI lineage: Eukaryota > Metazoa > Chordata > Mammalia > Chiroptera > Phyllostomidae > Desmodus > Desmodus rotundus. Next base: position 121,089,085 of record NC_071392.1, read on the forward strand.
AATGCACACTGATATGACAGCTGTTACAATACAATCTAACAAAATTGTTTCGAGCGAAGCTAGGACAACTAAGCACTACTAGAGCCACCTTACAGAAAAAAACAAATGAACTTTTTGGCCAATCCAATACAGTATGCAACAGTATTTCCAGTGTCATAGGCCAGCTTACCTGGGGTCAAACCCCACTTTTGCCTCGTATTAATTTTTAATCAGACACATTAAATTTATGTGTCTCTGGTCTTTGGTTTTACTATAAATAGGCACCATAATTTCTCATAGTATTTTACTATTAAATAACTTTACATTTATAGTCACATAGAAAACAGTGTGTGATCTGTAATAAGTACTAAATAAATGCTAGCAATTATTTGCTATATTAAAAATCCCTGATTCAAAATTGGAGTAAAATGAAAGGATGTAACAAACATAAGCTAACTTATTTTAAGTGCACTGGAAATTCGACATTATTTTGGATAACATATCTTTACTAATAAATGTGCTCATGGAAATCAATGAGCATGGAGAAAATAAGAAAAAGGAACCCAGTGAGAGATGGTCTCTGTGATTTTTCTGCATCTTTCCCCTTTAGGCTAGAAGGTATGACAGAATGCTTGTTCCCAAAATTGCTGGGTTAGAGGGTTATAAGAATTTTATAGCTCTTGATATGAATTGCTGAGTCGTTTTCAGTAGCAACTGTACCAATACACAAGACCGTTAATTAAGATTCATTTAAAATAATAACCATTATTAATAAATTGTTGTACCTCAAGATTGCTTTCATTTATGTTTGCTAATACTTCCTCAAATGACAACCCATGTGGAATAAGTAACAAGGTTCCAGCATCTAATTCAGGTATGAATTCTGTTTGTAGTCTGGAATAATATACTGTTACTGAGGGTGTATTTAATAAAATCAACCACAGCAAAACCAAGAGCAACCAAAGTCATCCTTAGATTATGATAACTACCAAGCCCTTAAAGACCTGACACCATAGAGAATTCATCTCAGATAAACGTCACTTCTAAGAGGCGGAGAGGTCAGAACATGTCAGTGTTCCAAAAATGTCTCTAACCTTTAACACCGATGTTGTGAAGTCTCCAGGGAGACATTCATTACCTGAAAACATGATCAACTTAAAACAAAGAAGCACCGTCTCAGGCTGTGGCTTCAGGGCTTGAAAACCAGTTAAGTGTGGATCTTAACAAAGAGTTACAGCAGCACAGCGTGGTGCCAGTTCATTGCAGATCTGCCAATGGGTCGCTGCTACAAACCCCAGGAAGTGTGGCGGAGAAAGGGCACTCTTACACTTTCAAGGAAGAGATGAAGTTTGACCACAAGGTCTCCCCGAATTTCTGCACGCCTATTTCACTTTGAGGGTTAACTACCACTTTAAAATTAAGACTATATATTGCAACAGAAAAGAGGCATTAATCCAAAATGCAGAAAATTTTTCTTACTAGCAAGTTTATCTTAAACATACATAGCAAAAGAAAAAGAAGAATTAAAAGATGGGAGAAAGAAAAACTATGACAGGGACCTATATTTGATATTAAAAACAATGGAAATTATTTAAGTCCTATATTAAGACAATGGTGAGAGCTACTAGCTTTTGTTCTACCATTTATTAGCTATATTACCTTGGATATACAACCGAACCTCTCTGAGCCTCAGTTTCCTGAGCAGCATAGAGAGAAGTCTGCTCTTCCTAGGGTTGTTATGAAGCCAAAATGTATATAAGCGGTGACATGAATGCTTAACTAAGGAAATATTAATTACCACCAAAGACAGAAGCAGAAGGAAAACAATGAATAAAAAGTAGAGTGAGCCTCATCTTTGAGATTGAAATAAAGTTGTCAATAGACTAGAATGCAAGATTAATTTTTATAATTATAAAGTTAAAATATTAACACTAACTGAAGTAAACTATTTTGGCTTTTGTCATTAATTAATGGTTTTAAACACAAAGCTTAGTCTTGGCCGGTAGGGGACTGGTTCACCTCTAATCTAGTCAGCAGCTACTGTCTTCCTGTCCATGACAGCTATGTTTATCTGCATGGAAAAGAAGGTTCAAGTACATACGCATTAAATTTAATTTCCCCAAGACAACTCAACCAACACATCACCTGATTTACGCAGTATTAAACAGGCAATGCAATGTTACCTAATCTAAGGTCTGTTCTTCCCTCAAGTTCTACATCTCAGCTGTGAAAACGCCATGTGTTTACAATCCTCAGTCTTTATAATTCTGAAATTCTAAAAAATTTCTTATTGAATATACCAATGGAATAGTTACAGGAATAACTAAAGAACGATGCATGAACACTTCAACAATTCTTGCTTTCCTTCTTTTTAAATTTTACTTGCAAGGAAAAGAAATGAAATTATCTCTTACCAGCACTCCTGTGACAAGGCAGCCCTGACGAAAGAATACACTAACAGAGATCTGTAACCAAACATAAATCTGCACACAGAAATATCCAGTGAAGTGCTCAATTGTGAGGAAAACTAGTAACATCTCAATGGCTTCCCAGTGCTCGTTCGGGATGTTAGATTCTATAAAAATGAAGTAAATAATACTCAAATAGCTTCCTTGAATAGAGACAAGCACCCGGAAACTTGTTAGGGAATCAGTACCACATAAGTCACTCTTCATTTGGCTTGCAGGACCCTGGACTTCTCCAATTCCCTCCCACTTTTCTTTCGCTTCAGCTTCCTTTCTTCTAAATGCTGGGAGTCTCTGGTTCCTCAAAACACTTCTTGGCACACGCTCCCTAGGTAATTTCAATTCTTCCCATCATTTCAAACACTGTACATACTGATGATCTTCAAATGGGTACCTCTAGCTCATTTCTACGAAACACCTCAAACTTAAATCTGTCCCAAGCTTGCTCTTCCTTCAATCTTCTCCATCTCTCTCTCTTTTTTTAAATCATTTTTTGTTATTCTGTTAGTTTCCTCAATTCCCCCCCCTTTGCCCTCCCCTGCACATCCCACTCCTCCATCTCTCCTTCCACCAATGGCTACCATAATCAATCTATCAGGAGATACTTTTGGATATTCTAGCCAAATGTAGTCTCTCAAATCCAGCCACTTAGCACAGCTGCCACTAGTCCAAGCCACCATCTTCTCTACTCAGGACAACTGCAGTAACATCTTAACGTCTCTTCTTGCTTCCACTTCTGTCCTACAGAAACTCTTCACATAGCAGCCAAAGGAATTTTTTTAAAACATAAATCATGTCATGTCACTTCCCTGTTCAAAACCTTCCACTGGTTTCCTCCTTACCACATTTAGCATAAAATTGAAACTCCTCGCCATGGCCAACAAGATCCTACAGGGTCTGGTCCCTTGCTACCTCTCCAGCCCCATTTACCTGGAGTTCCCCACCGGCTGCCATACTGTTCCTCTGAGAAGCCAAGTACCCGCCCCACCCGCACATGCTATTTGCTCTGTCTGGAATGTTCCTTCCTGAAAGCTTGTTGAAATTCACTTCCTCAACCTGTCAAGACCTCTGGTCAAACCGTCTTTCCCGACCACCTGTTTAAAATAGTAGATCCCAGTATTTTCTACATTTTTGCCCTGCTTTCTTTTTCTTCATAACCCTTGCTACCATCAGACATTATTTTCCATTTTATCTTTGTTAATGCCTATCTCCTTTAGTAAAATGTAAGTTCAATGAGGGTCCAAGTCTTTATCTCCTCATTCCCCTGTACCGTTAATCACCTGTTTCATCTGTGTCATTGGTACCCAGAACAAGGCCTGGTACATGGTAGGAACTCAAATACTGTTGAATAAACACATTAACTGAAAGCACTAAGATTTTAAGTTAAACTTATTAATATATGATAGTATAATCTGAAGTAAAATATTCTCCAAGCCACTCAAACAATCAAATGTATAGAATTTTGTCTCCTAATTTTTATTTATGAGTTACAGTTTTTATCACTTAAAATAATTCTAGAGCCTCTACTTTAAAAAATTGTTTTAATACGCAAAACAACACACTTTTCCTTTTTGGACTTGGTTTTTTTCCTCGTTCATACAGAATACCAGACCAAAGTCCTTTTGTTCCTTCTTTTTTGATAAATATTTCAAATATATATTGTTTATATTTACATAAATAATCTGAGTCAATGATGAACTTGTTTCTAAAATATATTCATCATAAACAATTTCTCTGTTATCTCGTTATCAAAAAAGAACAAACAAATTCACAATAGAAAAAATAACCGAAAGTCAACATTTTAGATGGAAAGACTACATTCAATTAGACTTCAGATTTGTGAATCCATCACAAAGCTGTTTAATTCTTTTAATTCAAATCCTTCTGTGAATTCACAACAGATATACCAAATGGCTACATTTTCAAGCAACTCCTAAAAAATGTGTCTGGTGCCCACTAACGAACAAGGCTTACACCTGATTCATTGAACTCAAATTACTAAAAGATGAAAACAAGTGTACAGCAAAAATGTAACCGCAATGATTTGACCTCTAAACAGAAGAACTCATTATAGTAGCCAAAACCACGGTCTAGTAACTATATTTTCCATCTCTAAATACAGATGGGCAGAAATGGCTTTGATTCCACTGTTTAAAAAGGTGGAAACCTGAGGACTAATGGCTTTTAATAGAAACCTCTCTCCACATTGTCAAGACATTGATTTTAACAGACACTATCGATTTTGTTGTCCAAGGGACTGGGAATTCAGTGCTGTGTCTTTTTTGAACTCACAGTTATTACAGTAAGTTAATAGCTACACTTCCACACCTACCTTCTTTTTTTCCCTGTAAAGGAATACAGTAGGTTGAAATAAAATGCAGATAAGAAAAAATGCCTAATAAAGTCTGAAAATAGTAAAATTTGAGATTGGAATCATAAAATCCCAATTTTTCTCCTCAATTTATGTATAGTACACAGTTATCTTTAAAATACAAGTACAAAGACTTTGTATCCTCTATCTCCCTCCTCTTTCTTTTAAAAAATTACATCAACAGCTAGTAGATGTTAAACAACAGATTTAGGAGTTTATCATTCTGGAACCCACGACAAAACACCTGATTCATGTAAGATCATTATGTATCATAAAACCCCCAAATCACCCCACAGATTATTGCTAATCACAGTGGGATCTTTTCTTCATAATTGAGATGATTAGTGTTATCACCTTCACCAAGTGCTTGAACTCAGTATCACTAAGGTGACAGTATGTGTCTTCTGACAGCATCAGATACAAAGTCACAGCATCACCTATGAAGTACTCTAGCTGCATATATCTAACCAAATCATGTCTCTAGGCTGAACTCCAAACTACGGAAAATGCAGAAAATATAAAATATAAGGAAACACCTAGGCAAATATGTGGCTTATTCTCTTCAGAATCTCAATGTCATGAAAAAAACAGGGGACTATTGTAGACCGAAGACAATTAAAAACACATACCAACCAAATGTAAAAGGTAAACCTTGATTAGATCTCGGTTCTAAAACTATAAAAAGACATGTGGGGCCCTGGCTGGTGTAGCTCAGTGGATTAAGTGTCGGCCTGTGACCCAAAGGGTCACTGGTTCCATTCCCAGTCAGGGCACATGCCTGGGTTGCAGGCCAGGTCCCCAGTGGGGGGCACGCAAGAGGCAACCACACACTGATGTTTCTCTCCCTCTCTTCTCCCTCCTTTCCCCTCTATCTAAGAATAAATAAATAAAATATTTTAAAAAAAAGACATGTGGGAAATTTAAATATGCCCAAGTGTTGAAGGTAAAGTATCATCATGCCTGCAACTTACTTTCAAATGACTCAGCAAAAGAAAAAAATAATAAAAATATAAATATGTATGTGTAAGTACACACACACACACACACACACACAGGCTCAGATATACCAAAATGTTATCAGTTGCTTCTAGGTGGTCAATTCGTGAATGGCAATATAGTCAACTTTTATATGTTCTTGAAAAAATCTGAAATAGAAAGTATTAAACTTTTGCCTTCAATGTTCAACACTCACAGTACCTGGTTCTTGAATGACATCTACCTTCCCCACACTGATGTGAAGTAGTTCACCGATCTTTGCAAGTGTCTCCCATTCTGCATCAGTCTGCTGGCAGGATGGGCACCACGGGGCATAACTGTAGAAGAAGAATGGCTAATCAATATAAACATATGAAAAACACCTATAAAACAAAATAGAGGAGCAGAGTATTTAAATTAAAAATAAATCTGTCTAAAAGGAAGCACAAAAGCAAGTACCCCCCCCCCTAGAATTTAATGGATCAATATTACCTCACTGGGAATAATTACCCAAATTTATGAAAATTTTTACAACTATTATGATACCTAAAATATTTTATTTCAAAGTTATTATTACAATCAACCCACATTTAGTCACTTTCTAGGCAGCTTTTGATTGTTCAGGGAGAACACTGTTTTGACTGCCCCACTAAAGGAGGGCAGTTTTCACGAGAGCTTCTTAAACTAGACAGCCCACTTTCAGATCCATCAAAGCGAAAGGTGTGATGAGGGGAGAACAGAAGATTTGTTGCTGGTGGGTCCCCAGGTATGCGAGTCATTTCCAAAGGTGTGTGGCAGCGACTGTGGACAGTAGAAGCCGTGGGCTAAACCAGCTCTAGCCAACACTTTCTTAAATGGAAGAGGAATTAGAAATAACTGGGCCTTCACCCAGAAACCCAGTTTTTACACTTATTTTTTCATTCAGCAAACCTGAATTGCATACAATGCTGGAAGCTGAGGCTACAACTGTGAACGAGGCAGATGTGGTTCTCCTCTCCTGGTGCATACAATCCAGAGATGCACATTGGTAAGCACAGGGATGCTATGTAGACACGAAGGAACTGGTGGTCTCAGAAGGGCCCACAGAGAAAAACGCATCTGTGCTAAGATCTAGAGTAGGAATTAGCCAGAGAGGGGTCAAAGAATGTTCTATGCTAAGTAGAGAGAACAGTGCATGTGAAGGCTCAGAGTGCTGAGAAAAGAGGGTGAAGACATCATCCATGGCCTTTAAAGAGTGGCATAAGGACTTAGGACTTCATTTGAAGCACCATGGGAAAGCCTAAAGAGGAAGGCAATTGTGTTCAGATTTACATTTTTGAAATACAACCAAGGAGCTTGTGAAGAATGGATTAGGGAAGGGTAAGGGGGAAGCAAAAAGAACTGGAAGTGAGGCAGGAGACAGCATCGGAAGAACTCTGAGACTGCACCACTGTCACTGGCCAGCATCTAGCATCCTGGTTGCCAGGCAACACCTTTTACCACTTAGGTAGAATAGTAAACAGAGGCAGAGAGGAGGAAGGAGACATGTCTCATGAGCTAACTCAGTAGTGCTGAGCCTGGTCTGATAATATTGCCAGGTGTTCAGACATCACAAGAAACAATATGTTAGCAAGAAAGAAGGGAAGTCCTTGAAATTCTGTGTAGCGTTTCCAGTATTTGGGAAAGAAAAGCTTTGAAACTGTGCTTTCATTCCTGGGCCTGGAATGTGGGAGAGGGTCCCCAGCGCCCAAAGAAGAAGCCCATAGGACAACTTTGGTTAATTGTCTGCCTCTGGTCACTATCTGTTTTATGAGAGAGTCCCTGATGCTTACAGAACGAGCCCATAAATAACTTTGGAAAGTACCTCAATTTTAATTAACTGCCTCCTGTCACATATTTGTTTCACAACCAGATGAACAAACGGGGTCTGGAGCAAGATAAGGATTCGGGCTAACAGACCCCCACACATACCTAAGTTTGGGTAGTCACATTCCCCCAGGAAAGCTGGCACCACATTTACCCACCAATCAATATGTAACTTTTTTCCTCCTATCCCACCAACTATGTGAGTCCTCAGAACAAAGGACACATTCACTCTCTCTGTCTCTCTCTCTGGGGCTTGGGGAGTTCTTGGCTCTTGGGCCACTGGCCTCTGTCCACCTGGCCTCAGGCCACCCGGGGGCTTGCTACCCTGGTCTTCAGTCACTCTTACTTTTGCTGCCCTGCTTTGCCCTGAAACTTTGCCTTTCGCCCCCCCACTCTACTAGTCCCATTTTCTTCCATGGGAATGGATCACTAATAAACTGATTACATGCTAATAGATTTGCTGATCTGTAGTTCTTTACATGCATCAGCAAGAAGAACCAGGTCTCTCCTGTCAACAGGAGGCTGGGCCATCCTCCTTGCAACGTGCTAATGGTCTTACACATCTTTTCCATGATATTGAAAACAATATCACAAATAGTCAGACCACAAAGCTCTGAAGTGGTCTAGGATTTCACCTGCAGATGTGAAACGGGAATCCAGAGAAGTCTGCTATTTAGAAAGTACAGTGGACTGAATACTATCCTCTAAAAAGATCCGTCCAAGTCCTAAGCCTCAATTCCCGTGAATAAGGGCCCTTACACATGTAATTAAAGCACCTGGGATGAAATCATCCTCAACTGAGGTTAGGCCATAAATCCAATGGCTGGTGTTCTTATGAAAGAAGGAAAAAGGAGGGTTGACACAGAGACACAGAGGAGGCCATGCAACGGCGGCGACGGGGGACAAAGGCTGGTGTTAGGCAGCTACAAGCCAAGGAACCCGGAGGATTCCAGCAGGCTCCAGAAACTAGAAGAGGCAGGGAATGGACACTCTCGGAGAAACTTCAAAGGGAATGTCTATGCCAAAATGTTGATTTTGGATTTTTGGTTGCCAGAATTACGACAAAATAAATTTCTTTTGTTTTAGGACACCAAGTGTGGGGTATTTACTTTGCAGTCGTCCCAGTCACCCGAGATCTACTTGGCTTTATTAAGCAAGTGATGAATTGGGAAACACCCCTCCACCAACTAGAAGGGTGCTCTGAGGAACTGTACAAAATGGAAGAGTTTCAATAGCAAAAAGGGAGGGGCAAAGGACCTATTAACAAAAGAAAAGAAAGGATTATTTTTGAGCCAGGACACCTTTTCCATGAGGGGAGAGCCCTGGAAGGGTTTTTGTCATGCAGATTGCCCCTTCTTTGAGGTGGGAAAGGGCAGGTAGTGGACAGATTCCTGGGGCTTGACCAAAAAATCCCTGACTGGTTGATTAAGATTATGCTCTGGGAGAGGCTGAAACTGCAAAAAGATCAGATTTTAATCTAGGTTTGGCATCATGGGCTTTTAGCACCAGGGATGCCATTTTGGGGCTGCGGTTTTCTTTTTAACATTTCCAAAGCATCTTTCTGACACATTAGCTCATCGGAACCTTACAACCTCACTGTCAGACAAGGCGGGTTTAAAGAGACTTGCTTAAGGTCACCTAAAACCACACAGAACGAGAACCCAGAAAGAGGTATTTATGAGATAAAGATCTCCAAGGAAAACAATACCCAATATCAACAGAAGAAGAGAAAGAGGGAATAGGGAACAGGAAGAGGGAGAGGGAGAGAAAGAGGAAGTAGAGAAAAAGAACGAATAAAAGAAATGATCAAAAATAAGGAAGAAATCTTGGAAGTACAATTCAGTGAACTCTAGACCCTCTTTGCTTTGTTTCCTTAAACCTCTGTTTTTGCATAGAACTCAGGGACCCACATGCTACCCCAGCAATTATTGAATCTTGCAAATCCCATCATTTAAAAAGAATCCCAGTCCCTAATTTCTATACTGGCTATTGTACATATTGGGTTTTGCTTGGTGTGTGTGTGTGTGTGTGTGAGATATTGACCCTCAGATATACAAACACCATTGAGATAATTTTAAATATTCCATTTTCTATGTAGCTGCCTCCCACTCGTCTGTAGCACTGTTAATGCCCTTCTCTCAGAGATTTAATCACAGCTTATTATATAGGAATCCAACAATGTCATTCATTCACCTAGTGTTTTCTTTTGGTGGTGGTAAACCAGCTCCAAGTCGCAGGTGTGGGAATTGGTCCTCTGTTGTTGAAGCTTTTTAAACTACAGTGGAACCTCAGTTCTGGAATTTATTTCTTTCTGAAAGGCTGCTCGAGAAGCCATCTCTCTGAAGACCGAATCATCCTCATACTCGCACACTCTCCCTCTGTCGTCCGAGAGGTGTGTAGGATCACAGAGGTGTGAGTATGAAAGGGTTGTCGGCTGGAGAAACGAAGTTTCGTTCGACAACTGAGACATCTTTTTTCCGTGAACAACTTGGTCGAGAAACAAACTGTTCAAGATGGGAGACATTCAGGAACTGAGGTTTGACTGTATTAGTATCCTTCTGTATTTAAAGGATAGTCACTTAGGCAGTAAGTTAGCAACTACTGTAAGTAAAATACCTCCAGGGTCTGGGGGGGCAAAGGAAAGTCATGTATGTGCCTTTCTTGCTCTTCTTTATCTATACATATGTGTAATTTATTTTATACACATATGCACAAATAAAACTCATCGAAAATACTGAATGCAATATACAGTTATATTTCTTAAAACTAGTTCAAAGTGGCAGTCTTCTCCTAGTTATGACACAGAACAGACCTGGCCAACCTTTCCTTTTATATATAAATTAATCTTCTTTCTATTTAGAAGCCTCCAAGAGAAACTGGTACCTTTATAGCCATGGAAACCATACAACAGTATCTTTCCTATTTAAATGTTTGCAGGTGACAGTAGTATATAAAAGCAGTGAGCTTCATAAAGACATTTGAAACATACTCCAGATAGCCAAAAACACTTACACTTAATTTCTGCTGCATGAAAGGCGGCTGAAGTCCCTGATTCTTTAATTGCATAACTCATTTTGGCATGAGATTTCATTAAGTGTGCTAAATGCTTCAGGGAAGGAATTAATTATATTTCCTAGAAATAAAGTTTTACTAAAAATACATTTTTATTCTCCAATAATGGGCAATTTTTCTTCACTCCTGGCTCAAACGGCACCAGTGCTTCCCAGCATTCTTTTCTTATCCTTGCAGAAGTGAGCTGGGCAATGACAAATACAATTCATGCTCACTTAGAACTTCCTGTGACCAAAACACTCAGAAGAATCTGTGACAAAAACATGAAAGAGGTACCTAGTGGTTTATCTTTCTGTGATTTATTTAATACATGAATCTAAATCAAAATGCCAACAAATCGTTCCTTCACTACATCAAGTGCTATTTGAAAAGGTCAGGCCAGTTTCCCAGCCCGAGCCACTGCTCCTGATCCAGTCAGACCAGTTTCCCGACCCGCTGGACTGCTCCTGACTCGGTTATCCCGACTCCAAGGATAGCTGGCGGCTTTATCAAACCTCTCCCTCCGTGCAACAGATGTCTGGCACCAGCCACTGTGGCCGTGGTCAGACTGACCCACCTAACCCACAGTCCGGGTTCACTCCTGGAACCCTGAGGCACCCACCTGGAAGAACAAGAGACTAACCCCTCCCTGACTCCCTCACAAAGCCTGAGCTTTTTCTTTAAAAAACCCCATTCTGCCTCCCCTCAGGGCTGCAGTCAATCATGACTCAGCCCGCCAGCAAGCGCAGCATCAAATAAATGGATCTTGGATCAGATTATCCAGTTGCTCCCGCCTCCATTTCTCGCCAATTTCTAACACTATTCTTTCATTTTGGAAAATCCGGAAAACCTCTTAATGAACCAAGATTTGAAAATCTTTCACTCAAATGAATTTCTTTATAAGATCACTTCTAGGAAATGTTATCCAAAATGTAGAGAGAAAATAAAAATTGACAGCTCTAGAAAACCGTAACACTTACTAGAGAAAATGGGATTCGCTAGAATTAACCCTCCTACAGTAGGGCGGTGACTGGTGCATTGCTTGTTCCTTAAGAGAGCCTGGCAGATCCTAGTACACAATAGATGATTATTACACCGACGAACAAATGTTAGATGAGAGTGACTATCCTTAGCACCGAAGAAAATAAACACAGTGATATACCTGAGGAAGCTCTTCATTAAAGAAACAAAGTCTATTACTTATTCATTCGCTTAGTGGAAAGGATGACTGAACACACCCAGTACTTGGTAGTTACTAAGGCTCTTGCGATAAACAGGAAGAAAAACTTAGTTCCTCTTCTTAAATGCTTATCCTCTAGAGGAGGAGTCAGACAAAAACTCAACACAAAAGCAGATCAGTTAATTGTGATATGGACCATGCTAGATATAATCAAGGCACAGTGAAAACGAATTTTCCCCAGGGGTTGGGAAGTCAGAGCACCTGTCAGTGGTGAGGCGTGTCAGGAATGAGTATACAGCAATAGTGCTCTTCATCTGCAGAAACTAGAAACATGGTAAAACCATGGACCGTCAGTCCTTTGTAAGCCACAGGGAAAAGGACTGCCTCAAGTGGGCCAGGGTGCGGCTAGCTGAGAGCCTAAGCACTGATCAGTCAGACTCCGGGCCTTCCCTCAGGGTGCTCAGAGACCCAGCTACTCTCCCTGGCTTGCATCAGAGACTGCAAAGCTCAGGCCTGCATTCTAGTTCTGGCCTTGCTCACAACTAAGGATCCAGCCTTGGTCAAAGCTTCCACCTTTTCAAGTTTTCATCTCCTCTAGGGAATGAGCATGAGAATAATTCTGTACCTGAGTGCTAGGATGATCGAATAAGACAGCATTGAGAACCTGTGGTATAAGCAATATAACTGTTCACTGTGACTGAAATGAAGACGATAATGATGGGGGTTGGTGATGTGGATAAATACCGTTCGAGGAAACAATCTGAAATCAAATGCTTCTCTGTTAGTTTAAGAATTCTTCTTCTGCATGTTTTGAATACCCATAACAGTACATAGGCAGTGGTTTGCACTCAAGAGATATTGGAAATGTGCATCAAAGATGCACATCCTTAAATTATTCTCATGTCACATGACTACTAAAAGGACAGGTTCTGCAGTGTGAACCACTGCCACACATCAAAGAACCTTCCAATCCAAAATGCCAATAAAGCCCTGGTGAGAACCACTGCTAGAAGCTTGACGGATAAGAAATATTCAGTAAATATTTGCTAAATACATGAATAGTTCATATGATATTTATTTCCATCAGGGCACAGTAGACCACCAGTCTCTTGAAATCAAGGAATGTAACTCATTGATTTTTACCTTACCAGATCCCCAACCCTGAAACTGAGACATGATAAGCAATGACAATGTCAAAAATCCCATTACCAAATCAAGACAATCTATTACACTACACGAAAATATAACTATTTGGCAGGGGTAAGGCAGGGCAATGATGGTAAAGATTTCTCTTCAGGTCTGGCAAGGACATTAGGAAAACAACACTTAAACCTAGAGGTCCTAGTGAAATCAATGAGGCTTTCCCCCATCACCAGATGACTCATTGCAATTTTTAAACATGATCATCCCAATAACTAAGTCAGAAAGAGTAGTGCTGTATAAAGGTCAATATGCTTTACAGAGGAATTTTAACACAAAGACATACTTTTTCTCTGGATATCAGTTTAAAGGTAGGAAGGTCAAAATTAAGATAGTTGGATATCTTCACATTTCTTTTTGGGGGGAAAGGCACCAGAACAGTATACAGAATGTATTACATTGCGTACTTTTGTGTTTCAAAAGAACAAAACCAGTTTTGTCAAAGACTGATTAATGGGAGCCAAGTAAGTGTATGAAATAGCAAAAGGTTACAAGTAAGTGAGTAAAAGATAGTATGAAACAATAGAAATAAAACATTAGAAGGCATTTTAAAGATTAAATAATCTTCCTTAACCTTGACAAAGGGCAAACTTTCCATCAGAGGTTGATGAAAAAAGCACAGAAAGCCAATTATACAGACGTGGCAGAAATGGGGGTAGAAATTTAAAAAACAATACAAGACGGCAAGATATAAGATAAAAACAATATATTACTCCACGACATTAAAGAAGATATGTAGTAATGAAAGAATTTCTCAGATCTTAAAAAAGGTTTCAGATTGCGAATATATTTTTAATTGTTCTCCTTAGCAAAAAGAAGTGTTTTTTTAAAACAAATTCAATTGCAAGATCCAAAAAAACTGACTTAAAGTAGAACAAACTAAATTTTACAATAAAAGTTTTTTTTAAGTCTCAGCAGACACTGTTAGGTCCTTAAAAATGAATTAAATTATTGACACCAATATAACAGGAATTGCATTATAGGAGCTCTGTATAAAGTGGAATATAAAAGAAAGAATTTCCAGAAGAGAGGAAGCATATAAGTAAATGAAAAAATAAAGATCTGTCAAATTTTAAATACTGTCAGAAAGCCGAACTTGCTTCTGTAGAGAAGTTAAATACACCATCTAACTATGTGGGCTTCTAACAATTTCTATTTACTATGACCAGTTCCCCTGAACAAAGTGTTAACATGGAAACTAGTATTAACACATTCTGTTTATTATATATTATCAGGGAAAGAAATCTGATAACTTACTGGCTGTTCAAAATAATTCTCAGCAGGCCTACAAAGGTACTGAGAATATAATGAATTTTTAAAGGGGAGAAAGGGAGCGTCACAAATGGACAAGAGGCACAATATTTCTTCAGTACAAGCACCTAGGTTTGGTATAGAGAGGGTGAACGCAATGGTTGAAATCCTCTTTCAGCCTCGCTTCCAATTCCAAAGGGTACTAGATGAAGCAAGAACTTCTACTAAAATGATCAAGTGTCTACACAGCTTCCAGGTTCCAAGTGGCACTGTGCAGCACAGCCCAAACACATTCCATGCAAAGGACACATAACAGGCTTAGAGTAACTGATTGCTACCTGATTACTACAGCTAGGCTTGTACATTTATGAAAAAGTACAATTTGAACTGTCAACATGGCCAAGCATAGGAGCTGTTGGCTGTTGGCTATTTATAAGCTTAACATGGTTTATACTTACCTTTAGTGTTCTTAGTTCTTTTACTTATTAAAAAACAAAAACAAAACAAAAACCTATTCCAAAAGGAACTATAAATGAGCTGAAGCCTTTCTGCTTTGACTTTCATCATGTACACACACAAACTCAGTTTCAATCAGAAAACACATCTAGAAAAATTCCATTTTGTAAGCACTTACTGAAGAAAAGAACTACCTATCTGTAGTACTAGTGGACAAAATGCAGCTGTTCTACTTTTACAATTATTGTAAACATGAGTCCTGAAAAAGCTCCTCTCCTCAAGTCCAAAGTAGTTAAATGGTGTATTTTAATAAGAGTATGTCTACAGATCTCTTTAATAATTTCATTGACTTATTATGATCTCAAAGGCTTTTTACTTCAAGGTCTAAAACATTCCCTTCTTTGCAACCAAAAGGTAAATGTATATTTAGGGGTATTGTGCATTCTGTTCTTGAACAATGTAATCTGCTAAGTGACAGAACTTTTGGCCCTGGTCTCCCTGGGATGGTAGCACTCACAGGCATCTGCTCACATTTAAATTGAAAACTTTAAAATTTAGCCTTGGACAAATAAAGGAAAGCTCCAGTTATGTGAGTGTCTCCTCAATGGAAAACTAAGTATCAAAGAGCAATGATTAAGTATGTGTACTGCTGAAACCACACGCTAAGGAGACATGGTCTCAGTGATCTTTTCTCCATTCTCCACTTTCTCTGCAAACCCACCAGTAGTCAGTCTCTCAAGCCTATCCAAACATCTGCCCCCGACTACTTCAAATCTTGCATATTATCACTTTCTTCTTAGCAGAAGCTATTTTAATCTATGATGACCAATCCCTTGGCCTGTGCCTAACTCAAATCTCTATTTTCCCATCTCCTCAGGCAACAGCACTATCCATGATTTACTTTCCATTATTCAAAGGAGGCAATTTATTAATGTCCTTTTCTCTATGACACTAGCACAAGTAAGTTATAGTTACCCATAAAGTCCTACCTCTAAAAATTACAAGTATCAACATTTATTTTAAATCTTTTTTTAAAGCTTCAAAAGCACCCATCTTTCTGCTTTTTCACAATGATATCTTGGGATCTTCAAAATGAAGACTAAGATACTTTATACCAACTTGCTTGCCCTTCACCGTGGTGCAATTATTCATTCAACAAGCACATTGCCTAGCCCACGCTATTTGTACTGCACAAAAATGTCCCTGAATGACCGCCTTTCTCCTCTACCCACACACCTGTATCAAAAGCTTGCTATTCTCCTGCAGATTGCCTCCGTCCCCCTCCCCATATCCTCCCCTTGGTAACTTGCTCACCCATCCCATCCCAAAACACTTCCCTAAAGTAGGGAGCAAGCAAGGTGGGGGAATGGAGGTGATGCGCTTCACCCTCAGCTGTCAACGCGAAGGGCCGGGAACGCATGCGCAGCGCGTGCAGTCAGGTCCGGTAGCAAAGTGGGCCCGGGGCCTGCAGTCGACCCCTGCGGGTAATGCGGGTCGGGAGCGGCCTGCTCGGCTCTTGGTGGGCCGCGTCCAAGGGGACGGTGTGGTATGTGGATCGGTCGGGCACACTCACAATTTCAGCATCCACTCGCCCTCCAAAACCAGCGTCCAGTTGGAGGCGGTCATGGGAAGCACCATGCTCTGCTCCGCTGGTAGCGAAGCCTGCTCCGGCTGGGCCTTCTCCTCTGTCTCCGCAGAGACCCAGGCGGCTAGAAGCACCATCAACAGCGGGTTGCAGCGCCCTCCCGCCATATTGGGGAGCGGAGTGAGGCTCCTCCACAGGACGCGTGGAGAAAGCAGCAGATCCAGGGCCTCGCTCGCTGCACGACTGGGCCTCTGAAGGTAGACTGGGGTGGGGTGGGGGGGCCTGCGGGGCTGCGTAGCTTCCGCTCCGAGCAGCAGCCTGCGAGCCTTAGTCTGTAGCAGCAGCGAGCACCGCCTCTTATCACAGCCTCTGCCGCTGAGACCACGCCCCCTTCTGCCTAGACTTGCCGCCTTTGCTTGGGGTGTCGGTTGCCTAGGCAACAGCTTGCCATTCTTCCGGACCACCAAACTGAAAATAAACAGATGACCCGATGTTGCTCAAGTTAGAATAAGCTCCGCGTGTGCCCAGGCTACCCAGTAAAGGGGGGGGGGGGTTGCGCGTGTGGGTTTTTCTAAAGAGAAATATGACCAGTAATTTAAGAATTCATCTTCTCTTCAATGGTAGCAAAAATAACAATGGACTTCAAAGTAAACCTGTTTAACGAAGAATGCAGTGGGCATGCGTCTCTTGCTAAAAGAGCAGGGAAAGTTAAAGTACTCTCTGCATGTGTATATTGAAATATCATTGCCTAATTGGAGGTAATTGTGAAAGTAGACTGTGTAGTTTCAAAACTGAATGTTCTTTACAAAAAATTTTTTAATTTTTATAAAAACTTAAAACGTGTGTACTAATAGATAAAGTGAGTTAATTAGAAAAGTGCCAGTCACAATTAAGTGCACCTCACACTTTCCTCAGTTACAGTTTTGTTAGATCTAAAATGAAAGTAGCTTGAAATATTTCCAAATTCCTTCCCAAGTACACATTAGTGCGTCTGTACCTGGAGGCCACCACACTCTTGTGTGTGTGTGACTGAAATACATATTAGAGGGATGGTAAGCTTTTCAAAGTGTGCTTTATAAGACTTCATTAGTTGTTCAGAGTATAAAACTGAGTAATGTGACATGAATCATGAGAAAGAAGACACCGACTAAGAAGGGCTTCTGGTAGCTGACTGGACTAAAATTGTTTAAAAGCAGAGCCTAGCAGCCATTTCTGCACAGGCTCTTCTCACACAAACTGCACTGTAGAGAGAATCCTGCACTGAACCACCTGCCTGTGCATGTAACTACCTGCCTCTGTACCAAACTTCCTGCCTAGTTGTTTCTTGGGGGCTAGGATGGGTATAAGCCAGCCCTCATAAAGGAGTTCCTGGAACCCTACTTCAACCAATAGGACTGAAGCTTTCCCCATATAGTAGAACTGTACATCTCCAAACAACCAGAGTAGCTCTATTCTGACCAATCAGGAGAGCACCTTTTGAGCCAGTCAAACTTTGAGGATTTGGATTCTTCATTTGAGTGAGGAGAGACCAAGGGCGGGGACTTTCCTCCATACACGCCCATTTCCCTGTAGCTCTGAGAGTGCACATTCCCTTTCCACCTAAGAGGAAGGCAGTGTTTTTCCCTGGACTGCTCCATAGTCATGCTGTTTTCACAGCCATGCTGTGTTACAGTTAAGCCTTTTTGCACTGAATAAAATTTCTTTCTTCACTTCATCCCAGGTTGGAGATTCCTGTTGGCATTCAATCGGTACCAACAACCATGACTTGACAGTAATCAATAAAACCATGAAAAATATGTGATTTCTGTCCTTCTCTTAACACAAACAGCTATACAACTATGATTACTGCAGGGCACAGGAGATGAATCTACAATCACTGCATATAGCAAAGAAAGGTTAATTTTGCCTCCAGAGAAGGCCTTACTTGCACTAGGTGTTAGTTCGTAGTAGCTAAATTCTATGTGGAACCTGTCCTTATCAAATTATGGCTCAAATTTATAAACTACTATAAATTTGGAAAATGTTCCTGCAATACATGTTACTAAGAGTCACTGTTACTGTATACAGATTGTTATCAAACTCAAGGGATTTGCAGCTTGGGGTGCGCTATTCCAGAAAGTTGTCAAAAGACAGTTTTATTTACTTTAGATATAGATTCATATCCAAAGCTCTGTCTCCCCTAAGGAGCACTTAGCCATTGCTTATAACCACTACTTAGTCAATTAGATACTGATTCTTTTTTGCAGATGGCTACACTCTCTTATCGGGTTGGGTTCCTGTCAAGCACATTCTGTTTACAGCTGCATCTGCAAAATACTGTGCTACAGTTTAACATTTGGCAACAATAGCATTTAGTAAGAACTGTTCACACCTTGAGACCCTTTCCTATCTAACAAGATCAATCTTTAAACTCAATCGAAAACATTTTATTTTGCTCAAAAAGCAAGGACTCATTTGTGTGAATTCTACCATTCTATTCAGTTTAGTGTATATGCAATTTGTTTTTAAAAAGTTCTTAAAAATAGGATCTGATAATAAGGAATTACTGTTGATTTTGTTGGGTGTAATAATGGTGTTATGACTATATATTTTAATGTGTTTTGGTTACAGATAGTGCCATATTTAGGGCTGAAATGATATACTGTCTAGAATTCACTTTTTAAAACTCCAGAAATAAAATTTGGAGAATGGAGGGAGGATGGGTGAAATCAAAGTGGTACGGTATCAAGTAATGTTAAAGCTAATTTCATTTTTACTATTTATCTACTTTTGTGTATGTTGGAAATTTTCCAAAATTAAAAAGAGCGTATCTGAGACAGAGAGAAACTATTGCTTGCAACAGCATGGATGGAACTAGAGGGTATTATACTCAGTGAAATAAGTCGGTCAGACAAAGACCAGTACCATATAGTTTCACTTATATGTGGATCTAGGAACAAAATAAAACCGACCAAGAAAATTGAAACAGACTCATAGAGACAGAGAGAAGACTGGTGGTTGCCAGAGAGGAGAGGGAGATGGGTTACTAGGTGAAAGAGGGGAAGGGACTAAGAAGTACAGCTACAAAATAGTCATGAGGAAGTAAGTAAAGCACAGGAAATAGAGTGAAGAATATCGTGATAACTATATATGGTGCCAGTTGAGGTACTGGAAATATGGAGGGGAACATTATGTAAATTAAATGATTGCCTAACCACTAAGCTGTATACTGAAACCAATACATAATGATAATAATAATAATAAAAGAAACTATTGCTGAAGCTTTTCCTATATCTAACACAGAATATGTGTTCAATAGTTGAATTTCTTGGCCTTCAGACTAAGGTGAGTAGGAAATAATTTACCAAGAATGTCTGTGAGCTAGTGTGCAGTGGGGCAGCACAGACCAGGCTCAGGAAAGCAGTTGCTGTCAAACCATGATTGACATCTCAGCCTGACACTTCCTGCCAATGTGACTTGGGGCTAAAACTATTTAACACCAAGGTTCTATGTAAATGCAGGTAATAATAGAACAGACTGCATGTGATGGTTGTGAAGACTGAATGAGATAAATATAATGCCTGACTCATGGTATGATTCAATAAAGCTTATGTACTATTATTTGGAGGCGACAGCATGCTGTAATGCTTCTAAGACTCTCTACTTTTCCTGAATTAAAGTAAAATTCACTTACCATGGTACACAAAGTCTTTCACAATCCAGCTTCAGTTTTTGCCCACTTTACGGTCCAGCATTCCTATAATCTTCCATGCGCCAGGAATGCAGAGCTACTTCCCATTCCCCAAACAAGTGAGGAACAGAGGCATCAATCCAACAGCTCTGAAGAACAGAATCCTGTGAACAACCACAAAAGTGACCTAGAAACAGATCTTTCCCCTACTGTTGAGATGACTGGGCCTTAAGAGTAACCTAGAGCCAGAAGGAACAGCTTCAGTGGATCCTCTAACCAACAGAAACCATGAAACAATCAGGAAATGTTGCTTTCAGCCATTAAGGTTGAGGGTAATTTGTCATGCAGCAAGGTAACTAGGTATGTGCTCAATCCCTTACATGTTTAAAGAATGGAATTACAGTTTTAAGAAGATTGATACCTGGCACGGGGAGAAAGAGCTTTTGTCCCTAGAGTAGTTTCCACTAGCAGCACTGTGGAGCAGCCTTGGTTACACAAGAATACATGGCTCCACGTGGGAAAAGGAATACCTTGTTCTCTGATGAGCTGCTGCAATAGCAGGAGAGAGAGGAGGAATGCGGCAGATGCATGTTCAGTTCCCTTTCTTTTCCAGCCTGCAGAGCAGTATGTTTCCACACTGTCTTTGAAGTTAGGCCTACCGTTGTAACAGTTCTAGCCAATGGTCAGCAAGCAGGAGGGATGTGAATGTATCACTTGCAGGTTGAAGTGATACTAGAGTACCTGATACCAGGTACTCTAGTGTTCCCTTCTCCTACTATAGAACTTTTACAGAAGGATCATGACCTAGGAGTCTACAAGACCAGAGAAGCCTGAATTTTTGAGATTGGTCATGGAGAACAGTTACCCTGATGGTCCCCTGTATTCTTAATGAACTCTGAATAGGCAAGAAATAAATTTCCATGATGATAAGCCTATTTGGGTTAGCTATTGCCGCATAACTCACCACCCCAGTATCATGTCTCATGGTTCTGGGAGTTGATAGGCTCAACTGGGCTGTTTTTCTTTGGGTCCCTTCATAGGGTACCAGACACTTGGAAGTTAAGGCTAGAGGTTATTTGAAGTCTTCTGTGCTCGGATGTCTAGCACCTGGCACAGGATGGCTGAAACAGCTGGGGACTCATGAAACACCTCTCTTACCCTAGCAGCCTCTCCGTGGGCTAGCTGGGCTTCCTTCAGCATGGTAGTTTGAGGGCTCTCACACTTCCTTTCTCTAGAGCAAGAGTCCCCAGAGCCCCCAGGGGAAACTATGGTGCTTCTTAAGATCTTAGAAATCTAAGAATGTCACTTCTGCCACATTTTATTGGTCAAATCACTAAAGATCAGTCCAGATTACAGAGAAGAGGAATTCAACTTTATTGCTTAACAAGAAGCAGCAAAATAAATTGTGGCCATCTTCCATCTATAAAAAAGCCACTCTGAAAATTTAGAATTGTTTGTCACTGAAGCATAATCTACCCCATCCTGATGAACTCACTATCTTCCTTTGATAACTTAGTCAAGAGTAGCTTGGGGGGTTTATGGGTATTGGTGATATTTCCAGAAAGCAGAGTAGGAACTACCTCTCCCCTTTTCCCTTCTGTGGGTAGGCCTGCCTTGTGATGTGCCTATTTGGGCAAAAGGTATTGGAAAGGATGGTTTTTAAACCTTTGGGCAGCCACATGCTGCCACCATGGTATTTGAGTACTCATAGGACTTCACAGGGTTTTCATTAAACTTGTTCCAAAAAGACCCAAAAGAAATATGATTAGATTTATGTAAACAGGCTCATATGGATCAGATATCTGTCTTTAGCATCCAGAACCCTTTTTAAACATTGAATAATGCCAAGAAAGATAAGAACATATATTTCAATGGTAGAAACTTTAAATATATAGTGACAAAAATAGACCTTAATAAAATTGGTAACTTGGGACTTGGTATTAGGATAATCAGCCCTGACTAGTATGGTTCAGTGGGTTGGGCATCATCCTGCAAAGCGAAAGGTCCCAGGTCCCAGTCAGGGCACACACCTGGGTTGCAGGCCAGGGTTGGGGGGATGCGAGAGGCAACCGATAGATATTTCTGACATAGATGTTTCTCTCCCTCTCTTTCTTCCTCCCTTCCCCTCTCTCTAAAATAATTAAATAAAATCTTAAAAAGAAGGATAATCAATGAGAGATAAAAAGATTATATTACGATTACAAATGCCATAATAATAGGCTATAGAAATAATAAACAATGGTTTTCCTATTGAGGATGGTGAAACTGGTATGGAAATATTAAATAAGCTACACAACGGTGTAAAATTAGTCCATAAAGTAATAATAGTACAGGAATTTAATTACACAAACAGATTTGTTAAATGCCTTACAGGAACAAGAGATGGAGAGAGAATTTAAATAGGACATTTTCTAGAACAGATGGTAGAAGAAACCATAAAGGAGGAAAATGCACTGAATTGTCTGAGGCTAGTGACGAGAAACAAATCCTGAAGGAGCCTTGATAAGCTTCTGAGAAACAGCAACCTTCGGACCACCTCTTAGTTAGAGAGAATCACTTATTTACTTATTTATTTATTTACTTATTCAC
Source organism: Desmodus rotundus (assembly GCF_022682495.2). NCBI lineage: Eukaryota > Metazoa > Chordata > Mammalia > Chiroptera > Phyllostomidae > Desmodus > Desmodus rotundus. The sequence goes on from NC_071392.1 coordinate 121,111,702, forward strand.
TTGCATTTATTTATTTATTTATTTAAATTCTCATCCGAGGACATTTTTTCATTGTTTTTCTTAGAGAGAGAGGAAGGGAGAGAGAGAAACATGGATGTGAAAGAGAAGCATCAACTGCTTGCCTCCTGTACGGGTTCCCAGACTGAAGATCATACGCACTGGACTGGGGGAATCAAACCTGCAGCTTTTTGGTTATGGGACAACGCTCCATCCAACTGAGCCACACCAGCCAGGGAGAGAGTCACATATTTTTCTCAAAACTAGTAAGTAAGCTCAGAAAAAGCTGCATATAAGAAAAACATATACCAGAAAGAAAAAAAATGTAAATGTAATATAAAAAGAAACATTCATCCAGACCAGTAGAGGGGTGGAGATGGGAAGCTAGGGCGGCTAGAGGACCAGGTGAGTGGGTAGCTGGAAGAGCGGGTGGTCCCGCATTTGCATGGAGATAAACTGGGAGGAACAACTGGGGAACAAGACAGATGGCTAAATCCAGGGTTCCAGCGCAGGGAAATAAAGCCTCAAAACCTCTGAGTGTAAAAACCTGTGGTGGTTGAGGCAGCAGGAGAAACTCTTAGCCTCACAGGTGAGTTCGTTGCAGAGACCTACAGGGTCCCAGAACATACACAAAACCACCCAGCCAAGAATCAGCACCAGAAGGGCCCAATTTGCTTGTGGGTAGCAGGGGAAGTGACTGAAAGCTGGCCAAGGGCCAAACAAGCAGCACTGTTCCCTCTCTGACCCTTCCACCACACACAGTGCCACACTGCAGCGACATGGTTTGCCCCACCCTGGCAAATACCTAAGACTCTGCCCCTTATTATATAACAGGCATGCCAAGACAAAAAATATGGCCCAAATGAAGTAACAGATCAAAGCTCCAGAAAAAATACAACTAAGTGATAAAGAGGTAGCAAACCTATCAGATGCACAGTTCAAAACACTGGTAATCAGAATTGGTTGAATATGATCACAAATTAGAGGAAAAATGAAGGCTATGCTAAGTGAAATAAAGGAAAATGTACAGGGAACCAACAGTGAAGGAAAGGAAACTGGGACTCAAATCAGTAATTTGGAGCAGAAGGATGAAATAAACATTTAACCAGAACAGAATGAAGAAAGAATTCAAAAAAATGAGGAGAGGCTTAGGAACCTCCAGGACAACTTTAAATGTTCCAACATCCAAATCATAGGGGTGCCAGAAGGAAAAGAGGAAAAACAAGACATTAAAAACTTACTTGAAAACATAATGGAGAACTTCCCCAATCTGGCCAAGGAAATAGACTTCCAGGAAGTCCAGGAAGCTCAGAGAGTCCCAAAGAAGTTGGACCCAAGGAGGCACACACAAAGGCACATCATAATTAAGTTACTCAAGATTAAACAGAAGGAGAGAATCGGAAAAGCAGGAAGAGAAAAGGAGACAGTTGCCTACGAAGGAGTTCCCGTAAGACTATCAGCTAATTTCTCAAAAGAAACCTTATAGGCAAGAAGGAGCTAGAAAGTATTTGAAGTCATGAAAGGCAAGGATCCTACATCCAAGATTACTGTATCCAGCAAAGCTATCATTTAGAATGGAATGGCAGAAAAAGTGCTTCTCAGATAAGGTCAAGTTAAAGGAGTTCACCATCACCAAGCCCTTATTATATGAAATGTTAAAGGGACTTATCAAAGAAAAAGAAGATGATCAAAAATGTGAACAGTAAAATGACAGCAAACTCATAACTATCAACAACCGAAACTAAAAAAACAAAAACAAACTAAGCAAACAACTAGAACAGGAACAGAATCACAGAAATAGTGATCACATGGAGGATTATTAGCAGGGAGAGGGAGGGGGCAGAACAGCGCGGGGTGGGGGGGAATACAGGGAACAAGAAGCATAAATGGTAGGTACAAAATAGACAGGGGGAGGTTAAGAATAGTATAGGAAATGGAGAAGCCAAAGTCCTTATATTGTGACCCATGGATAGGAACTAAAGTGGGGGAAAATAGAGGGGGGATACAGGGTAGAGGGGAATAAAGGGGAGAAAAAATAGGACAACTGTAATAGCATAATCAATAAAATATATTAAAATTTAAAAAATAAAATATGTTAAGTTAAGAATTTTAGATAAAGCAAGACTCATGAACAGAAAAAACAAAACTAAAGGAACAAGTAAGATATAAAAAACAGCTAGAAGACTTTATGTGGTAGAGATATCAATTTTCCTAAATTAATCTATAAATCTAATGCAGTATGATTTAAAGTTAAGAAGTTGAATTTTATAGAATTGTAAAAATCAATCTTAAAAGTTAATGCTTAAGCCTAGCCAACAGGATTTTGTAAAAGCACAATGATGTAGGTGCTGCCCTCTCAGATGCTCAAATCTGCTGTAAAGTTACAATAAAACAGGGAGGTATTATATTCATGTAAGAAGCAGCAAATAAATAAATGGATCGGAGTTAAAGACTCAAGAATCAAATCTATACGGATATTTACATATGTTAAAAGCAGTATGTGAGTAAGGGTAAAGTAGACTTAGGCTGCAGTTAAACAAGCCACGAAATCTCTGAGGCCTGACTCATAAAGCTCATTTCTGTGCATGCAAAAGCCACCTTGGACCCCAGAGACTCTCTATTACAGGGGTCCCCAACTTCCTGGCCATGAACCAGTACTGGGCTGGGCCTGTGAGGAACTGGGCACGCAGCAGGAGGTGAGCTTGAATGTAATGAGCTTGAATCTTCCCCAAACCACCCCCTCACCCCGGTCTGTGGAAAAATTGTCTTCCACAGAACTGGTCCCTGGTGCCAAAAAGGTTGGGGACCATGGCTCCAAGGAGCTGAGCATGAGGCAGGATCTTCACAATACCGCCGCTTACATCTTACAGCTCTGCCAGCTCAACATGATAGCTGGAGCTTACATAAGACTGCCTAACGTATAGGAAGCATGGTATTCCATGGAAACGTATATTTGATGTACACTAATAACGTCCACAATGGTATTTCAGCTCAATGGGGAAAACTGCATTAATTCCCAGTAGTGTCAGGACAATCTCCTCTATGTCAAGAGAAAAATCTATATAAACTGTTACCTAACAGGCTCTGGTCCTGAGCGGATGTGCCTCGGGCCAGCCTGTTGTGTGTTGTGTGGGGGTTCTTGACTTCGTGGAGGAAAGATTTCACAACATGAATCCAGGTGATTTTGAGAGTACATTTATGAAAGATGAGGGCAGTGAAACAGAGGAAGGACTTAGGGTAGAAGACGCAAGAGGAGAGGTCCTAGGCAGTGCTCTGCTTTGGCACCCTAGAAATGTCATAGAAAAGTAGTGAGCCTAGGCAGGGCTGCTGTTAGCTCGTTAGGAAGTGAAGGTCACAGTGACAGAAGTGAGCCAAAATGAGGTTGCTTTTAGTACACTGGGAAGTCAGAGAAAAGGGGACCTTGCAGACAGGAGCAGAGGGTAAGCCTGGGAAGAGCTGCCACTGCCTGCTGGTTGCAAGTCTCATGGGGACGCTTTGAGTTTAGGAGGAAGTAAATATTCAACAATTCCTGCCTGAGAAGGGGCATGAGCACGCACTGGATCGAGCCTGTACAGGTCTTTGTCTTGAGGGTTTTTCTCTCTCTTCTGCAGGTGAGAGTCTTAGGGGATGGTTTCAGCAGAATATTTATTAGCTTTCCAGGTGCATTTTTCATATGCAATTGCAACAAAATGAGCACCTAGGAGTGTTTGGGATTATTCTTTAGTCTGCTTTACTGTTTTACTTTTATGTTGAGTGTGTCTGGTTTTAATGGGGTGTTTATTATGTTTCCTTGACTTTCATCTCTTCTTGGGTTTAGCTGGCACAAATGACATTACTTGGGTCTCTCTTCTCTATTTCCCGGACCGAGGTGCCTTAAGCTATGTATTCTCTGGTTAGGGCGGAGAGGTATAAATCATTTGCTCTCAAGTGTCCCTGTTAGGGAAGATATGGTAGGTCTTGTGAGTCACTAGCTGCCTGTAAGTTGTTCAAATTGTTTGGCCTTAAGTTTCTTGTCTGTTTCCCTACTGCACTTGCCCAGGAATTTTCCTGGATTTTTACTGTCCTGTCACAGTACATCAATCTATACATCAAAATAAATTTCAGATCAACTAATGAAAAGGCACAAAATATTTAATGCTTTTGGAAAATGCTCTTTGGGAAAATAATGTTATGATGGTCTAGTGGGCAAAGCCTGCCTTAGTAACATATGAAACACTGAGGCCATGAAAGGATTCTGATAAATGTGCTACACAATAATAATATTTTTTAAGTAAAGCCAAACCTGGCAAAATGACCTGAAATATACACAACACAAAAGTTTCATATTCCCGAAATTCAAAAAGTCCTACACATAGTTAAGAACTAGACAGACAACCCAATAGGAAAATAGAAAAGATTATAAATAACCATAAAAGAGGAAATACATATGGCAGCCAAATGTGAAGAGCTGCTTGTGCCCACTGCTGACCAAGAAAGTGCATTTTAGTGGTTAGACAATCACTACTCTACAGAGTGCCGCCCTGATATTCCCAGGATGCACCTGGCACCGTACTTAGTTATCACAATACGTTGACTGTTTCCCGTGCTGAACTTTGCATCCCCATGACTATTTTGTAACTACCGATCTGTACTTCTCAATGCCTTCCACTTTTCTACCCAGGCCCCCAACCCCCTACCCCTTTTGCAACCACTACCCGGTAAACCTGAAATTAATACAAAATAAGATTGAATGTAAACTGTAATTGAAAACATTTAAAAAATAAATAATAAATAAAAATTAAAATTTAAGGAAAATTTTTAGAGAAGTACATCTTATAGTTGCTAATTCGGTAGTCCCCCTTGCCCCAATCTGAAGATTTGCACCCTTAGATTTCAGTTACCTGAGGTCAGCTGCAATACAAAAATGTTAAATGGAAAATTTCAGACAAAAACAGTTCATAAGTCTTGAATTACAAGTCCTTCTGAGTAGTGTGATGACATCTCACGCAGCCCTGCCCGGACGTGAACCATCTTTTTGTCCAGCGTCTCCACGCTGTATTCACTCGTGCCTGTTACTCACGTAGTAGCCATCTGGGCGTCAGATAGAGTGTCACAGTGTCACAGCGCTGTGTTCAGGAGATCTTTATTTTACTTAACAGTGGCCCCAAAGTGCATGAGTAGTGATGCTGGCAGTTTGGATATGCCAAAGAGAAGCCCTAGTACACCTCTTCTGGGTGAAGAAGTGAGTACCAACAGTACAGTAGGATATTTTGAGAGGGAGAGAGACCCCATTCACACATTTCTTATTACATTCCATTGTTATAATTATTCTATTTTATTATTATTTATGTTGTCCATATCTCATTGTGCCTAATTTAGAAATTAAACTTTATCTTAGGTATGTATGCACAGAGAAATGTAATATATATAAGATTTGGTACCATCCAGGGTTTCAGGCATCCACTGGGGGTCTTGGAACATATCTCCTGAGGATAAGGGGGATACTGTAGAGTTTGTTTGATGATTTCTTGTGATTCTCCTTGGGATTTAACCAAACATTATTAGGACAAGTTGTTATGGGAGAAACTCCCAGAAACTTGGTTCTTCTTAGAAATGCAGGAAAGAATTACAGATCAGCAAGTCTATTAGCGTGCAAGCAAGGTTGATTGGTGGTCCGTTTCCATGAAAGAGAATGGGCCCAGCTAAGGTGGGGGTCGGGGGTGAAAGACAGGTTCAGGGCAAAGCAGGGTATGGGCAGAGCAAGTAAGGACAGCCAAAGGCCGGGGTGGCAAGGGCAGGAATGGCAAGAGTAAGCAAGAAAGTGATATCCTTTGTTCTGAGGATTTACATAGTTGGCAGGACAGGGGTGTGAATACCCAAAGGTGTTAATGGACTTCTATATTTAGGCACTATGGGCCCTTTCTGGCCTTTCAGGCCTTGGGATGAAAGCACATTTTCAAAGGCTTTCCTTCCCAGATAATGGAAAAGATACAGAGAATTTCAAGGACTGCTGAGTCAGTGGGGGGGACCTGTATCCCTCCTCCTCCCTCCCCTTTTTTCCCTCTGGCTGCTCATTCTGTGGTAACAAAGGCACCTCAATATTACAAAATCCTCAAGTCCTCGTTCTGTAACTTCTTGCCCCCAGTACTTTTTATTATACTCTCTGACTACATGATGTTTGGGAACCTGGCCTTTGTGGGTCGATTTTAAAGGAGAATTAAATGGAAAATGGAAACAAGGGAGTCATAAATTTTATTCTATGATAATTGTGTGCCTCAAACCTGGCCAATTGTGCACATAGAGGAAAAAAACTTCAATGAAACCAAATATAAAAATTGCCTGCAATGTTTGGCGGTCTCTAATAATTACCAGGTCCTGGACATCGGAGCACACCAGCTGGTGTCTTCACTTCATTCAACAAGTTTTATGCAGCATATACGGTGGGCAGAAGTAGGCTTACAGTTGTTTGCATGGAAAATAATACAATAATTAATAAATAATAATATAAGAATAAACTCTTGTGTTCTGCGTACTCACAACTGTAGGCCTACTTTTGCCCACCCCTGATGAGTGCGTGCAAACCCTGGCTCTCTCAGATTGTGAGAGGCACAAGTATTTGTTCTTAATGAGCAAGGCATTCATTAAGAATGCATTAAATAATAAAAGTTAAATGATGTTCAAGAAAATACTAAGTGTTGGATGGTCGAGAGCACTCAGAATAGGAAGGTTGAGAATAAGCCATGGAAAATATTGAACTTCAGAGTTACTCGGACGTGAAGGTGGGAAGATAACATAACGAAGAGGGGCTGCCCTGGCTGGCGTGGCTCAGTTCATTGGAGCGTCATTTCATTCACCAGAAGGTTGCAGGTTTGATTCCAGTCAGAGCACATACCTAGGTTGTGGGATCGGTCCCCGGTCAGAACAAGGATGGGAGGCAACCAATGGATGGTTTGTCTCTCACATCAGTGTTTCTCTGTCTCCGTGTCTCCCTTCCTCTTTAAATCAATGGAAACATGTCCTCAGGTTAGGATAAAAAATTAGAAGAGAGGCAGAGAAAATTTCAGAAAGAGGAAGTAACAATAACATGAAATTATAAGCATCTCAAAGTTTAACTCTCAACCTTAAAAAAACCCTAAATCATATAAGTATGAACAAATATCTGTTGTCTTTATTTGAAGAATGGGAAATCAGGAACTGTTTTTGCACACTTAACACATTTAGTCAAGATTTATTTTTATTGCAGAGGAGAAACTGGAAAAGAACAAAGATGCCCATTGAGTTTATTGCTCTTCCCCAGGGAAATAAAACATGTTAACTAAATCATCCCCTCTTGGTATCTACACAGAAATTCAACTTACATAGCTCATTTAAGTAAATACTTATTTACTTATTTATGTGTTTGTTTATTTTTTTATAGAGAGAGAGGGAGGGAGAGAGAGATATCTATGTGAGGGAGAAGCATCGATTGGTTGCCTGCAGGAGGCAGCCAGGGACCAAATCCACAACCCAGGCCTGTGTCCTGATCAGGGATCAAACCTGCAACCAAATGTATAAGATGGTGCTCCAACCACCTGAGCAACACCTGGGAGGGCTGTAAATATTCTTGATATTTGAACCAAGTATTTCCCAACATACTTAAATCATGCTCTTAAAAAAATTGTATTGTTTTGTTTACATTTCAGTGAAAGTAGAAAACAACTATTCACTTATAAAGTTTATAAGTATAAAATTTAATACACTTAATTTTGTATTCCTAAGTATAACCTTTGTCCCCATTTCAAGCTCCTCTCCATTTGTCATCAAAGAAAATTTTGAAAGCCAAAATTAGATACAGAGAAGCATTAAAATATTAGCTAACGCAGGCCAAGAATTCAGCGTCTTGCATTTTACCTAATAAAATACTTTGGGATAATTGCCTGGCAGGAATTTTTATGTTCTCTAGTAGAAGCTAGGAGGACAGTTAAGGATTAGTCTATAAGAGAGAACATAACTAAAATGTAACTAAAACAAAAGTCCATAGTTCACATAATCAGTAGTACAATTTGCTACTGAAGCATAAAATAATAATTTAAAATTATAAATGCAGTAGGATAGATTCTATGTAACACCATTTAGCCCAACCATTAGCGTCATGCTGGCAAATGTTCAACAACCCACATCCCTGAGGCTGAGAATCCTGATAAGTTGAGTTTTCCAATTTCCATGCTCTAAATGCTCCCACCACAACTGATTTCAAACTACCAACTCAATGTCCACCAGCTAGCAAAATTTCCAAAAATTTATCAATTGGTCGTTACAATCTTGTGCAAGATGATTCCAGCACCACAGTGCAAGTACTGATAACATTATACCACCACCTATAATATGCTTACCCTTTCCTTATTATTCTAAATACTAAAGAAATGGATTTAAAACCACTAACATATTTTTAAAATATATGAGTATAGATATGTGTGTCTATGTGCTTTGCATCTTTATGAAGGCAAAATACTGTACTTGATTTAATCCTATGCTTTTAGGCATTTATTAAATTTCTTTCGTTTAAAGTTTTTAAAAAAGATAACCAAAGAAAACATGCTTTATGTGAATTTTGACGTATAAATGTAAGTGGTGTTGCATTACTGGCTGTGTCTTTTGGTGAGTGCATATGAGCGTGTACACACGCCCCCGTTAGTTTTAAGTGACTCAGTGTAGTACAGGTGGTTGGGCTGCGGCAACATAACTAAACATAACTAAACATAACTGCATAACGCTTCCAACATATTCCAACATAACTAAATGACGCTTTTTTATATTCCATGGCAGATTTACGACACTGCTTAAAACCCAATGAATTACAATGTTAGTTTTTTTCACAAAATGCACTTAACATAAAAGACAACACGTACTTTAAAACATCTCCAATACAAAGCATGCATTGTGTTGTCAAGTTTTCACCTTCTATCATTTCTTCCCCAGTAAAAATGAAAATAAAGCTAAGGAATACTTAAAAACACTTGTTTTTCCTATATAAAGACCAGAAATATTAGCCTAGTTTTATTTTCCAATGCTTAATTTGAAAGTGTAAGCACTCTCTCCATCAATCCTATTCTATGCCATACAAACGAGTCTTCATCACATTATCGAAGGTGATTTAAAAGTCCTCTCTAAAAAATACTGTCCTCTAAAACTCTCACAAGATAAGGGGACTAGAAAATAGAAGCAACCTCAAATTCAGGATTAGGAAGAGCAACAGAAAACATTCTTCACACACCATTTTGTACTTAGATCAAAAAGGTGGTAAGTTCAAGTAAAAATCTGTGTTGACTATCATGGAAAAGTAACCACCATTCTTGTAATAATGAAGACTGTTGTTAGAAAGTTACTGTATCAGTGGTTCTCAGTGGAGGGTGGGGGAGTGACTATGTTCTCCAGTGACATTTGGCAATGTCTGGCGACATTTTGGTCCTCACCATGTGGGAGGATGTTCCTTGCATCTAGTGTGTAGAGACCAGGGATGCTGCTAAACCTCCTACAGTGCACAGGATAGCCTTCCACAATGAAGACCCAAAGTATCCGTGGAAACCTTTCACCGTACCCAAACACTTATGGGCATGTGAATGCAGGCAGGTGAAGAAATGGACCATCATCAGTGCCACAAAGCCCCCAACATGCCCATCCCGATCACAATCCCCCAGTCCCCGCCAGTGGTAACTTGAATCTCAACTTCCACAGCAATTATCTTCTTTTCTAACTTTATTGTTTTCCTATCTACATATGTATCACTAAAACTTAGAGATGAGTTTTGCCTGTTTTGAGTTTTGTATGAATACAATTTTTATATGAATTTTGTACCTTCCTTAGGTATTTTTTTGCATCTTACTCCTCTCATCTAATATTATGTCTGTGAAGTTTATGCATTTTGTTGAAAATAGCTGTGGTTTCTTAGAGAGAGGGGAAGGGAGGGAGAAACAGAAGGAAAGAGACATCGATGTGAGAGAGAAACACTAATCAGTTGCTTCTCTCACACACCTCAACCAAGGACTGAACTAGCAACCCAGGCATGTGCCCTGACTGGAAATCCAACCTGCGCCCTTTCGCTTTGTGGGACAACACCCAACTAAACACCTGTCAGGGCTGCTATTGCTTTTAATTCTACCAGTCTTGAGAGTATGCAATGATATCTCATTGAGCTTTTAATTTCTATTTATCTGATCACTTACAAAATTTAGAACCTTCCCAAATGTTTATTGGCTAACTTTTCCTTTTCAATTAAGCTCCAGTTCAGGTCTGTTGCTCATTTTTTCCCCCTTTTGGGTTGTCTAATATTTTCTCATCAGCTTGTAGAAGTTCTTCATATATTCTGGATATTAGTCATTTGCCAGTTACATGTAGCTGCTTTTTCACTAGTTTTGTGTCATTTTGATAATAAAATTTTGTAAATTTTAAAAGACTTGTATTTACCTATATTCTTCTTTTTGTTAATGAATTTTGTGTCCTATTTAAGACATTTTATCCTAATGTAAGATCACAAATCTATCTTTTATATTATCCTCTAACAATTTTTCAGTTATGCCTTTAATTAAATATTCTAATGTTAAAGCAACCTTTCATTCTGGGGAGGGGAGGGATTGGAAACAACTTGATTATGGTGCTGTACCCTTTTATAAATTTTTGGATTCAGTTTACCAATATTTGATCTAGAATTTTTGTGTCTATTTAATGAGTGAGAATGATCCTGAATTTTTATTTTCCTGTCTTCTGTGTCTTTTGACATCAAGAGTGTGCAAGTTTCTTCTTGAGCTCTCTGAAAGACTTGTGTGAGATTGCAAGTTTCTCCCCCCCTTGATCGTGTTTTAGAAATGAGTGGTAAGGTATTTATAACTAAAGGACTGCTGAAGCATTGGATGGTGTCTTTAGGTTGTCAAGATAAATATGTTAAAAATGCTAACTCTCAGAAACACTCAAATATAGCAAGCTAAACTTGTTTTCTTGGTTGATTACTGTCACAAAAACAACTGCAGAAATTGAATGAGACTCTAAATCAGTACTCCATGAACTTACTTGACCACTGAACATTTCTTCAATCTTCATTGGTGAAATAGACTGTGTTTTGTTAATTTAAAACTTCTTTCAGTCAGAGCCCTGTCCAGGTAGTTCAGTTGGTTAGAGCGCCATCCCGATAACCAAGGTGATGGGTTTGATCTCTGTCAAAGCATGTACAAGAAGCAACCAATGAATACACCAATAAGTGGAACAACAAATCTCTCTCTCTCTCTCCTCTCTCTCTCTCAAGTCAATAAATTAAAAAAAAAATTCAAAAAACCCCCAAAACAAACCTTTTTTCAGTCAGGATCACAGAATCACTTAGTGTAATGTTTCATATATACCAAATTCTGAGTGATATGACAAATACATGCTGAATGTAAATATTGAATTGGCATAGATTTGTTAGTTAATGCTACTTATGTGTTAAAGATCAGATGTTGAATTCATGATGGAATAAAGGTATAAACCATGTGGCTCAGTTATGGAGCAAGAGCACAATGTCACAACCAAAAGTAATGTCAAAATATCCCTGCTCGTATTTCTCAAGTCTATGAAAGGGACACTTAAGCCACATAGTGCTTCTTAGAAAATATTAAAAAATAAAATAAAACTTGATTTCTTCTCCCACCCATTTCCTCACACCCCAAAGCTCCTCTCAAGTCTCTCTCTGACATGCACACCCCCTCCCCTGAAAAATATATCCCCCTTTTTTATACCATGACCTTCCGTTCCTCTCTTCTTCCAATAAGAGTCCCTTACACTACAGACTCACTCAAGGGTGGGAGAGAGAAAGAGACTGGCGGACACAAGGCTGACATTCCTTCAAAGACAAGGAGAAAATTGAAAAGTCATTGATAAACCATGAGCTCCATGGGCTCCCTGGCACACGTTGATAGACCACACCATTCATTAAGGCCAATAATAACGTGCTAACAAGAGCAATTGTGTACGTATTTGGTAATTTTTACTTCTATTTGTGAAGATTTTCTAAGAAAAATTTTTCTTATATTTGATTTCTCCTAATAGATACCTATCAATTTCTATGAATACTAAATTTCCAAGAATCACAATTTTCACAAACTTTACTGATTTTTTAAAGCATGATCTGGTAGTTAAATGTATTTCATAATCATTTCTTTCAAATTCCCATTTTTAAGGTGACTTACAAATGGTCTTATTGGCTGGATGGAGGTAGGCAAAGGGGGGAGGAAATGGGGACATCTGTAATAGTGTCAACAATAAAAATAATGTAAAAAAAAGTCCTTGTTAAAAGTGTGCTAAAAATGAAATTGATAGCTGTAGGATTAACATATATGTCAACCATATTAAAGATACTCAGAAATTGCTTGTGGCCTTAAGTCATTAGAAGGCTTTATCACTTTTAGCCAAATCAGTTTATATAAGTAGTTTCAACTTCACATATGTCACACCAGGCACACTTCAGAAGATCAGATTTGTAAGTGATCAGCTATTGTTTTAGTATGAAGAGCACTATAACATAAGTTTCAGTTGATTCATTTTCAGAAATTAAAGTAATAATTGGACTTCTGGTCAAGATGGAAGGACAGCTAAGCACAGCTCGCCTCCTCACACAACCACAGCAAAAATTACAACTAAACTACAGAACAACTATCACCAAGAATTATCAGAAAATTGAGCTGTATGGAAGTCAGACAACCAAGAAATTAAAGAAATCACATTCATCCACATGGGTGGGAGGGGCAGCGATGCGGAGATGCACAGAGACTCACAGAGTTGCAGAGATATGTTGACATGGAATGAGCAGCCCCACACCCACAGTGGTGGATAAAAATTTGGAGGTATACCTCAGGAGTGAGGGATCCCAGCCCCAGACCAGAACACCCAGCCCAGGGTTCCAGTGCCAGAGGATAAGTTCCCATTACTTCTGGCTCTAAAAACCAGTGTATGGGGATGGAGAGGTTGGGGTAGAGGAAAAAACTACAGGACTCACAGGAGACTCCTCTTAAGGGACCCAAAACAGACTTAGGACTTACACAGACTCATTCCCTCTGGGCTTCAGCACCAGGGCAGCAACTCGAAGGGCACCAGTGGCATACAGGGAAAGACTGAAGTGTCTGGCATTGGGGTGAGTGCTGGGGCACAACTTCCTCCCAGATAAAACTCCAGAGGCTAGGCAGTGGCACTGTCTCCTTTCTTTGCCTTCCCACACATAAAGGCACAAAGTGGAGACACCATATTGGAGACTCCATCAACCTGGTTCACAGGATTGCCCTACACTGGTGATTACCTAAGGCTTCACCCCATCCAACTTTCAGGAGCACTTTTCCACAATAGGCCACACTACTAAGAGAGGGAGTCAAAGCAGCTCTACCTAATCATAGAAACAAACACCGGGAGGCTTCCAAAATGAGGAGACAAAGAAATATGGCCCAAACAAAAGAACAGAACAAAACTCCAGAAAAAGAACTAAACAAAATGGAGATAAGCTCTATCAGATGCAGAATTCAAAACACTGGTTATTAGGATGCTCAAGGAACTCACTGGGTATTTCAACAGCATAAAAAAGACCCAGGCAGAAATGAAGTTTACACTAATAAGTGAAATAAATAAAAATTTACAGGGAACCAACTGTGGAGTAATGAAGCTGAGAATCAAATCATTGATTTGGAACATAAGGGAGAAAAAATTCAACCAGAACAGCAAGAAGAAAAAAGAATTCAAAAAATAAGGATAAGCTAAGGAGCCTCTAGGAAAATTTCAAATATACCAACATTCAAATCATAGGGGTTCCAGAAGGAGAAGAGGAATAGCAAGAAAATAATGAAAGAAAACTTTCTTAATTTGGTGAAGAACACAGATGTACAAGTCCAGGAATCACAGACAGTCCCATCCAGATGGATGCAAAGAAGACCATACCAAGAGACATCATAGTTAAAATGTCAAAGGTTAAAGATAAAGAGAGACTCTTAAAAGCAGCAAGAGAAATGCAGACAGCTACCTACAAAGGAGTTCCTATAGGATTATCAGCTGATTTCTCAAAGGAAAAATTTCAGGCTAGAAGGGACTGGCAAGAAGTATTCAAAGTGATGAAAAGCAAAGATCTATATCCTGGATTACTCTATCCAGCAAAGCTATCATTTAGAATTGAAAGGCTGATAAAGTGCTTCCCAGACAAGTTAAAGCTAAAGGAGTTCATCATCACCAATCCATTATTATATGAAATGTTAAAGGGACTTTTTTGAAGAAAAAGAAGAAGATCAAAACTATGAACATTAAAATGGCAATAAATTCACAACTGTCATAAATCGAATCTAAAAATCAAACTAAGCAAACAAGTAGAACAGTAATGGAATGATAAATATGGAGATCATTTGGAGGGTTATCAGTTGGGAGGGAGAAGGGGGAAAATGGGCAAAAAGGCACAGGGATTAAGAAGTACAAATTAGTAGGTACAGAATAGACAAGAGCAGTCTTGCTCTTAAGAACATTATAGGAAATGGAATAGGGGGCCAAAGAACTTATATTCATGACCCATGGACATGAACTAAGAAAGGGCTTGTTGGAGGGAATGGGTGGTGCCTGGTGGATGGGAAGAAAGGGGAAAAAATTGGGACAACTATAATAGCTTAATCAATAAGATGTATTTAATAAACATAAAAAATCTTAACATATAATAATGAATAAAAATTATAAATAAACAAGGTAATAATTGCTAATTATTGCTAATGGAAAATATTTTGCTGTGGTTAATTAAAACAGAAAATTTAGAATACACATAGAACACTTCCATTTGTTAACATGAGATTTTATTCCAAAAAGGACTGATGATGAATTCATAAGCACGTCAGGAGAGAGTAGGTAGAGATTGCCAAGGGTATTGTGAAATGGGTTTGTTCATTTTGTGATAACTCATTGAGCTAGACACTTGTAGCTTGAATGTTTTTCTGTGTGTATGTTACTTCAACTAAAGCACTTGAAAATTTTGTCTCCAAGAAGTTTATTTAACATAAGATAAAGTTGATCATATTAGAAAATATAATAAATTAGGTAAATTATGAAATAGCACATGTATTAGGTAGGGCTGCTATGACTCCCTGTCTTGGTATCATGGCCTAGTGTAGCAGGTGTCCTGTAAGGTCCAGTGGCACAGCCTCCCCTACCACCCAAGCTGGGTACTAGAGATACACCCTTCCTGTGGGTGGACTATACCCTCCTCTTGTACTTGAGCCTTGATTTCTGTTGGAAGGTCTATGGGAGAGATTTACCCAGGCCAGTCAGCTGTAAGGACTGGCTGTGACCACTGACCAGCAGCTTCCACCTCCCATGGAAGATCAGCTGTGCAGGGGCAGGGTGGTGGTGCTCTGATGTGGTCTGTAGCTGTCCACTGGTTGCACAGGCTTTGGGGTTTCTTGGGTGGTGCAGGCCAAGGTCAGCTCCCCCCCCCCCCAGTATTTTGCCTGGGGCCACCCTGCCTGAGCTGAAAGGCAATCTGAGATGGCTGCTACTTTGGATGGGCTTGGGGATTTCCAGGCTAAGCCAAGTTGTGATCCAAGGCTGGTGGCTGCTAGTGTCAGGCCTGGGGCCACTTAGCAAGAGGTATAGGGTCTGGCTACTCACTGAGGCTGGCTGTTGCTTGTTTGAGAGGGTTTAGGAAGCTCTACCTACTACATAGAAATGAGCACAGGAAGCCTTCCAAAAATGAGGAGACAAAGAAACATGGCCCAAATGAATGAACAGACCAAAACTCCCCCAAAAGACTAAACAAAATGGAGATAAGCAATCTATCAGATGCAGAGTTCAAACACTTGTTATAAAGATGCTCAAGGAACTTAGTGAGGACCTCAACAGCATAAAAGAGATCCAATCAGAAATAAAAGATAATTAAAATAAAGAACAATTTGCAGGGAAAACAACAGTAGAGTGGATGAAGCCAAGAATCAAATCAATGATTTGGAACATAAGGAAGCAAAAAAACAACCAATCAGGACAATGTGAAGAAAAAGGAATTTAAAAAAAGAAATGAGGATAGTATAAGCAGCCTCTGGTAGAACTTCAAGCATTCCAACACTCACATCATAAGGGTGCCAGAAGAAGAAGAGAAAGAACAAGAAGTTGGAAATCCATTTGAAAAAATAATATAAGAAATCTTCCTTAATTTGGTGAAGGAAATAGACATGGAAGTCCAAGAAGAACAGAGAGTCCCAAACAAGATAAATGAATGCAAAGCGGCCCATTCCAAGACCCGCCATAATTAAAGTACTAAAGGTTAAAGACAGAGAGAATCTTAAAAGCAGCAAGAGAAAAGAAATTAGTTACCTACAAGGGAGTTCCCATAAGATGACAGCTGATTTTTCAAAAGAAACTTTGCAGGCCAGCAGGGATTGGTGAGAAATATTCAAAGTCATGAAAAGCAGGGGCCTACAGCCAAGATTGCTCCACCCAGCAAAGCTATCATTTAAAATCGAAGGGCAGATAAAGAGCTTCCCACACAAGAAGAACTAAAGGAGTTCATCATCACCAAACCATTATTATATGAAATGTTACAGGGACTTATTTAAGAAAAAGAAGATTGAAACCATGAATAATAAAATAGCAATAAGTACATATCCATGAACAATTGAATATAAAAACCAAACTAAGCAAACAGGGAGAACAGAGACAGAATCATGTATATGGAGAGCATTTTGATGGTTGCCAGATGGGAGGAGGGTGTGGGGGAATGGGTGAAGAGGTAAGGGGATTAAGAAGTACAAATTGGTAGTTACAGAATAGCCATGGAAATATAAAGTACAGTATAGGAAAAGGAATCTAAAGAATCTACACATGTTCCATGGATGTGAACAATAGTGGGGAGATTGCCTGAGGGAGTGGGGGTGGTAGGTGGAGGAGAGCAAAAGGGGATAAATTAGGACAACTACAATAGCATAATAAATAAAATGTAATTAAAAAAATAGCTCATGTAGCATACTATATTGGAAAATACATGTGTTCCGGGACACAAAAAAACTTATAATAGTACACCAACAATTTTGTAACAGTTAATGTCACAGCGTATAGCTATAACTAATACAGTTTATAGATAATGCTATATTATTATATATAGAACTTCCTTCCATATATGTGCTTAATTTAATCAGTTTTATCTCAATGGTATTTAGGTTATTTCTAAACTTACTCTCCTAAACAGTGTTGCAATGAATAATCTTGTACATACCACAAAATGCATACATGCAAGTACCTTTGAAGAAGTTTCCCAGGGGTAGAATTGCTGGCTTAAAAGAAATATGCATTTGTTACCTTGACATCCATGGCAAAATGGTCCTCTGTAGAGACTGTCTCAATTTATGCTCAAATAAGCAATATGTGAAAGTAGCTACTTCCACACCCTCAATGCATCTTGTATTACTCGATTTTACCCCCAGACTTGCTTACTTCAGAAAATGCAAAAACCACACAACAAACCAATGTTTTGGTGGCATTATAAATGATCCCCTCCTCTTTTTTTTTTCCTCTGCTTTTTTTTTTTTAGATTTTCTAATTAACAAGAAAAAGTCAAGTTACAGAACAGTGTGTATAATATACTAGCATGGTGTAAAAAATGTTGGGAGAAAATAGAAGTATGTAGTTATTTATATACATGGACGTTCTTTAGAAGGTGAGATAACACACACACTCCCATGAATTGGAGAGGTATTTCCCAGTATTAAGCTTTATTAAAAATGGCAGAGGCCTTCACCATCAAACAACACAGATGTGACAGAGAGGTGTGTGATGTCATGGGGCTCTCTCCCTCACCTGCCATCAAGAGATGCATTCTGTATGTGAGGTTCACAGCATTACCTCCCGCATGTAGTTATCAAGCTTCTCCATTTTATATGGCATAGCCTCCTTGACACCAGAATCAAAGATTCTGGTTCCACTCACTAGAGGCTCTCCTTAGCCAGGGGCTACCCAAGGGTCTTTCAGAGACAATGCCTCTTCCTCCTAAACAAATGTCAATTAGTTCATTCGGAGGGCCACTGAAAAAGTGAGGCCAAGTTGCTTGCCTTGCCCTTGAAGGACATGTCCCCTTTAAAGCAAATGAGTAGATCTCAGAGGGCTAATGTAACTCCTTCCTCACAGCAAGATACACAACAGTGTCTCAGGGAAGTTGGCTGGTTGGGAATGAGGTAAGATAAATATTTTAAACAGAATATCCTTTGGTCCATGTGAATATATTACATATCAAAATGATTATACAAATACAAATAGCGAAAGTAATAAATTAGAAACATGCAGTTTATAACCAATAGAGTGTGATATTTCCAAATTCTCGTTTTGTCCCCTTTCATAGAAAATGCTTCTGTGCTGTAGTTAAACATTGCCAATTTAATTTGGTAATGGAATAGCTGGCACGGGGAAGATTGGGAGCATGGAAAAGAATGTAACAAGATTAAAATTCTTTGGCTAAGAACAGCACAGATCCTTGTGTTTGGTTTTGGAGCTCTGCCTAATAACAGCCTTTTATTCTTCCTGAATTATATTAGTGGATTTTATGTGCTTTTGGAATATATTAATGACATTTCCATTTTTAAGTTTGACCATTGGATTTTGTGTTTTCTGAAATAATAGGTAAGCTTCAGGACATTGCCCATTAGTCTGTCTCTGTCGCTTTATTGGCTTAGCAAGACATAGCTGTTTTGCCTCAGGTACAGATAGAGTATATTACAGACCTAGAATTTGGGTTGAATTTGGCCTGCCACTTGCTATTTACGTGACTTCAAAGTTACTCAAGTTTTCTCAGTTTCACTGATATCATCCCCATCTGTATAACAGGGATATTAACGCCAAGTGTTTTAGCTCAGGTTCCCGGGGACAAAAGAGCCCGAGGCAGGTTGAAAGCACTGATCCTTAATTTGGATGAGCACCCTGTGTGTATGTGTGTCTGAAAATCTGGAGCAGCAGGAGTAATGGAAAGAAGGGGAGGGAGGCACAAAGAGGAACAGAGCTAGGGTAGTCAGCCGATATGTATCCTCCTGGCACATGCATCAGACCAGTCCATTGGAGGAAAGAAAAGGAGGGAATATATTAGCCGGCCTTCCCACACATCCTCTTCCCCACTGGGCAAAGTTTGCATCAGTGGAATTTAACCCTTCCACAGTGTCAAGTGGCTTCATTTGGCCCTTTCCGCCATCACTTGAGATGCCATATACCAAGCCCTGTGGTGTGATAGTTCATTGAAAGTCTCAAGTGTTTGGAGGAGTCAGAACTAATAGGCCTGTCTGGCTGCTTAGTGGTGGCCATGGGGGAGGCCAGCCCCAGGCAGGGTGCATGAGCTGGAGCTGAGCTGACACACATGGAAGGGGGCTGGTGTTCCTGGAGGTGGCTGGTGTCCGGAGAATTGAGGATGTGAATAATAATGTTTGTATCCAGTGTACTTACTTTGCCTCTATGTGTGTGTGAGATGGCAAAATAAAGTAAAGTGTTTCATGCCTGATGCACTGAAGCACTCAACAATGCTAGGTCCCTTGACTGGTTATAATAACTGCCCTATTTATCCCCTTGGGATATGAGTGAAATTAAGTATATGTTAGGTATGTTTATCCTTTGAACACTATAAAGAATTTTTCTTGAAAGTTCGAAGATGGATTCTAAAAGCTCTCATCATAAGGAAAAATATTTTTCCCTTTTTTGTATCTAAATAAAATAATGAGTGTTGACTAAACTTATTGAGGTAATCGTTTCATGGTATATAAAGTCAAGTCATTATTGTGTATACCTTAAACTTATGTAGTGCTGCATGCCAATCGTATCTCAGTAAAATGGAAGAAAAACCCCCTTTAACTTCAACACGTTAGCAATATTTTGCCAGTATTGTTTTGTTAATGTCTTCCTACACAAATTTTAAATCAAATCCTTGGTATAATAATGTTTTACTCACAAAAGCTTCAGAATTCACTACTAACAAATAAGACCTTTAAAAAAACCCCAAATTACATTCTTATCATATCTAAGAAAACAAAAAAAAATACTTAAAACCATTTGATACAGTCTGTTCAAATTTCCTGAATTTCTTGCTTATGTCTTTTAACTGTTGATATGATTAGGTCCCAAAGTCAACATAGTGCATTTGGTTGATAAGTCCTCTGTTTCTTTTATACCATTTATATTTTGAAGGAACCTGTCCATTTTTTCTGTAGAAGTTCCCTATTTGTAATTAGGATGAGATAATCAAGTCTACCCCCATCCTTAACCTCTGGTAATGACTGATCTGTTATTGGTCCATACAATCTTGTACTTTCTGGCATGTTGTCAAATGGAATCAGAGTAGGAAGCCTTTTAAGTGACTTCCTTCACATCACATAATATGTTTGAGATTCTTTCAGGTTGGCATATCAGTAGTCTCTTCCTTTCTGTTGCTGAGTGTATTCCACTGTATCTTTTTCTAATTAAGGGTCATTTTAGTTATTTCCAGTATGAAGCAACTATGAATAAAACTAATATGTATATTAGCATATAGGTTTTGGTGAGAACTTAGGTTTTCATTTGGCTTGAATAGGATTTCGGACAAAATGGTAACGGTATGTTTAACTTCACCGGAAACGGCCGTCTGTGCCCCCTAAAGGCAGTCCCGTGTTGCGTTCTTACAGCCAGTGTGTGAGAGTTTGAGTGGCTGCATACCCTCGCCTTCCCTCGGAAACTCAGGGCTTTTGTTTGTCTGTTTAATATCTTAGTCATTCTAATAGGTACTTAGTGTCATCTTGTTCTCATTTGCATTTCTGTAGGACGTGACCTTGAGCACCTTTTCATTTGCTTATCTGCCATCTATATATCTTCTTTGGTGAAGTATTTGTTCAAATCTTTGTCCAACTTTTTATTGGGACATTTTTTTGTTATTTTTTTGAATTCTTTCTATTTTTTGGATATATCATTCCTTAGATAGGGAATTAGCAAAAACTTTTTTTTAATCAGTTTGTGCCTTATCTTTTCATATCCTTCAGTTTCTTTTGCAATGGAAAATTGTGAATTTTGATGGAATCAGACTTATAATTTTTTCCTTTATGGATTATGCTTTTGGTGTTGTATCTGAGAACTATTTCCCTAGCTCAAGGGCACAGACATTTTCTCCTATGTTTTGTTCTAAAAGTTTAATTGTTGAGTAAATTTTTTTATATATGGCATGAAGTATAAGTCAAGGTTCATTTTATTCCTTGTGGGTATCAACCTGAGCATTATTTGTTGAAAAGACAACAAATTATTGTTTTATTAAATTGCCTTTGCATCCTTCTCAAAATTCAGTTAACCATGTTTGCGTGGGTCTGTTCCTGGATTTTCTACTCAGTTCCATTGAGGTAGATGTCTCTCCTTCCCCAATACCTCGTGAAAAAGAAGGGGCGGTGCTGTGTCTCCTGGAGTTAGCGGTATTGCAGGCTCCTGTCGTCTTTCCGTCCTGCCCTTCTCAGGATGTGACTTGAATCCTTATAGATACAGGATAGTCCCAGATCCCTGCAGGCAAGGAGAAGGGCCAGGGGCTAAGGTCTTTTTTCAGGAGAAAAAAATAGCACTTTGATTTGTTAAGACACTGAAGTAGTGCTTCCTGTTACACATTAACCCAATTCTCAATGACACATTATTACTTTTATCACAAATGCCAAACTGTATTATTACATTTTCTTTTTCCGCCCTCAAAATATATACAGAGAATAACATCCCAGCCTAACATCTCAGCATGTACCACGGCTGGGCATGTGGTGGGCTGAGGAAATGCACAAAGTCCAGGGTCCTGGAGGTGAGTAAGTAAGACGGAAGGTTGTAGGAGGTGACATCAGAAACTTGCTCTGATGAAAGCCGAGAGCGAACCTTTGTAGGTCGTGGGAAGGAGTTGGCTTTTCCTCTGGGATAAATGAGAAGCTATTGCAGGGTTTTGAGCAAAGGAATGTCATCATCTTCTCATGTTGTAACAGGGTGACTCTGACTGAAATTTCTTAACTGACTCTGGCAGCAGCTCTCAAAGTTTAGCGTGCATCTGACTTACCTGAAAGGCTTGTAAAAACCACAGATTGCTGGCTTTCATCTCCAGTTTCTGATTGAAGAGGGATGGGATGGGGCCTGGACGCTGCATTTCTAACAAGTACCCACATGATATTGATGCTGCTGGTCTGGGCGCCGACTCAGAGAACCTCTGGACCTTAGGGAGTAAGTATAGCATCAAGAAAGCCCTTAAGCTCCTCTTTCCCTGCAATAGTCATATTATACTTAAAAAAACCAATCCCCCCCAGAAAGTAGCTTTCTTCTTAATTGTAGCCATTCCTTTTTTCTCTCAAAATGAAAAAAAAAATCAAAGAGTGTGTTAACATTGTCGCACCACTTCATAGCAACAACCTAATTTGATTCTCTTTTGGTGACTGCCCCAAATTTAATTAGATACATAATCCAGGGTCATTCGTAGTTTGCCCGTTTACTCCAGGGGACAATGGGTTTTTGAAAGCTGGTTCTGAAATCAACTGATGTGCCCCGTGCCCTCTGTGGGAGTGTGCGTTGTTGCTAAGACTCCACATGCATGGATTTGGATATTACCAGAAAAGTTTTTAATGGGCTGTCCCCTGGAATGACCTCATGTGATAGCATCCAGAGCCAAGGTTCAAGTGGGGTAATATATGAGAAGATCTTGATACTGTATAAACTGTATATAGACGTTATTTATTGTTACTATTGCTGTGATAAATAATGCTGAATCAGTGGATCAGCTTGCACCATCAGCACAATCATGTTAGAAGGGGAGTTAGCAGTGTGATGGTTTTGTGTGTGTGTGTGTGATACTAGTTGGGTTTTGGACTAGAGAACTCTAATACAGTTTCTTAACTAGTTCCTAAAAACACTGTGTTGTCAGTGCATCCAAAAGTATTAACATTTTGAGCCAGATCATTTCTTTGGTGGATGGAGAGTGGCTGTCTTATGTACTGTCACAAGTTTGGCAGCATCCCTGGCCCCTGCCCTCTAGATGCTGGTGCCAGCTCCCCAGTTCTAACAAGAAAAATTATTTTCAAACATTGTCAAACATTCCCCAGGGGAAAATAACCCCAGGTGGAGTATCACTGTTGTGTATATAGTTATTTATGTCTTGGTTCACTTATAACAAAGCAAAATAGTATTCAAGAGCAGTACTCTCACCTCACCTAACTGGACTATTGCCCTTGGGCAGTGCTAAATGAGAGATGCTTAACTCCTGGAGTGCAAGGGAGTTATTCAAAGTGCAGAAGTAGATACTGGAACGGCCAAAATGAATACACCAGAAAAACTAACCCCGGATCTCAGAAATCCCTGAAGTAAACAAAGTCTATCCATTGGTTTTTGGCTTGGAACCACCACCTGACTGTTACTGCGCATGAGTACGTGGATCACCCGAGAAGTTCTGCCACTGTCTGCCGGGCACCTGGGGCTGGCTGCCACTGCCTCTCACATATCTGCCAGGGGCGGCAGCTGTCAGTGGGGATGACGGGGTGCTGGGCCAAATGCTTCTCATCATCCTGCAGGCTTCCAAATGGGTAAATGTCTGGGAAAAAAATTTTAAATGCCCAAATTAGCACAAATAAATAGAAAACTTGATGAGGAAAATAACCACTAAGAGTCACTAAAAATGCTCCTAGCTTTCAAGTGAATTATATACATTTTGAATAAGAGATTATCTTGGTTTTAAAAAAGAAGCCCTACTGATATTTTTAAAATGTTCATTCTAACTCTGAAATCTCAAAGAAGTTCCAATCAAAATCTCCACAGGGTATTTTAAGAAATGGAAAACTAGTCTTAAATTTATGATAAATAATCATGTTCCCTTTGGAAAAAGAAGAGATAAGAGGAAGGACATGCCAAACTAGCCAAGTGTATGCTGCTTCAGAGGGTTTTTGTCCCAGATAAGGGTTCGCCTAGGGAAAAGAACCCCAGTCTCCGGTGAAATCCCATTTCGCCAGAAATAAAGACATGCTACAAACCCATAGTAATAAGAACAAAGTCCTGAGACCATATAGAAAGCTCATCACCATCATCATCATCATCATCATCATCATCAGATTTATGTGTATGGAAACTTGGTATAAGATAGAGGGGACACCTCGAATCAGTAGGGAAATGATGACTTGTTAACGAAATGGTGTGTTAGGGAAACTAGATAAACATTGGAAATAAGGTTGGATCCCTTCCTCACACTATATCTTCAGTGAGGGTGGCTAAGGACTTAAGAAATACTCAAAAAAGCACAGACCATTAGGTAAAAATATTAGGTGGATTTGCCTTACAAAATAAATAAGAGTTTTTGTCAATGTGGTACATCATAGACAAAGTTTGGGAGAGGAGAAATGCTGTGTCAAAATCCTATAAGATATTCATATCAATAATATGCAAGGAATAATATACAGGAAAGAGTGGATACCCAATAGAAAAATAGGCAAAATATCTGAATAAGCAATTCATAATAGAGACAAAAACAGATAGCAAGGATATGAAGAATTACCTTACCACACTAGAAATCAGATTATGGAATGCAACAATAACAAACATGTATTTTTTGGAAAAAAACAAAATAAAAAGCCCCAGTGATATTGTATCAACTGTTAACTAGGGATGGGAGCCCTTATGCATTCCTGGTACAATATGGACAGTGCAGTATTCAGAAGTATTCATTATTTCATGAATTCATATCTGTAAAATCCTTAGAAATTACCCCTGAGATTATAAACCATAGAAATTCCTGCATGAGGGTCTTACGCAAAAATGCTTATCTAAGTATTACTTGTGGTACCAAGAGTAAGAGGCAATCTACTTGTCTCTCACTAGAAAAAAAAAAACGGAAACAAAAAAGTGATGGATATTGTGTGATAGTCAGACACCAAGAATTAGAAGCAGAACCAGTAAAGGGAGGGTCCTAAAAAGAGTTTGGGGTGACAATAAGAAACTGAACAGGATCTAGAGCAAAATACTGGGGGAGATGCTGCAGGTGATACACTAAGATAAAAGTAAGAGAGAGGCTTTGCATGTAACAGTGATAGTGTCCCAAGAGTTAGGTGCATGCTCGTCCTAACTCTGCACTTAGCTGAACAAAGCCGAACACTTCCGCGTGTTTCTCCACTGCAGATATGTGGCCTGTCTCGTTGAGACTGCCCTTTAGTCTGACATCTACGTGACAGATGAACATTAAATCCACTGCCCAAACAAGTTTTTATCCTATATATGTCTTGTTTTTATCCTCAACAGCATTTTAAAAAATCATTTTATTAGAATGATCAACACACATGCTTATAATTTCACATAAATTAGGAAACCCAAGTAGAAACATATGTATTTATTCATACACATTCTCACAAGGGTGAGTTATGGGTCTTCCGAAGCTTGACTAGTATGTCTTAATATGGTGCCCACATAATTTATTTTTACCTTCTTTTTTAGGTTGGTGATTTTTACTGAATCTGATGATCATTCTAACTGCTATCAAAATCAGGAAAACAAAGCTCAGAAAAAAATGCCCCTATTACTTCAAATAGTTTAAATAAATAGGAAATAGAGTTCCTTATCCTCGAATAATTTGAATAAAATTCATCGACAATTTTTATATTTTATTTAAAGGAAACTATTGCAAGTATTATTTCTGAAGCAACAAACACCCTTCATTTGCTATAAGGAAAATAAAAAAGATTCCTTAAATAATAATAGCTTTTTATCACCCAGTAAAGTCATACATAAGCACATTTTTTATTCTGTTAACATGATTTTCCTTCCACTCCCTTTCTTGCTTAGTTTAAATAAGGAGGCCTGTAACTAATATGTGGACACCCCACACCACTCTCTCTACTGTACACTGACCAAGAAAAAAGAAAAAATGCATTCTAAGGTATTTTGTTTCTGAGAATGAATGAAGCTGAAAGTTTCCCGGCAGGTGGGGTTCTAAAATTGATTGGTTCTAGTTGATTTTTAGGATTTGTGCCGCTAGATGGCGATAGAGTTTACAACTACACAAGTAGGCTATAGAATCTTTTAATTACTGTACTATTCGTGCATTTGATTTATTTATTTTAAATTATTCCTTATTACACAATTTTAATTATTACTCAGATAACTGCAAGATACTATTAATTTTTAGAACCTTGTCTCTCTTTCTTTATGCAATCTTTAATATGTCACATAAGTATTACATACTTTTTAAATGATATATGCTATATGTATTACATATAAATTTAAAATATAAGGTACAGATAAGTGTTAAACAGCAGCACATGAACCTTTGTTCACTGTCTCATAAATAAAGTTTAATCCCAGAACTTGCCGAACTTCACAATGGAATAAAAAAATTTTTTAACCCATTCAGTAGTTTGACAAACAGTAAGAACCTAATATATATCAAATAATTGGAATCACTTGGCTCTTGTCTTCTCCTAGATGCTACTTAAGAGAACAATAATCACTTCAAAAACATGCTATATCTTTAAAAATACAATTACATGACTTGAATTTGACAGTCATAACAGGGTATCAAACTCAATGATTACACTGAACTCAATCTTTGTTGCATCTCCTAAAATAATCATATTCCTACACTTATTTTAAAAGTTTCCTGGTCATAGTCATCAAACACACAAAGAGATGAAAAAAATAACTATACCTGTTCAAGTGTCTAAAGTTGGATGAAGCTAAAATGTATCATGTGACTATAAATGAGAGTAAATTTCACATTTCCGTGGTTCATGTGACTTCTTGCTTACTTGGAGAAGTCACCAAACATCATTTAATAACCATATAACAAAAGAGGGCCCCTTAATTACGTGAGGGATGTGCAGAGTGTGTTTACTCAATGTTTATGTTTTTCCTACGTTGTCCTCTTGCCCAGAGAGCAGGCGCCTCTCTGACCCAGTCCTGAATTTTGGAATGAACTTTAATATGTTCCCATGTTCATCCCACTCCATGGCACCCCTGCTCTGAGCTGAGAGACACCAGCACCAGCTGCCATGCTACTCAGAGAGGTCTGGGTGCCAGACCTCCAGGGCCCCTCCTCCAAGCCCAGCTGGCCAGTCCTCCCTCTGCAGAGGTCTGAGGTTTGGCTCCACAGTGTCCCTTTACTCAATTTCTCATTTTAAGTAATACAGCACTTTCCTTTTATTTTCTTAGCCCTGGGGGTGCTAAGTTGCTTCTTGCAGTAGCTAATTCAGCAATAACTCTCTCCTTTTTTCTTTCTTTTATATTTTATTTCTTCAGTGCTGGGTTAACAATTCTTTTTACTGAATTTCTCACTGTCAGCTAAACGGGCATGGTTTCTGTCCTCTGAGTAGACAGTGACTGATAAACCCTTCCGTTTGCCTGAAGTGCTCTTCAAACCTTCTGCTGAAATCTGGGTAAATTTCTCATCCAGGATGAGAAGTGAACTAATACATAGTAAACATTTATCTTTCTTCTGAAATTAAAATAAGAGATTCCAAATGACAGGATAGAAAAACACAAAGGGAGGTTGAGCAAACATGCCAGTTATTTTGACAAAGTATGTATCTTGATTTGACAGTGAAAACATATTGTTAAAATATTATTACTTAAGTCAACTGGAAAAATACAGTTTGACCACTTCAAAAAATGAGGAGACACTTTGACTCTGAAACTGGAAGCATCAGTGTCCCATAAAATAGTGAAAGAAAGCTGATTGAGGAATTGTGTTATATAGTCCATAAAGTTAGCAAAAACCCCTTGTGTTTTACATAACTTCTTGTTCTTGGAGATGAAGGAAACCATTTGGACCATTTCATTTTTATTCAACAGCCTGTCTTTCTCAGAGAGTAACCACAGTTTAATTGGGAAGGAGTAGTCAGAGGAAAATTAAATTAGCTGGGATTAAGATTCTAGTATTATGGTTTCTTATCTATTTGATAGCTCCTGTTTATCTGTAACATTTCCCAGATAATGAACTAGAATAAATGGCTCAGTTTTATTTTGTTTTGTTTGGTTTAATGAAATGTCCTAGCTTGTTTCTCTTATTATATGTTACCATTGCAACTATATTTCTGGAGATTCAATTCTCCTTCTCATGATAATCATACCTGCTTTTTAAAATGAGCATATTTCCTTACAATAATAATCCTTGTTTTTCTTTAAAAAATTGAAGATATATTAAATTATATGGAAGAAAGTAAAAATCGCCTGAAATCTCATCATCTTAACTCACTATGCACTCACATTAATTTACATATATTTATGTAAAATCTATAATAGAAACCTTTTTATAGAGCCAGGCTAACATACTTTATTCTCCAAAAGACTGTTAAATAATCTATCCAACTCCTCCCCTCAAGACAATAGATAGGGACTTAAGGAGAAACATTGGTGAAAGCAAAGCTAGGGGCCACGGAGTCTGGATTACTAGTTCATGGGCCTTCTCATCTTCAACTGAAGTTGAAAATGCAAAATTTTTACCTTACCATGGATTGTGATTGTAGTGTCTGACCTTATGCCTTAGTACTGGGATTAGTACCTAAAGTGAGTAAAAGGAAGGAAATAACAAAGATCAGAGAGGAAACAAATAAAATAGAGTCTAAAAAAATGATACAAAAGATCAATGAATTTAAGGGCTGGTTCTTTGAAAAGATAAACAAGATTGACAAATCTTTCACCAGGCTCATTAAGAAAAAAAGAGAGAGGACGTAAATATATAAAATCAGAAATGAAAAAGGAGAAATAACAATGGACACCAAAGAACTACAAAGGATTGTAAGAAAATATCATGAACAACTATGTGCCAACAAACTGCGCAACCTGGATGAAATGGATAAATTCCTAGAAACATACTATCTTCCCAAATTAAATCAGGAAGAATCGGAGAACTTGGATAGACAAATTACACCTAGTGAAATTGAAGCAGCAATCAAAAAACTCCCAACAAACAAAAGCCCTGGATCAGATAGCTTCATAGGTGAATTTTACCAAACATTCTCAGAAGAATTAACACTTCTCCTTCTCAAACTATTTCAAGAAATTCAAGAGGAAGAAAAGCTCCTGAGCTCATTTTATGAGGCCAGCATCCCAAGCCCAGATAAAGACACTAGAAGTAAAGAAAATTATAGGCCCAAATCCCTCATGAACATATGCTAAATCCTTAACAAAATATTAGCTAACTGAACACAGCAATGCATTAAAGAGATTATACACCATGATTAAGTAGGATTTATTCCAGGAATGCAAGGTTAGTATAACATTCACAAATCAATAGATGTGCATCGCCACATAAACAAAATGAATGCTAAAAACTACATGATCACATCAATAGATGCAGGAAAATCATTTGATAAAACCGAGCACCCATTTATGATACAAGCTCACAGCAAAATAGAAATAGAAGGGACATACCTAAACATAATGAAGGCCATGTATGACAAAGCCCCTGCCAGCATCATATTCAACAGACAGAAACTACAAGTGTCCCTTTAAGACTGGAACAAGACAGGGACATCCACTTTCACCTCTCTTATTCAACAAAGTACTGGAAGTCCTAGTCACGACAATCAGACAAGAAGTAGAAATAAAAGGCATCCAAATTGGAAAGGGAGAAGTACAACTGCCTTTATTTCCAGATGACATGATTCTGTACATAGAGAACCCCAAAGGTTCTACCAAGAGACTACTAGAACTGATAAGTGAATTCAACAAAGTAGCAGGATACAGTACTAATATCCAGAAATTAGTTACATTTTATATCCCAATAATAAACTAACAGAAAGGGAAATTAAGAAAACAAGCCCATTTACAATTGCTTCAAAAAGAATAAAATACCTAGGAATAAACCTAACCAAGGATGTAAAAGACAGAATATTAGCTAACTGAACACAGCAATGCATTAAAGAGATTATACACCATGAGAGATTATACACCATATGCTTGGAAAATTATAAAACAGTAAAGAAAGAAATTGAAGAAGATACAAATAAGTGGAAGCACATACCCTGTTCATGGATAGAAAGCATGAATATCATTAAAATGCCCATACTACCCAAAGTAATCTATAGATTCAATATAATTCCTATCAAGATTCCAATCACGTATTTCACAGGACTAGAACAAATATGTCAAAAATTTATATGGAACCACAAAAGGCCCTACATAGCAACAGTGATCCTGAGAAAAAAGAACAAAGTTGGAGGAATCACACTATCTAACATCAGGCCTAGTAATCAAAACAGCATGGTAGGGGCATAAAACAGACAGATCAATGGAACGGAACAGAGGGCCCAGAAATAAACCCACACCTTTATAGTCAATATTTGGCAGAGGGAAAAAGCACATACAATGGGGTAAAGATAGTTTATTCAATAAATGTTGGGAAAATTGGACAGATATGTGCAGGAAAATGAAACTAGACCACCTTCTGATGTAACACACAGAATACATTCAAAATGGGTTAAAGACTTTAATGTTAGACTCGATACCATAAACATCCTAGTGAAAAACATACGCAGTAAAATCTCAAACATTGCTTGTAGCAATATTTTTTAATATATCTCCTCAGGCAAGGGAAACAAAAGGAAAAAAAAACCAAGTGGGACTACATCAGACTAAACAGTTGTTGCGCAGTAAAGGAATACATCAACAAAATAAAAAGACAACCCACAGAATGGGAAAACATATACACCGATACACCTGATAAGGGGTTAATACCCAAAGTTTATAAATTACTTAAAAATTCAACACCAAAAAAACAAACAACCCCATTAAAAAGTAGGCAAAGGACCTTAATGGGCACTTCTCCAAAGAGGACATACAAATGGCCAATAGACATATGAAAGGATTCTCAATGTCACCAATCATCAGAGAAGTATAAATTAAAAATACAATGAGATACCATTTCACACCTGTCAGAATGGCTATCATCAATAAATCAACAAGTGCTGAGGATAAAGGGAAACTTTTTGCACTGTTGGTGGGAATGCCAATGTGAAAGCAGTATGGAGATGCCTCAAATAATTAAAAATGGATCTGCCTTCTGACCCAGCAACCCCACTTCTGGGAATATATCTGAAGGAACCCAAAACACTAATTTGAATGAACATAAGCAATCCTGTGTTCATTGCAGTGTTATTTACAATCACCAAGGTATGGAGCAGCTCAAGTGTCCATCAGTAGATGAGTAGATAAAACAACTATGGGACATTTACACAATTGATTACTGTTCAACCTTATAAAAGATGAAAGTATTACCCTTTGCTATAGTATGGATGGACATGGAAAACCTTATGCTAAGTGAAATAAGCCAGTTAGAGAAAGACGAATGCTATTGACTTTACTCATATGTGGAATCTAATGAATAAGCTAAACTAAAAGTAAAATAGATATAGACCCAGAGAGAGAGCAGGATGACAACTAAATAGAGTGGAGGGGTGGTGGAAGGGGTGGTGGGACTGAGCAAAAAGGAAAAAGGACTCCTGCACATGGACAACAGTGTGGTGATTGCTGGGGAGAGGAGTATAAGGGGACTAAATAGTAATGGAAAAAATATAATAAAGATTTATTTGAAAAAAAGGAATAAATTTTTATTTTCAATAGCTAATGAAATATTTCCAAGTCACTTGTTAATATCTATATATTTTTTTGCTTTCTTTTTAATTTGTTGACTTAAAATAATAAATGGAGAGATTTTTCTGATATTGTGTTGAGTATCCTGAATTCTACCCTGTATTTCACATGTATTATTTTTGAATTGCTGACTTTATATAAACAAGAGTGAGAATTTTCCAAGTTTGTTCCTCTATTAAGAGGTAACAATAAAAACATATATTCTGAAAAACAACATTTACATGGCTTTAGTGCCATTTTTATGCTTTTTAAAGAATAATTATGTTTTCAATCTCTTTTTTCTTTTTATTTATTTTCTTTTTTTTATTGTTGTTCAATTACAGTTGTCTGCATTTTCTCCCCACCCCTCCACCCCACCCCAGCCAAACTCACCTCCCTCCTCCCCCTTGATTTTATCCATGTGTCCTTTATAGTAGTTCCTGAAAACCCCTCTCCTCACTACCCCCTCCCCACTCCCCTCTGGCTATTGTTAGATTGTTCTTAACTTCAATGTCTCTGGTTTTATTTTGTTTGCTTTTTTCTTTTGTTAATTATGTTCCTGTTAAAGGTGAGATCAAATGGTATTTGTCCCTCACCACCTGGCTTTTTTCACTTAGCATAATGCTCTCCAGTTCCTTCTTGGGCAATTGGTCCCCTCATGTATTTTACACATTTGGAGGTCAATCTGGCCAATTTTCATTTTTCTAATAAAGTATCCATTTTCTGTAAATTTTCAAATTTTGTATAACAGAATTACATGTAATCATTTCTTTTCATTTATTTTTATTTTAGTTTTTCATTAGAAGTGACTATGTTTTACTTTCCATTTTATCCACTAATCATATTTATCTATTTTAGGTTTAGCATTTGTTTATCCATTAGGCTACATTTTTTAATTTAATATTTTAAAATTTTAGTTTATATCTTTTTCATCCCCTTTTCATTTTCATTTATTGTATGTTCTTCCAGTTTCTAAATGAGTGTGAACATAGTGGTTAAGGGTATACATGCAAACCGGACTTCCCTGGCTTTGAATACTGGCACCAGCACTGTCTGGCTGTGTTACACTCATCCTTTCTGTATCTCAGTTTCTTCGTCTGAATAACAGGGATAATAATATCCACTTCATAAAGATCTGTAAGAAGTAAATAACTATATGTACATATAGTTATACATATAAAGAAGACAGTATAGTTAGAGCACAGTACAATACTCAGCATATACTAAGCATTGTGAACTACAGGAATTTTTTTGTTTATTCTATTTCTCTTTTGATAATAAAGGCATTTCAGACTGTATGTTTTCCTCTGATTATGCTTTAGCTGTTTCTCAACTGTTGTGAAGTGTTCTTTATAGTTTTTTTATATGTAGATTTTCATTTAACTTTGTTTTCCTAATTCAAAGGTATTATGTTTAATAATTTTAATTCATTTTTGGACATAATTTTATTATGTTTAGAGGTTATGATTAGAAGTTGTGGCATATAAAGTTGATTTTATCAGTTTTGGTTGGTCAATTATATGATTAGATTTTATAAATACATAAGAGAAAATTGCATATTCTCTACATATAAATATTTGCTGTATTATGAGATCAGTTATTGATTGTTATTCATTTTCTGTTCAAGAGCTTACTGATTCTGAAAGTGGTATTTATAATATCTCACCATAGTTTTATATGTTATTAACATCTCCCTGCATTTCTAATTGTTTTTGTTTTGCATATTTAACTGCCATATTCATTGGTTTATAATCTTTATATCTTCCTCAGTAACTGTGCCTTTTGTCTCACATAATATTCTGTAATCCTGTTAGTGCATTCTATTTAAGTTCTCCTACTTTACATTAGTACTGTAAAACTTGTGTTCTTTTAATTTTTGTTTGCCTTGGAGCTAACATGCCACTATGAATATTTCTCCTTTTTCTTGAAGGAATATTTTCCTTCTTTCTTAAGTCTGTTATAAAATTCTATTTACTCTTGAAGTTCAGGAATTTTACCAGGATATGCCAAGTCTCATTTTACCAGCACTCAGAGAAATTCATTCAGTCCTTCAACTATGAAGGATTTATTTTTCCTTCACTCAGAGCAAATTTCTTTCATTATTTAATTACCTCTCTTCCATCTTTTCCTTTATCTCTATTTGGAATTCTTATTAACTGCATATTAGAGTGACTGGAGTTATATTCCACTCCCAGATAAGGTCAAGTTAAAGGAGTTCATCATCACCAAGCCCTTATTATATGAAATGTTAAAGGGACTTATCTAAGAAAAAGAAGATGATCAAAAATATGAACAGTAAAATGACAACAAACTCAACAACTATCAACAACTGAACCTAAAAAACAAAAACAAACTAAGCAACGACTAGAACAGGAACAGAATCACAGAAATAGAGATCACATGGAGGGTTATCAGTGGGGAGAGGAAGAGGAGAGAATGGTGGGGAAAAGGTACAGGGAATAAGAAACAGAACAGATAGGCACGTAATAGATAGGGGGAGGTTAAGAATAGTATAGGAAATGGAGAAGCCAAAGAACTTATATGTACAAACCATGGACATGAACTAACTGGGGAATTCTGGTGGAAGGACTGGTACAGAGCAGAGGGGGGAAAAGGGGAGAAAAAATGGGACAACTGTAGTAGCATAATCAGTAAAACATACTTTTAAAAATCTAAAAAATACATCAAATAATTTATTAAAAGCAATTTAATTTCATCTGAGAGGAGCAACTATGGTATCTTTTATAACCTTAAAATTTACAAAGGGAAGTTTTTTAGTATTTATTTATTTATTTTTTAAATCAGACAAGAAGAAGAAATAACAGACATTCCAATTAGGAAGGAGAAAGTAAAACTGTCATATTCAGATGACATGATATTATATATGGAAAATCATAGGATGCACCAAAAAAATGACTATTTCTAATAAATGAATTTGGCAAAGTAGCAGGATAAAAAATTAATATTCAGAAATTGGTGGCATTTTTATTAATCAATATTGAACTATCAAGTAGAAATTAAGCAAACAATCCCATTTACTATTGCAACAACAACAACAAAAAAGTTATCTAGGAATAAATTTAACCAAGGAGTTAAAAGACCTTTACTTGGAAAATAATAAGATACTGAAGAAAGAAAATGAGGAAGATACAAATAAGTAGAAATATATATCATGTTCATGGATAGGAAAAATTAACATCATTGAAATGTCCATACTTACCAAAACACTCTGCATTTCAATACAATTCTTCTTAAAATACAAATGACATATCTCACATACCTAGAACAAGTATTCCAAAAATTTATATGGAACCACAAAAGACCCTGAATAGCCTCTGGAATCTTGAGAAAGAAGAACAAAGTTGAAGGTATCACACTATCTGATGTCAAACTATACCAAGGCCATTGCAATCAAAATAGCCCAGTACTGGCATAAAAACAGGCAACAGATCAATGGAACAGAACAAAGAGCCCAGAAATAAACCCATACCTTTGTGGTCTATTAATATCTGACAAAAGATGATGGAACATACAAAGGAGTAAAGATAGTCTCTTTAATAAATGGTGTTGGATAAATTGGACAGATACATGCAAAAGAATGGGACTAGACCACCAACTTACATCACAAACCAGAATAAATTCAAAATGGATAGGAGATTGAAATGTAAGTCAAAAAAACATCAAAATCCTAGAAAATATATGCAGTACAATTTCAGACATTTCTTATAGCAATGTTTTTGCTGATATATCTTCTGAACCAAGGGAAACAAAGGAAAAATAAACAAATGGGACTACATCGAACTAAAAAGTTTTTGCACAACAAAAGAAATCATCAATAAAATGAAAAGGGAACCCATTTGCCAATGATATATTTGATAAGGGCTTAATATCCAAATGGTTTTTGATTTACCTCATGATTTCCAAATATTTGTAATTTTGTTTTGTATTTAGAGATATTAATTCCCCAGGGTCCTACTGCCTCCTATATCCGGTCTCAGCTGTATTGCTCTCCCTGTGAACATCTCTCCTGAATCACAAAATTTGAAAAGTATTTGTCTCAGTTTTTAGTTCCCAAATTACCTTTATGTTTTATAACTAAATCCCTTCACATTTATTTAGTTAGTCAAAATTGCAGTCAGTTCCCTACAGTAGTTCTTTTTGGATAGAAACCACTTATTCAGGGTGATCAGACACATGAGCCCCTCTCTGAATTCTGGGTTAACCTCACTTTATTGTTATTTTTTCACTTAATCATGGTGACTTACCCTTGGGACTCAGCATTAAGTAGATGTTTGGTATCTGCCAGAAACTCCCACAAAAGTCATAATTATTGGTGAAATGGAAGAGGAATTTCTATTATGGTCTTAAACAAGGCAAGGGTAGCTGTTATCACAGTCCCTGTGTTGTTGATCTCAGCCAACATGGTAAAACAAGGGAGAAATTGAATACATTAATTAGAAAGGAAATTATAAAAGCAGCATTATTTAAAGATGTCATCATCTGCCCAGAAAATCTAAGAGTATAAACCAAAATATTACTAGAACTAATAAGAGAATTTATTAAGGGGATAAGACATAAGATTAATGTACAAATCTCACATACCATTTATAAGCAGTGTTACAAATTCTAAAATATCTAGAAATAAACCTATCAGGAGTAAGTATAAGATATATAAGAAGAAAACTCTATAAAAGAACAAAAACGCATGAGTACATAGAGAAATGTGAAACGTTAGATGAACATGATAGTATACATAGAAAACCCTATAGACTTCACCAAAAAACTATTTGACCTAATGAGTGAATTTGGCAAAATAGCAGGATACAAAATGAATATTCAGAAATCAAAGGCATTTGCGTACACCAACAATGAAGTATCAGAAACAGAAACTAGGGGGAAAATTCCATTTACTATAGCAACAACAAAAATAAAGTACTTAGGAATAAACTTAACCAAGGAGGTAAAAACCTGTACTCAGAAAATTGCAGAACACTGAAGAAAGAAATTAAGGAAGATACAAATAACTGGAAGCATATACTGTTCATGGGTTGGAAGAATTAACATCATTAAAACGTCCATACCACCCAAAGCAATCTACAGATTCAATGCAATCCTTATTAAAATACCAATGATATATTTCACAGATTTAGAACAAATATTTTAAAAATTAATATGGAACCAAAATGACTCCGAATAGCCTCAGCTATTTTGAGAAAGAAAAACAAATTAGGAGGGTTCACAATACCTGATATCAAACTATATTACAAGGCCACTGTAATCAAAACAGTCTGGTACTGGCATAAGAACAGACACATGGAACAAAACAGAAAGCCCAGGACTAAACTCATGTCTCTATGGTCAATTAATATTTGACAAAGGGGGTAGGAACATACAATGGAGTAAAAATACCCTCTTCAACAAACAGTGCTGGGAGAACCAGAATGGTACATGCAAAAAAATGAAACTAAACCCACCAACTTACACCATATACCAGAATAAACTCAAAATGGGTAAAAGACTTAAACATAAGCTGGGACACTATAAAAGTCCTAGAGGAAAAAACAGGTGGAAAATTTCAGGTATCCCCTCCAGCAATATTTTCGCTGATATATCCTCTAGGGCAAGGGAAATATAGGAAAGAATGAACAAATGGGACTACATCAAATTAAAAAGCTTCTGCATGGCTAAAGAAAACATCATCAAAACCAACCATGTGGGCAAACATATTTGCCAACGATACTTCAGACAAGGGTTTGAGCTCCAAAATATATAAAGAAATCATACAACTCAACACCAGGAAGACAAACAATCCAATTAAAAAATGGGCAAAGGACCTGAACAGACACTTGTCCCAGGAGGACATACAGAAGGCCCATAGGCAAACAAATAGATGTTCAATATCACTAGCTATCAGAAAGATGCAAGTTAAAAACCACAATGAGATACCACCTCACACTGGTCAGAATGGCCATTATAAACAAATCAATAAACGACTGCTGGCCAGAATGTGGAGAAAAGGGAACTGTAGTGCACTGTTGGTGGGAATGCAGACTGGTGCAGCCACTGTGGAAAACCATATGGAATTTCCTCAAAAAACTAAAAATGGAACTGCCTTTTGACCTGGCAATTTTACTTCTGGGACTATACCTAAGAATCCTGAAACACTAACCCAAAAGAACCTATGCACCCCAATGTTCATAGCAACACAATTTACAATAGCCAAGTGCTGGAAACATCCTAAGTGGCCATCAGTGAGTGGATCAAAAAACCATGGTACATTTACACAGTGGAATACTATGCATCAGAAAGAAAGGAGCTCCTACGTTTCATGACAGCATGGATGGAACTGGAGAGTATTACGCTAAGTGAAGTAAGCCAGGCAGTGAAAGACAAATACCGAATACTATAAAAGGAGCCTAACGAACCTAACGAACAAAATAAGCTAATGAGCAAAACAGAACCAGAGGCAGTGACCAGAAGGGAGGGGGCAATAAGTGGGAAGGGTCTAGTCAAGGAACAGGTATAAATGACCCAGGGACATGGACAACAGGGTGGGGATTGACTGTGGGAGCAGGGGTGGAGATGTGGGAAGGGTAGGTGAGGCAGGGGAGAGCAATGGGGGAAAATTGGGACAACTATAATAGAATAACAATAAAAACAAACAAGTATTAGATGAGACAATTCAATGTTGTAAATATTTCACTTTTCCACACATTATTGTTTATGTTTAAAGCACTAAAAAATTCACACTGGAATTTTTATATAAACTGTAGAAAATACAGTTAAATTTCATCTGAAAGAGGAAAAAAACCAAATATACAAGCAAAAGAATAACCAATACATTTTGCTTTAAAAAATTATAATAAGGGGTAACTTGCCCGGTCTGATAACAGAATTTATTCTAAAACTATAGTATTAAAACAGTGTAGAAAAAATTTTAGAAAATTAACTTATAGGAGTCAGATAGATGGAGTAGACCAATAACAGACTTACCTTAACTGGAAAGTTGAGCATACAATAAAAGTAACATTTTAAATCAAAAAGATTAATTGTTCAGCAAAAGTTACCTGTGAATTCTGCATTTGAAATAAACAAATTCAGTGAACTACTTCAAATTTGTTGCATATTGAGTTTCCCAGGAAATAGTTTTTGAGACAGAGATTTGTTGGCAGGAAATTTATTGGGGATTTGCTCTCTGGATCACTATCTGAGGGGGAAAGAAGCAGCAATGGGCAGAGGGAGAGGTTTGAGCTGCAATTTAGTCTCAGTGGTCTCAGCCAACCGTAAGTGGAGGTCGAAGCTGGGGTGTATTACATTTAATTTTCAGCCCTGGGGTCAGGAAGCCTACATGTTGTAAGTCCCAGGTGAATCAGTTGCTGGATATGAGCTGCCCCTGGGAAGGGTGTGTGACCTTAAATGAGACAGCCCTCCTCAGCTGAGGGCAATTTTCCAGAGAGGGCTGACACTATAACAGTATTCACAAAATGAATTCCAGATGTGTCTAAAAACTAATTGTAGGAAACTAACATATCAGATGTGGATTTTTTAAAAAGTAGAATGTATTTATAATCATAGGGTAAGAAGGCCCTTCTAATGATAGATGAATTTGATGACTTGTGGTTGAGAATGCCTATATATAAACATATTGTAATATAAAGAAAGCCAAAGAGCAGACTGTGAAAAAAAATCTGCTGTGTGATTTAACCAATGCATGATATATGGGATATGACAAAATGTAACTTTACTTTTGCCTCCCAACAGACATCCTAAAAATTATTTAAGTAGTTCAAGCTTCAGTAGGTCCCATGACTTTTCTGTACTATGTTCATGTTAATTTAAAAACATATTCTCATTTCAGTCTAAGATATTAAGCAACACTTCAAAGTTCATTCTAAGATAAGATTTCCCCTCCTCCTTTCTAGTTCTGTGTTGCATCATGTGGGGCACCAGCATTTGAGGAAGGGGATGTGGTTGGATTCCGTTTCTTCCTTATCTCTTCTCACCTCATACCCTCTGACTGACTGTGGTTTTACACACTGCCTTGTGGTAAAGGTTAAGGAAATGGGAGGAGAGGGAACAGGATAGAGCAGGAAACTTTCTGCTTAGCTGGGGATGGCCTCTGTCACAGCTACTTCTCATTCTGTGGGTTTGGCTGACCTTTAAAGGAGACTCTCATGGGAAATTCGGTGTGGTCTTTGTAGACACAGATGATCTCCCTCAACTCCAGTCATAGAAGTCATGCCTCTTTGGTTGATACCTTTGGTAACTTGTGGAGCACTTCTCAGTCTCTCTCCCAGGTTATTTGGTTATTTTGGGCACAATTAGGAAAGACTCTCACATTCCTGGATCCATTGTGAGTGGGGAGGTAGTTACTTCCCAAATGCAGCCCTTTACACACTCTCTCACTAGTTTGCCTGTTGCCTTCCAGTCACTGTCAGCCAGAGACAATCAGCAGTCCACATTTTACCAACTGCAACCATATGGAGAATGTTGCTCACTAGATGTGAGAAGAGAGAAGCATTTGCATGGGACAAAGCCAGGGGTTGGGATGAAACTCACACTGGCCAGAAGCTCTTAAGAAATTCCTTTATAGACTTCCAGTCAAGATGGCAAAGTAGGTAAACACTGTGTTTGCCTCCTCCTATGACCACATCAAAATTACAATGAAGGATATAAAGAAGTCGTGACTGGTAGGAGTGCAGAGAGGCAAAATGAGCTGACCCCACACTCATGTGTGGCAGTTGAGAATTGGGAGGAATATCTCAGCTGCAGATATACCCCCAGAGGAGCAAGGCGTACCAGTTCGCACATCAACTTTCCCAGCCCAAAGCACTGATGCCAGAGAGTAGAGTCCCCACAACATCTGGCTATGGAAATCAGTGGAGATTCCATTCATCAGGTGAGATGGAAGGCTGCTAGAAACCCAGACATCCTCTTAAAGGGCTTGGCAGACTCACTCACTCTTGTGACCCAGTGGAGGGACAGCAGCTTCAGGTACCAGAGAAACACAAGAAACTGAATTGTGTGGCTTTAGGACACAGGTGGCAAACACAGGGCCTGCGGGCTGAATCTGTCCCTCTGACTTGTTTTATCCTGCCCAATACCTTGTTTCTACCCAATAGCAGTGCCGAGCTCTTACTTAACTGTTAAGGAGTAGTTACATTTATACAGTCCTAAAATTATATTCAGCCCTTTGAAGACAACCTCAAGGCTGATGGGTTCCCTGGTGAAAATGAGTTTGACACCCCTGCTTAGGGCAAGGACTGGTGGTCAGCTGCTACTGTTCTAGTGTTGAGCCTTCCTCCAACATAGCCAGCAGGCACTTGTTGAGCCCTACCCCCACATGACCAAATTTGAATTTGCATTACTACTCACCTTACCTGGTGACTCTCTGAGACCCTGCTTCTCCAAACTCACTTACTGTCCAAGGCTCTTTCAATGGGTAAGCCTTGTGGGCAGCTGGCAGGTGGTGGCAGGCCTTGGGGTGCCCTATGCCTTTTGCTGGGCTGGGCAATGGTGGAAGATGGCCTCATTCACAGCATGGCCTCAGCACATGCCTCCAGGTCCAGCATGGACAGTTACAAACCACAGATCACTTTGCAGATCATATGAGGTAGCACTGGGCCAGTCACAGGCAGCTGCTGACCTTGATCTTCAATGGAGCCCCTCCTGAATGTCCGTAGAACCAACACACTTGGTCATCACCTTCAGACAACAACAGAGCACCACTCAATTAGCTCTACAAGTAGCACGCCAGAAGGCAGCCAAAATGGGGAGAAAAAGCAACATGTACCAAATGAAAGGAGAAAACTCCATAAAAACAATAGAATGAAAAGGAGAAAAGCAATCTACCTGATCCAGAATTCAAAGTACTGGTTATAAGATTGCTCAAGGAACTTAGTGAGAATTTCAAAAAAGAGGTAGTAAGCATAAAAAAGACATAGAAATTATAAATGTGAACCAGTCATAAATTAAGAATACAATGACTAAAATGATGGATATGATAGAAGAAATCAACAACTGATTCAATAAGGCAATGATCGAATCAGCTATTTGGAAGACAAAGTAATAGAAAACACCCAATTGAACAACAAAAAGAAAAAAAGAATTGTTAAGAAAGAGGATAGTTTAAGGAAGCTGTGAGACAGCATCTACTATAACGACATTTACATCAGAAGGGTACCAGAAAGAGAGGAAAGAGAGCAAGGGATTGAAAACATATCTGAAGAAATAGTGACTGAAAACTTTCCTATCCTGGTGAAGGTAATAAACATACAAGCCCAGGGAGCACAGAGAATTCCAAACAAGATGAACACATAGAGGCCTACACTAAGTCACATTATAATTAAA
Organism: Desmodus rotundus; assembly: GCF_022682495.2. Lineage (NCBI taxonomy): Eukaryota > Metazoa > Chordata > Mammalia > Chiroptera > Phyllostomidae > Desmodus > Desmodus rotundus. The sequence continues at coordinate 121,153,588 of NC_071392.1, forward strand.
ATGGGAAAAGTTAAAGATAAAGAGAGAATAAAATAGCAAATAAAGTTAACTACAAGGGAGCTCCCATAAAACTTTCAGCTGATTCCTCAACAGAAACTTTTCAGACCAGAAGGAATTGGCAAAAATATTCAAAGTGATGAAAAGCAAGGACCTACAACCAAGACTACTCTACCCAGCTGGACTATCATTTAAAATCGGAGAGAAAAAGACCTTCCCAGATATGAAAAAGCTAAGTGAGTTCATCACCATCAAACCAGTATTACAAGAAATGTTAAAGAGACTTTTTTAAGAAGAAAGGGAAAAAACAACATAAAATAAATAATGAAATGGCAATAATTATACGCCTATTAATAATCACTTTAAATTTAAATGGATTAAATGCTCCAATCAAAAGACATAAGGTAGCTGAATGGATAAGAAAATAAGAACCATATGTATGCTGTCTACAAGAGACCCACTTCAGATCAAAAGACATACACAGACTGAAAATATGGGTAAAAAAGATATTTCATGCAAATGGAATTTTTAAAAAGCTAGGGTGACAATACTTATATCAGACAAAACAGACTTTAAAACAAAGTCTATAATAAGTGATAAAGAAGGGATTTTTATAATGATAAAGGGATTAATTTGTCAACAAGTTATAACCCTTATAAACATTTATGCACCCAATATAGGAGCACTTAAATGTATAAATCAAATCCATATTGATGGACATAAAGGGAAAAATTGACAGTAATAGAATCATAGTAGGGGACTTTAACACCTCATTTTTATCCATGTATAGGTCTTACAGATGGAAAATCAGTAAGGAAACAGTGATCTTAAATGACACATTAAACAAGATGTGTTTAGTTGATATTTTTAGAGCATTTCATTCCAAAGCAGCAGAATATACATTCTTTTCAATTGAACATAAAACATTTTTATGCATAGATCATAGAACACATCTCAATAAATTTAAGTGGATTGAAATCATATCAGGCATCTTCTCCCACCACAATGGTATGAAACCAGAAATCAATTACAAGAAAAATCTGACAAATACACTCATGGAAGAAAAATAACATGTTACTAAACAATGAGTGGGTTAATAATGAGATCAAGGAAAGAATCAAAAGATAACTTGAGATAAATGATAATGAAAACACAACAACCCCAAATCTCTGGGATACAGCAAAAGCAGTCCTAAGAGGAAAATTCATAGCAATACTTGCCTAGCTCAAGAAACAAGAGAAATTGCAAATAAACAATCTAACTTTGCACATAAAAGAACCAGAAAATGAACAGCAAACAAAACCCAAAGTGAGTAGAAGGAAGTAAATAATAGACCAGAATAGAAATAAACAATATAGAGGAAAAAATACAACAGTTTAATGAAAGAAAAATCTGGTTGTTTGAAAAGATAAACAAAGCTGGTAAATTTCTAACCAGAATCCTCAGGAAATAAAAGAGAGGGTCCCAATAAATAAAATAAGAAATGAAAGAGGAGAAATAACAACTGACATAACAGAAATACCAAAGATTATAAGAAAATACTCCAATTATATGACAACATATTGGACAATCTGGAAGAAATGGATAAATTTATAGACATACAACCTTTCAAAACTGAATTGAGAAGAAAGAGAAAATCTGAACAGACTAATTACTACTAACAAAACTGAATCAGTAATCAAAAAACTCCCAAGAAACAAAAGTCCTGGACCAGATGGCCTCACAATTTAAGTTTACCAAATATTCAAAGAAAAATTAATACCTCTCCTCAGACTATTCCAAAAAAATTCAAGAGGAGAGAAGGCTCACATGCTCATTTTACAAGGCCAGCATTATCCTGATTTCAAAACCAGACAAAGACATTACAAAAAGAAAGTTATAGGCCAATATCAGTGATAAACATAGACTTAAAAATCCTCGACAAAATATTAGCAAACCAAATTCAGCAATACAATAAAAAGATTACACACCATGACTAAGTGGGATTTATTCCTGGGCTGCAAGTTGGGTTCAATATCTCAAATCAATTAATGTGGTACACCACATAAACAAAGTGAAAGGTAAAAGTCATATGATTACATCAACAGGTGCAGAAAAGTCATTTCAAAAACATCCAGCATCCATTTATGATAAAAACTCTCAGCAAAGAAAAATAGAGGAAACATATTGCAACATAATGAAGGCTGTGTATGACAAGCGCAGAGCTAACATCATACTCAACAGGAAAAATCTGTGTTTCCCTTAAGATCAGAAACAAGACAGGGATGTCTACTTTCACCTCTCTTATTCCACATAGCACTGGAAGTCTTAGTCACAGCAAGAAGAAGATATAAAAGCAGCCAAAATGGAAAGGAAGAAGTAAAATTGTCATTATTTGCAGATGACATGGTACTATATATAGATAAGCGTAAGTATTCCACAAAAAAGTACTACAACTAATAAAGGAATTTAGTAAAGTGGTATGATACAAAATTAATTTTCAGAAATTCATTGCATTGTTATGCACCAATACTACACTATCAGAAAAAGGAAACAGGAAAACAATTTACAATGGCATGGAAAAGAAAATAAAATACCTAGGAATAAATGTAACCAAGAAGGTAAAATATCTGTACTCAGAAAATTGTAAGACACTGAAGAAAGAAATTAAAAAAGACACAAATAAATGGAAGCATATACTGTACTCATGGATAGGAAGAATTAACATCATTAAAATGCCCACACTACCCAAGGCAATCTATTGATTCAATGCAATCCTTATGAAAACACCAATGGCATTTTTTTCACAGAACTAGAACAAAAATCCAAACATTTATATGAAGCCACAAAAGACCCCTAATAGCCACAGCAATTTCAAGAAAAAATAAAGTTGGAAGTATTTTGCTACCTGGTATCAAGCTATACCACAAGGCTATAATAATCAAAACGGTATGGTACTGGCCTAAAAACAGATATATAAACACATTCCACCGATGTTTTTGAGATATACATATATCTCAAAGGAACAGAATAGATAGCCCAGAAATAAACCCACACATATATGGTCAATTAATCTTTGACAAAGGAGGCAAGACTATACAATGAGGTTAAGACAGTCTATTCAATAAATGGTGTTGGGAAAACTTGACAGATACATGCACAAAAATAAAAAAGAAAGTAGACCACCTTCTTATATTATATACAAGAAAAAACTAAAAATGGATTAAAAACCTAAATGTACGAACCAAAACCACAAAATTCCTAGAAGAGAACAGAAGTAGTAAAATCTCTGACATTTCTCTTAGTAATCTTTTTTTCCCATATATCATCCCACACAAGGGAAACAAAAGAACAAAATAAATAAATAGGACTACATATAACTAAAAAAGTTTTGCACAACGAAAGGAACCATCAATAAAATGAAGACAAATTACCAAATGCAAGAACATATTTGCCAATGATACATCTGATAAGGGGTTAATATCCAAAACTGATAAAGAACTCATACAACTCAACACCAAAAATACAAACAATCCAATAAAAAAATGGGAAGAGGACTTGAATGGACATTTCTCCAAAGAGGACACCTAGATGGCCAATAGACATTTGAAAAGATGGTTATCACTAATCATCAGGGAAAAGCAAATTAAAACCACAATCAGTTATCACCTCACACCTCAGAATGGCTATCATCAATAAATCAATGAATAAATGTTGATGAGGATGTGGAGAAAAGGGAACCCTTATGCATTGTTGGTGGGACTACAGATTGGGGTAGCCACTACAGAAAACAGTATGGAGGTTCCTCAAAAAGTTAAAAATAGAATTACCTTATGACCCAGCAATTCCACTTCTGGATATTTATCTGACGATATCCAAAACACTAATTTAAAAAGTTATATACATCCCTATGTTGGTTGCAACATTATTTACAATAGCCAAAACTTGGAAACAACCTAAACCCAATAATAGACAATTAGATAAATAAGAGGTTGTGTGTATGTATTCACACACATAATATACATATAATACATACACACTCATGTATGTATAATGCACAATACATACTTATAATATAGCATATTATATATGTATTACTTGACCATAAAAGGGAATGAAATCTTGCTATTTGCAATAACATGGGTTGACCTAGAGGGTATAATACTAAGTGAAATAACTCAGGCAGAGAAAGAAAAATACCATATGATTTCACTTACATGTGGAATCTAAAGAACAAAATAAGCAAAACAGGGATAGACTCAGTCACTGAGAACAAACTGATGGACTGATGGTTGCCAGATGGGAGAGGGGTTGGGGAGCTGGGTGAAAAAGGTGACGGGATTAAGAAGTACAAATTGGTAGTTGCAAAATACTCATGGGGATGTACAGCATAGGGAATAGTCAGTAATGTTGTAATAACTGTGAGTGGTGCCAGGTGGGTCTAGACTTATCACTGGTGATAACTTTGTAAATTATAAAAATGTCTAACTACTATGCTATACACCGAATTAATAGAGAATAATACTGTGTATCAACTGTAATTGAAAAGATTTTTTAAAGACCATGAAAAAGAAGTCCCTTACAAATCCCCGACCATGTTCTCAAGCTCTTGTGGATAAGATTGTTTGTTTATTTGTTTTAGGTTCAAATGCATTCTGTTTGAAAACATCCCATCACAGCATATAACAGAAAATGGATTCATATCTAAAACATATAAAGGCCTCTACTAATTAATGTAGTCAATTCACAGAAGACAAATACAAAAGGACAATTATACAAGGAAAAGATTCTCATATTCATTGATAATCACCAGAATAGAATTTAACTTAGCTGGATTTGGGTCATCAAAAACAAAGAGATTCAAAGAATCTAGTTTGGCAAAGATGTGGGAAGTGAATATTCTCATTCTCATCAGGGGTGAAAAGGCAATTGGACACGGACTATTAAAATGGTGGAGTGTAATTTGGCTATGTAATTTAAATTTGATTTGCTTATTTATTTATTTTGATCCTCACCTGAGGATATACTTTTATTCATTTCGGAGAGAAAGGAAGGGAGAGAGAGAGAGAGAAGAAACAATGATCGATTGCCTGGTTGTCTTCTGTGTATCCACCAACAGGGGAACAAAGGTGCAACCCAGGTATGTGCCCTGACTAGGAACTGACCCTGCAACATTTTGGGGTACAGGATGATGCCTCAGCCAACTGAGCCACCTGGCCAGGGCTATGATTAAAATTTTAAACCCTTATACTCTTTAATCTGGTGATTTCACCAAAAGTGACTATAGTAAGTTTTCCAATGATGAATGAGAATGGAACATCAGAGGTTAGGTAAATATACACAGTTGTAAAATAAAGATTTATCTTTGTGGACATCTGATTTGTGACTATTAAAGTTGTATCTGCAGCATATATTTTACTGGAGATTTTTTTAACAAGAATATATTCCTATAATGCTTGTCCTCTTAAAATATTTTTGAGGCCATTTCAGTTTATTATTGTTTTGCAATAATTTATTTCCACAAACACATTTTTAAAGAAGGCATAAAATGATGTCACCAATACATTCTCTTTTCCCCTGTTCCAGTCTACTACCTTCAAAGATGGTAAGCAACACTTTTTCATCGTACATTTTATTGAGAAGAAATTATTTTAAAATGTCAGAATTCAACAGGCAAGAATTTTCTGTAAGTCTTGGTTTCCCAGTTTCACTAGGCCATCTCCTATATTCTTTTAAGATTATAAACACCATAAAACTCTAATTTTCACAATTAAAATACTTTTCATACAGTAAAATGAAAATAATTGTATTTCCACAGCCAATCTATGTTAAAATTATATATCTCCTAAGTACAGAGGTGTTTGCAGAGCTGTTTTCTACTATGTCTTGGGTTATCAACAATGCTGTTTGTACCACAGGGCCCTGTTGGACTTGTTTTTATAGTTGATCAGATCTGAGTGTTCCCATGGTCCAAGATCCAGAATCAGACTCCTCTCTCTGGTATTTAGGAATGAGACTGAGAGGCAATAAAGCGTCTGTACTGGTTGTTTGAACAGAGGACACAGAAACTCAAGAGAGACAAGCAGCAACGTCAGACATGTGCATTCAGAAGGAAGGCAAACCATTCTGCCAAGAGAGGAGAGGATGAAAGCAGACACTGAGAGAAGCTGAGTGGGAGACAGCAAGCAATTTTCTGGGTTTGTAATAGTTTTTCTCGTGTTGGAAGTAATCACTATTAGTCATAACACTGAGCATTTACTGTATTGTGGGAACTATCCAACCACTTGTATAGATGTACTATTTCTTTCAGTCTTTATGACAGATTACTAAATACTCTTAGCAACTCTGTAAATGGAGGGAGAGTCCATACTGCCTGATCCGTGATGACTCTGAGGCTAGATTCAGCTGTGACTGTCAACTAAGCACACTTACACATGGCCATTCAGTATAGCTTAGGCTTCCTCACAACACAGCAGCCTTAGGGTAGTCAGGTTCATGACTCCATGACCGAACGCTCTAGCATTACAGTGTAGAAGATTCAAGGTCATTAGTCACCTTGCCTCAGAAGTCGTACAGTGTCAGTTCTGCTCTACTGTACCCATCAAAGCACTCACAGGGGAGGGGACACAGGCTTCCCACCTTTTTTTAAAGTATATTTTATTGATTATGTTATTAGATTTGTCCCATTTGTTTCTCCCCTTTATTCCCCTCTGCCCTGCACGCCCCATCCCACCACACTTCCCCAGTTAGTTCATGTCCATGGGTTGTACATATAAGTTCTTTGGCTTCTCCATTTCCTATACTATTCTTAACCTCCCCCTGTCTATTTTGTAACCTCAGTTTATGCTTCTTATCCCCTGTACCTTTCCCCCCATCCTCCCCCCACCCCTCCCTGCTGATAACTCTCCATGTGATCTCCATTTCTGTGAATCTTGCTGTTCTAGTTATTTGCCTTGTTTGTTTTTATTTTGGGTTTTTTTAGGTTAAGTTGTTGGTTGTGAGTTTGTTGTCATTTTACTGTATTTTTGATCTTCTTTTTCTTAGATAAGCCCCTTTAACATTTCATATAATAAGGGCTTGGTGTTGATGAACTCCTTTGACTTGACCTTATCTGGGAAGCACTTTATCTGCTCTTTCATTCTAAATGATAGCTTTGCTGGATAGAGTAATCTTGGGTATAGGTCCTTGACTTTTATGACTTCAAATACTTCTTTCCAGCCTCTTCTTTCCTGTAAGGTTTCTTTTGAGAAATCAGCTGATAGCCTTATGGGAACTCCTTTGTAGGCAACTGTCTCCTTTTCTCTTGCTGCTTTTCAGATTCTCTCCTTCTGTTTAATCTTGGGTAACTTAATTATGATGTGACTTGGTGTGTGCTTCCTTGGGTCCAACTTCTTTGGGACTCTCTGAGCTTCCTGGACTTCCTGGAGGTCTATTTCCTTCATCAGATTAAGGAAATTCTCCTTCATTATGTTTTCAAATAAGTTTTTAATGCCTTGTTTTTCCTCTTCTCCTTCTGGCACCCCTATGATTTGGATATTGGAACATTTAAAGTTGTCCTGGAGGTTCCTAAGCCTCTCCTCATTTTTTTTGAATTCTTTCTTCATTCTGTTCTGGTTGAATGTTTATTTCTTCCTTCTGCTCCAAATTGTTGATTTGAACCCCAGTTTCTTTCCTGTCACTGTTGGTTCCCTATACATTTTCCTTTATTTCATTTTGCACAACCTCCACTTCTTCCTTTATTTTGCAACCATCCTCAACCATTTCTGTGAGCACCCTGATTACCAATGTTTTAAACTCTGCATTTGATAGGTTGGTTATCTCTTCATCACTTAGTTTTATTTTTGGAGTTTTGATCTGTTCCTTCATTTGGGCCATATTTCTTTGTCTTGGAGCACCTATTTCATTGTAAGGGGCAGAGTCTTAGGTACTCGCTGGGGTGGGCCAACCCACATTGCTGCATTGTGGTGCTGTCTGTATGGGAGGGTCAGAGAGGGAACAGTACTGCTTCCTTGGCCCTCAGCTGGCTTTCAGTCACTTCCCCAGCTACCCACAAGCACATTGGGTCCTTCAGGTGCTGATACCCAGGTAGGTAGATTTGTGTATATTGTAAGACCCCGTGGGTCTCTCCAATTAACTCTCCTGTGAGCCTGGGAGTTTCTCCCACCACCGCAACCCCCATAGGTTTTCATAGCCGGAGGTTTTGAGGTTTTCTTTTCCCACGCTGGAACCCTGGGTTGCGTAGACCTTCTACCTTTTAATGGGAAGTGTCAAATAATTTATACTATGTTTTATAACTACCAGAAAATCACTGATCTCTTTGAAGAATCCATGCCAGTTAAATAGGTTTCTAACCATTATGTCATGAAGATACTTTCACACATTATCCTATGAGCTTTCCAATTTATCTTCTCTAACTTTAGTCTGAATCAAATTTCTATTATTTAAAACTAAAAGGGCTCTAAACAATAGGGCTGTATTTCAAAAAGTTTAATTACCTGAACTCTAAGTATGTTGTATTGGTAATAAGCAGGCAGGTCTTCAACAAAATACTGCCTTTTATTACTGTGGAAAGAGACTATGACCTTCACTTCTATTACTCATGCCACCAAATCAAAGCAACAGGTTACACCTATAATTCAGAAGGAACATTGTATCATCTGTAACTTGCAGGAACATTGAGCCACAGTACCTCAAAGCATGCATCACAGCATATTGTAGAAAGAAAAACGAGAGTGGTGTGCTGTTCTTTAAAAAAAAATGAGAACGAAATGTAGTTATCAACTAAGAACACATTTTAATAGGAGGCCTATTGGTGTGTAACTTACTTAGAGTAAAATTCATCTTTCTTGGTATGCCATTCTGAGTTTTGACCAACTATAATATATAGTCATAGTCATGTAACCCCTACCACGATTAAGGCATAGAACAATTTCATTTCTTCAAATGATTCCCTACTACGCTTTTATAATCAATTCCTTTCACTCATTCTCTGCCTGTAGCAACCACTGACCTCATTTTCCCTTTAGTTTAGAATTTTTCAGAAGGTCATATATATAGAATCATGTCATATGCAGCTCTTTTACTTGCCTTTAATGCATTTGAGAGTCATCCACGTTGTTGAATTTCTCAGTAGCACATTTCCTTTTATTGCTGAGTAGTATTCCATTGTAAGAATATGCCATTTTTTAAATCCATTTATCCAATAAGGGAAATTAGGGTTGATTTCAACACATAACATTTTAAAAACAGCAGGAAAAGGTAAAATGAATCTTGCCATAGAGTTTTAAATGTCTTAACTATCTTCATACTTTATGATCATTTTGAGTTATTACCAGCAAAGTTAGAAATCATCAATCTGATGGAAATCATGCAGGTTTTGGAGGGAGCAATGGTCTCTGTCTAATCAATCATTTTCCCACTGAATTCCTTCTGATTTGACGCAACTGCTCCTGTTTCTCAACTAGTATCTCAACTGTTTCTCAAGTTTGTGGAGTGTTGAAAGAGGATTCTGTTCCAATGAGTAACAGCTGGCTTCATAACAAATGGATGACAAAAGGATTATCCAAGTGTATAACTTGCAAAAACTGGGCCAGGAACTGAGTAGAGGATGGAACAACCTCTTTGGCTGACTTTAAGGCTCAGCTTCTCAATGATGCTTTCAATAAGGCAATCTTGGGCTTTCTGCAGGATGGAGAGTGAATAAAGGCAGTAGGAGGCCCCAGAGGGAAAGAACATGGGTATCTCTGCTCCTTCCATTTTCCAGCTCCCCCTCAGCAATCACTTAGGGCTAGTCATTTCACATGCTATGCCAGATTTCAGTAGGTTAGAAGTGAATTTTAAATCCATTAAAAATGAGCTCATATCCTCATTGTCTTCATGACCCCTTGCCTTTAAAACAACTGAGAACAATGCTGCCTCGCTGACTCTCTCATTCTGTTGTATCATTTGCATAAAACAGGTGTGCCACAGACGGTTCACTGCCAACTCACTGCGCCCGCGCAGTTCCCTGATTTCATTGTCGATGCAGTAATCTTCCTCCTTTGTTACAAGCCTCTCAAAATCACTGTAAGTAATGCCAGTGCATACTGAATTGAAGTTAAATAATACACTTGCCTTTCCCGCTAACTTTGAATCTTGACAAAGCAAGATCTGAAAAATTAGAGATGGGTCCGAGAGTGAGTCACACAATACTAAATTTCTCTGGTTTTGTGTCAGCGAATATTTCTCAAAACAAGAAAAATAATAGTTTGGGGTGGGGGGGAGGGAAGGGGAGAAAAGGCATACAACTGTAATTGAATAACAATAAAAATTAAAAAAAAAGAAAAATAATAGGAAAAGTTCTCCATCGTGCTTAAAGCCTCAAGTTATGTTTTTTTTTTTATTATTTTTACTTTATAATTGTCCTTTCCTTTAAGGAATTTTTATCGAAAAGTGAGATGAATATCAACTTAGATTTACATGTTGACTGTTTTCTTTTTATCTCTCCCAACTAGCTCCCCACTAACACTGCTTTCTTAATAACTCTCATGAGCAGTGTCCTGATAATAAATGACTAGACACAGATTTATTTACAGATACTTCAAGAGGATCACAAGACACCCTTATTTGTCTACACTGCTCATGTGTTACAATGACTGGGAACAAAACCAGATTCCTTTATTGTCATCACCATTAACATATAAATAAATGTATATAAATAATTACATAAGCATATATCTATATTTTTGAAATGTATATCTAATATAACACAGATACATCCAAGACATGTATATATGTGCAAATATAATGCATGTATAACTTTTATAAAGTAGGCTCATGGAAGTCCCATGATTGAACCCCCAGTGGCTTCCTGCCCATGGCTGCCACAGCTCCTGCACTCCTGTGACCACATCCCTTCCCTTGCTTGTTCACTATGACTCCACAGGCCTCTTAGTTTCCTAAAGACAGCAAACTAAGTCCTACATCCTGGTATTTGTCTTGAATGCCATTGGCCTCAGAAAGCTCTTCCGCTAATGTTAGGAGAACCAAGTCCCTTTCATCTTGCATATCTCAGCTTAATATCACACACTCAGAATGACATTTGTTGGCTAGTTTTACATAGCCACTCAATAGGCCAATCTCTTATGTTTTTCTGGGCTTGTCTTTGTTCCTTACTGGCATACCATCTGTCCCTCTGCAGCAAAAGGTGGGTGTCTCTCTAGCCTCCATTCCTTCCTTTGGCTCCCTCTCAGTCCTGTGGCTCCCACTCTAAGCACCTTATCCTCTCTGCCTGGGGGCTTCTTCTGGGCACAGGAGCATGCTCAGCCTGAATCAGGAGGCAGGCCAAAGTGCCAGCAAGTTTACATCCCAGAAGCAGCCCTAAACCCAACCAGTGAAGATTAATGAACCCTTAGAATCATCAACTTTGCAAAATAGCCCAGAAATCCTCAGTAGCATTGAATTATAATTGTCCATGGCAATTGCATTTAACACACTTTTATAATCTTCATTCTCTTCTCTCTCCCCTACCTCCATCATCTCCCAAGTAAACCATTTGTACACATAACTTGCTTTAGGGTCTGCCTCTGAAAGAATCCAACCTAAGGCACTCCTTCAGCTAGAATGTAAGCTCCACTGAAAGTAGGAAACATCTGACCTATTCATCATTACATAGCTGTCATCCCAGTGCTGGGCACACTTTAAGCACATAATAGATATTTGTTGAATAAGTGATCCCATATGTATGTGTTTACATGGAAGGGTATAATTTGTGTATCTTTGAGAAGTCTTTCCTGGGGCCCGAAGATCTGCCTATCTCCCAACATGCAATGCTCTTTATTGCCTTGGGGCCCAAATACCAAAGAGAAAATACAAAAGCATATGGAGGAAGTGAAAAGACAATTTGGGACTTTTGGGATTCTAAATTGATGTTTAAAACTGTCTGAAAGTTGAACATTTGATTCTGAGATGAGGAATTTTTTTTAATGACACAAGTTTATTTTTCACAGTTCTGGGGTTGGAAATCCAAAATCAGGGTGCCAGCATGGTTGCCTTCTATTCTGAGACCTCTTCTCTTACAAGGGGCCACCATCTTGCTGTGTCCTCACATGACCTTTTCTTTGTGTGCCATTCCAAAGTGAGGGAGAGGGGGAGAGAGAGAGGGAAAGCAAACTTTCTTGGGTCTCTTCTGACAAGGGCACTAATCCCATGGTGGAGCCTTATTTTCATGGCCTCACCTAACCTTCGTCACCTCCCAAAGGCCCCATCCCCAAATACCATCACATTTGGTGTTAAGGCTTCAAGATGATGAATTTCGGCGGCACACAGACATTCAGTCCATAACACCTACACATAACACTTTGTAGAGGATTCAAAAATGTTAACAATATGACCCCTTGCTGGTGTGGCTCGGTTGGGTACAGCCTTACACCAAAAGGTTGGTGGTTCAACTCCCAGTCAGGGCACATACCTAGGTTTTGAGTTTGATCCCTGGTTAGGATACACATGTGAAGCAAACAATGGTTCTCTGAGAGGAGGATTTTTTGAGAGAAAGAGGAGTCTGTTTGAACATTCACATTGTGAGAGAGTCATATGTTAATATCATTTAATCAAAAATAATTACCATAGACCTATTATATATTGGCCATTCACACTGCGAGAGAGGTCCTGAATTACATTGCAGGGAGTGAGGATGATAGTCAGGGGAACTTGCCACTCTGCAACTGTCTGGCAGTATTCACTGAGCTTTCTCTGCGTTAACCAAGCAGAAACAGGGACAATTAGATTTCCTGGAGATTGTCGGTGGCTTTAATAAAGTCATATGTTAATATAATTTCATCAAAAATAATTATCATAGACCTATTATATATTTTCAGGAACTGTTTAGGTTTTTACAATGAACCAAACAGCACAAAACTCGTGCCCTGGCAGAGCTATATTTGAGTGGACAGAGGCAGTTCAAGGAGTAAATTTTTAAAATGACATAGATAGTAATATTAGTGGTGAAAATTAAGTAAAGTAAGGAGGTGGAGAGAAATTCTGCTGTTTTATATGTGGAGGTGACATTTGAGCAGAGGCATAAAGGAAATGAGGAAGAAAGCTCTGCAGATGTCTCTGGAGGGAGAGCATTTGAAGCAGATAAAATAGCTCAGGGCAGAAGCTATGAGGCTGGGCCATGCTTGGCATGCTTGAGCAGCTGCAAGGAGACTAAGGTTAGCTGGGTTGGGGAGAGCAAGACGGTGGAGGGGTGGGACTAGAGACACAGCAAGAGCCCTCTGGTATCAAGTTGAAACTCTCCATTATTTCCAAGTATCTCTATTTGTCTTCAGGTCAATTAATCTGACAATTGCACATTAACTGAAGAGCTAATCTATGATAATGATGCTGCATGGTCACAAAATGGCTGCTGCCCTCCAGCCTCCGGCCACAATGTAAGGAAAAACAGCAAAGATTTACTTCTGTATGTAAAATTTTGATTGAAGAATAAACTGTGTGTTGCATATTGAGAAAATCGTAAGTATGCAGCATGATGATTTTTTCACAAGCTAAACATATTCATGTAACTAACATCGAGATTTTAAAAAAACTTAGTCCATCTTCCAAGGGTAATCACTATTGTAACTTCTACCACTATATATTATTTGCCTTCTTCTGAACTATAGAAATGGAATCAAATAGTACATATTCTTCAGCATTTGATGTCTTTTGGCCAACATTATATTTATAAGCTATATCTATGTTGTCGTATGTGGTTGTATTTTGTTCATTCTCTTTGCTGTGTGTTAATTATTTCTGGTGAATATACTACACTTTATTTATCCATTCTGATATCGGTGGACATTGGTATTTTTCAGTTCTGACTACTATAAATAGTGCTGCTATGACTATCCTTGTCCATATCATTCAGTGCACATTTTTGTGGGTATTTAACTAGAAGATGAATTACTGTATTAAAGAACATGCTTCTTTTTAGCTTTAGTAGATCCTGCCAAACAGTTTTCCAGAGTGACTGGCCAAATTTTTTCTCCCTTCAGCAGTGTATTAGAATTTCAGCTGGCCTATATCAGACAACTGGTATTGGTCTTTTTAATATTATGTATTCTATGTACAAGTATTAGATTATAGTTTTAATTTATATCCCCTTCATGATTAATAAGGCTTCTAACTAACTTTTGCTGGAAATTACATGTTTATAACTGAAAAGCAGCCTGTAAGTCGGCCCAAGGTAGTTACAGGAATTATAAATGAGGACAATAATAGTGCCCACATCACAGGTTGGGAGACAATTGCATGAAAGGATCAATTTACAAATACTCAATATGATGCCTGGCAGAGAGTGAGCACACAGCTAATATTATATATTATCATCATTTTTTATGTGATAAACAATGAGTACCCTAAAAATGTGATTATCTTTGCTACTAAATATTGTATTTGAAGTTGAAATCCGGAAGCACTACTGAGTGAAAAAGAAAAAACGATGAATCACTTTTGTAGAGCCAGGAGAAACAGAATGGTACTGGAACAGAAATAAACTAACCAAAATAACACCAGAGACTGCACTAGATTTATTTCGATGATAAGTACAGTCTTAAATGTCAAAGTGATGGTCAAAATAGCAACATTAAAAGGCTTCATCTTTAGCAACTTATATGCACTTTAAGTTTGATTATTGACATATTCATTGAGCTAGATGTTTTCATCTTTGGTCTGTGAATTAATGTTCTTTGATGGTTTATAAAATGCATTCAGTCATAATCAGTACAATTCATCTGAGACTTATATTTACAAATGTTACCATTAGGTATCTGCTGAGTCATTAAGTGGAGCCAGGACTGAATTAAAGTCAACCAAATGCATAGAAGAAACAGAAATCAACATGGTGGAATGTAATATTGAACTAACCTCTGATCTTAACCTTCAAGGAAGAGAATGATTTAGTTCAGTCAAAGGCAGGAAGGACACATGAGCCATTAAAAAAATAGAAACTAAAGACCTGACAAAATACTGTATATGTAATGTTCAGAGGATCATGAGGTTTGGAAACACAGATATACAATACATGAGTAGAGGTTGCAAAGATTATGATGGGTCTTTATCATGGTGGATTTGGTTCCTTAGCTTGTAGGAGCTTGTGAAATGCTCCTGAATTGAGAAATAGCAGGCCTGCATTCTGGAAAGATAACCTTGGAAAGAACAAATGTGTGACATTAAGCTTGGGAGCAACAAAATGTTAAAGACTTTTGCAAAAGAATTGGTGTATGATGAGAACCTGACCATAGTGATAACAGTGAAAAGCAAAAGTAGTGGTTAATTAGAAACATATTTTTGAAACAAACTTGATTAAGCTCAACCTGTTGGGTGAAGAAAATTGAAGAATGGTCTAAGATGTCATTGAAGATTGTAGCCTAGTTTTAGTACTTTCTAATTCAAAAAAGTATTAATAGGACTAGATGGAGACCAAATTTGGGGAGAAGATAATGAGCTTAGTTTGGGACTTTTTGATGTTGATAATTTAATTCTTCTGCATTTGTTAGCATAATGGAATACTAATTAAAACTAATGGAAAAAATCAAAGGCAAAAGCATTTGTGGGGAAAAAGATGAATTGGGGGCAGGAGAAGAAAGATAAACATGAGCAACTACGGGGTCAATTTATGAGACAAACAAGTTTGGACAGTGAAGCAAATTGGGATTCTATATGGATGACACAATTTATGATCAAAGTTTAAAACATAACATAGATTTTTTTCTGTAATTACTTAGAATCTCCTTTTTGGTATCTTCATTCTGACCTAATCTGAGTGGTTAGTAATTAGCACCATAATAATAGAGTAATTAAGAGAAATCATAGCAATTAACTTCCATATTTTTAATACTCTTAAAATTGGAAAAGAAATCTTTCAAGTGGATTATCTTTTTAAGTTTTTCTTTTATCAGTGCTTTATATTATTATAATTCATTCATTCAGAACACATTTATTTTATTTTTATTTTTTAAGTATTTCTTATTCATTATGCTATTACAGTTTTCCCAATTTTTCTTTCTTTATCCCCCTTCCGCCCTCCCCCCTGCCAGCCCTCCAGCATTCCCCTCCCCTTAGTTCATGTCCACGGATTATACATATAAGTTCTTTGAGTCCTCTGTTTCCTATACCATTTTTTATCTTTCCCCATCTATTTTATGCCTATTCATTATGCTTCTTCTTCCCTTCACATTTCCCCCTCTATTCCTTCCTTCCCCTTCCCCACTGAACTCCCTCTGTGTGATGTCCATTTCTCTGATTCTGTTCCTGTTCTGGTTGTTTGCTTAGTTTTTGTTTTCATTGTTTTTCTTTTCTTTTAGGTTCATTTGTTAATAGTTGTGAGTTTGCTGTCATTTTATTGTTCATGTTTTTTATCTTATTTTTCTTAGGTAAGTCCCTTTAACATTTCATAGAATAAGGGCTTGGTGATGATGAACTCCTTTAACTTGACCTTATCTGGGAAGCACTTTATCTGCCCTTTCATTCTAAATGATAGCTTCGCTGAACAGAGTAATCATGGGCATAGGTCCTTGACTTTTATGACTTCAAATACTTCTTTCAGGCCTCTTCTTTCCTGTAAGGTTTCTTTTGAGAAATCAGCTGATAGCCTTATGGGAACTCCTTTGTAGGTAACTGTGTCCTTTTCTCTTGCTGCTTCTAAGATTCTCTCCTTATCTTTAATCTTGGCTAATGTAATGATGATGTGGCTTGATGTGTTCCTCTTTGGGTCCAACTTCTTTGGGACTCTCTGAGCTTCCTGGACTTCCTGGAAGTCTATTTCCTTCACCAGATTGGGGAAGTTTTCCTTCAATATCTGTTCAAATAAGTTTTCAATTTCTTGCTGTTGTTCTTCTCCTTCTGCAACCCCTATAATTTGGATGTTGGAATGTTTCAGGTTGTCCCAGAGAATCCTCAGTCTCTCTTTATTTTTTTGGATTCTTGTTTCTTTGTTCTGAACCAGTTGGATGTTTATTTCTTCCTTTTGTTCCAAATTGTTGCTTTGAAGCCTGGTTTCCTTCTTGTCACTGTAGGTTCCCTGAATATTTTGCTTTATTTCATTTGGGGTATCTTTCATTTGATCTTTCATTTTTCAACCAAGCTCAATCAGTTCTGTGAGCATTTTGATTACCAGGGCTTTAAATTCTCCATCAGATAGATTGACAATCTCCTCATCGCTTAATTCTGAAGTTTTGCTGTGTTCTTTCATTTGGGCCATATTTCTTTGTCTTGGCCCACCTGATAAGTTGTAAGGGGTGGGGCTTTAGATATTCACCAGGGCAGGGCAACCCTCCTTGCTGCACAGCCTGTGGGGGAGGGGCCAGAGAGGGAACAATTCAGCTTGGCAGCTCGTCTCTAGCCCACTTTCCAACAGACTGGGGTGTCAGACTGGAAGTATCTCCCACCGTGGCAACCCCAACCTTAGCCCACGGTCAGCTCTGAGTCTCAGTTTTCCCCTTAAGTCAGTCCTTCCTCTACGGAGCCAGGCAGTCAGCCCTGCCCCTCTGCAGTTTTTCTGAGTCAGCCAGGGCTGTCTTCCTTACCAGTCTGGTTGTTCTGGTTGATTTTTTTTCTTTAATTCCTTGGTTGTCAGAGTTCCATGCAGTTTGATTTTCTGGTGCTTTTGGTTGTTTATTAATTTTAGATTGGTTGTTATCCTCCTTTTGGTTGTGTGAGGCAGCAAAGGGTTTCTATCTCTGCCTCCATCTTGGCCAGAACACCAAAACATATTTATTTTAAATGTCTTACTATGTGTCGTGCACTATCCTAAGTACTGGGATATAGCAGTGCATGCAATCAATCCCCAATCTGTCTTCCTCAAGAACTTTTTAATGGTTATCTGGAAAGTAATTTTTCCCTGTTAGAATTCACAGCAACTTATTCTCTGTTTACTTACTTTCTTTTGCCCCTCATCAAAGACCACAACAGCCAAACATACCCATGATTGTATCATGCAACACGCATTAGACTTGCCAATTGTGGTGGGACGAGTGACGTCTGCCGAATAGAGATGAGTGGGTGTTGCAATTGCAGCACAACTACGCTAACTACAAAATGCTAAATAAATATTTAACATGCCACCAGAAATTCAGTAAGTGTAGCCACCATTTTATGAATAGATATTAATCTACTTTCGTGACTGTTCTAATTTTTCACATCTTGAGAGCTTTTGACATTGCACAGTTCATATTCCCAGAAAGGACAGCAAGTCCTTAAAATATTTAACTAACCTCTGAGTGAACTAGCTCTGCTGTCACTGTGAAAATTTGGGTGTACTCATCGTATTAATAGGCTTTGGCTCATTTCTGCTTTTTCTACTTCCATCGTTTAAGAACTACTCTTGTTTCTCGGTGGTCTGCATTGTGAAAAGATAAAAGGCATATTTTAAATGAACCCCACCATTGTTATTCACTATCATTTCCCATTAGAATTTGATTCTGGAATCCCAAATAGTTAAGCCATAAAATCAAAGGCACTGAGGACACTTTATCATTGTAAGAAATTCCCTTATGTAATGTTGGCTCACATTCTTAAAACTGGCTGATATTTTATCCTTATCCCAGAAAAGTTCCCAGGATTTGAGAGTAAATCTGTACTTTCCTCAATTGTCATTAAAAATAAAATGTTCACTAACATGTACTGACATGTAAGTAAATATTTCAAATCATATTCAGACATGTTTTTATCCTATTTGAACTCTTGCCTCTGTGTACTGTAAATCTTGCTTTGAAAAGTTGTTGTTGTTGTTACTTAATATTTGCTGCTTTGATTAACACAATTCAAGACTTACAGATATTCAAGATGTCTGAAATACTAAAATTTCATTGAAATAAAGCAAAATATTTCAAAACAGTCATCTGGAAGAAATCCAGAATTTAGGAAGACATTCTTACCTTGAATGAGCGTCATTTTTGTACAGTAAGGTGCTGTTCCATTGTATTTATAGTTTTTACAGATGCCTTGACATATGTGTTTTTCCTCTGAGACA
Source organism: Desmodus rotundus (assembly GCF_022682495.2). Lineage (NCBI taxonomy): Eukaryota > Metazoa > Chordata > Mammalia > Chiroptera > Phyllostomidae > Desmodus > Desmodus rotundus. The sequence goes on from NC_071392.1 coordinate 121,172,552, forward strand.
ATATGAAGAAAGCTAAATACCTACAAGAACTCCTAAGAAAGTATGGTTTAAATAAAACTAACTATTCAAAGAGAAAAAAAGGAACTTGAATAGGTTTTTATTTTTCTCAACACTGACTAGTTTCTCTGGAAAAATTTCCAGTAAGGGAAGTCATAAAATAAAATTATAAATAAGGTAGCTTGCTAAAATTATTATGCATGAAAAACTTCCTCTGTAGTGTGTTCCAAGATGAAAGGAATTTGTATTCATGTTTCAATGTTAGTCATACATTCATTACATAATGTTCTATTTCATTATGTATTCCATAATTTCAGAATAGATCTTGAATCTTTTTATGCATTGTATCTCCAAGATTTTATTTAGAGTATTGGCTTAATTTTTCAAAATATATGATTAAGATGGTTTGCATGCACTTTTGTTTTTAATACCACAGTGTTTATATCTTTATAGGCTTGCCATGTCTCTGTGATAGCTGCAATAAAAACACTGCATGGTCCTGGTGAAAGCAACGACATGCAAAGTTTCTCACTCTACTCTAGGTCAAGGTTTATTTCTCACTCTCCTGAAGTTCAAATTTAATTTCTCACTTTGCTGAAGTTCTGAATTTATTTCTCACTTTACTGAAGACTGAAAGATATAAACAAATCTCTTTAAAAATAAACCACCAAGAGCTCAGTGGACATGAACAGCATGGTGGCATTTCTTGGAGCCAAAGTCAATCATGCATGTGTTGTTTAAAATATCTACAAAATACTGAGGCACGTAGCTTTTGACCATGCCTTTGGATTTTAAAGTGAGCTAAAACTATTCTAGCCAGTTACAAACAGTCACATGGTTTGACTAAAGCTGCTGGGAAAGTGTTCCATAGTCCCTGTGTCCCGAGAAGGTGCCGTATTTTGACGCAGCAACACGTACGTTAGTAACAATCCAGCTTCCTGTTTCCACAGCTCGCATGGTGGAGAAAGTCACAGGCTTGGGTGTGGGAGGATGCGTTTGTGTGTGGGAGGAGTTTTATGCCACTCTTTTTCTAAGCCAATCTGACAAAAAATAGCGATAATTTTGATCCATTCACACTGGATGGCTCTTGTTGTGTTGACTATTGTCATCTTTTTCATTTGACAATTTATGGGAAAAGAGGTCAGTACCCCTGACTAAACAGTCAGATAATGTTTATTTAAAAAATTCGTGCATTATACCACACCAGTGTGCCCAGTGACATATTGGGATAACTCTTAGGTGTGTGTTTTACACTATCTCCCAGAGTTCTCTAGTGAGACTGAGCTCCAATAAACTCACAGTGATGACTTATTCCCTTGCTAGCACGCCCTTTGTTGGCTTGTCTCTCTGTCTCTATTCCCCACTCCACTACTGACACTTCCTGGATCACCTACCAAATAAACTTCTTGCACTTAAATTTTAATCTGTGAGTCTGCTATAGGAAACCTATTAAGACAGACGGGATGTGTTTAATTGATTTAGTGTTAGCCAATGGAGTATGTTTGAGTAGTACTAAAAACTATGTTATGTGTGTTGTACATATAAGTGATAAGAATGGCTAGAGAACAGCCTACTGAAGTGCATAAGCCGTATTGACTCACACTTTTATTATTTGTCTTTCTTAAGATGCTTGGGGTTTGCTTTAACTTCACCAATAAATTAGAATAATATTATATTTTATGGTCAATATTATATCATATTAGCTCATAAAACCAAAGCTTACTATAAAAGGTTTTACAATGCAGAAAGATGTATTCTGAAAAGAACACACGTCATGTAGTGTCACATTTGTTGTCTAGGCTTTACCAAGCTGAAAGGTTATATACTCAATAATTGGTGATGGGAGAGCCAGGGGCGTGATGAAAGGCTGTTTTCCATACGTTGGGCTGGTGTTGTGGTCTTTCTCTTTCAGCCAGTGCATTTCTAGAGAATCACAAATTTTATTTTATAAGAAGGGTTTCAGATCTCACTTAGTAACACTATTATTATTTTATGTTTTGGGAAAATAATAGCAATCCCTCCATTTCATGTTACAAATAAGAGAAAGGAAATAGAATTAAAGACAGAAGCTATTGCCGGGACAGATTTAAGAAGGCATATTCATTGATAATAGTCAATTACAACTATGCCTACTAGACTATATAACTGGTAGAAAATAGATTTTTGTTCATTCTACCAATTAATATCCTATCTACTTAGCAAACAAAGCTCCCATTCATTTCAAGGTGTCCTATTATCAGCACTTTACAGCTCCCTTAACGCAAGCACACACAAGAGTCGTGTATAATGAGCAGTCCCACTAAGCGCCAGGAAACAGACCACTCATTAAAGTGACTAAATGAATACAGAATATGACTCCTGTCCTCAGAGGAAGGAGTGGAAGATGGTCCACAAAGTGCAAGGACTTCCTTCTTATCGCTGGAACATCAAGAGCACTCCAGTCAAAGTTGGACTGCTGTCCTCCTTAGCTGTAAAATGTAATGCTTATATCAAATCAAATCGTGAAGAAACAATTTGCAAATATTAGTAATACTTACATAGCATAGCTTCATTAAGTAAATTACCTTTGGAAGTGAACAGTGGCTGTCAGAGGGCCAGTTTTTCAAGTTGCTGCAACTGGTGTCATTCTACAGAAAATATAATGGAGAAGTTAAAAACAATCCCAAAGTCTCAAAGCTGATAAGTCTGGATCTAGAAACTGCCCTCTACCATTGCGCTATGACTAAAGAGAAACAGGACCCAACACAAGAGTGACATAGGATTTGTTAATTTGCAAAAGTGGAGATAGGGAGCACGAGGTACTGCCCTCATAGGCCATTGCAACCCTTTCAAACAGAGAAGAAAATCATTCTTAATTTTATTACGTTATTCATAATTTATGGACTATTCTCAAATGTATGAAAAGGATAAAAATTCAAAACAGACATCGTTATTAGCCTTTGAAAGTATAATAAATATTTTTACATCATTTGTTGTGTCTTTGTTCCATGGCCAATTTTATGTATTTTCTGGGAAACACAAACAAGTGAGGGAAATCTCGTTCCAGAAACTCTCTGCTCAGTTATTTTCCAACCTTTCATTACTTGAGGTCAGTCTTGAAAGCAAAATATCATCTGATTGTATGGGAGTTTCCACATTAATGAATTGGCTGTGATAATACCTCACTAGTCATCAAAAGGGACAGTAGCTCATAACTTTTATTTAGTTCCATTATTCTTTTGCTTCCATTGTTTACTTGGCTACATCTTTGAAAGACAAATTAACTGGGAAGAAACATAAGCCACGAATGCATTGTAAATCTTTTAGTGATATTATTTAGTTCTTATGAAGAGCAACAGATTAGTCAAGTTGTGCCAAATCTACTGGACAAGTTGTATCAAAATTTTAATAAATTCAGGTAACTTTTTCCAGCAGTAGCTATACACTCATCAAAGAATGAAAAACATTAGAGTCACTAAAGTAGGAACAATTTTGTAGCCTTTCTCTCCTAGGACCTTTTTTGCCCCTAGTGACAGGAAGCCTAGTCATTAAGATCCTTGTATCTCTGCTCTGATCAAGATTTCATCTCACAGCAAGCCATGGTATCAGCAAATGACAGAAGGCAAAAATACTGGGCACTGGGACCGATTCTTATTAGTTAACGACAAGACATATTATATTGTGTCTCAGGTTGCCTTCTCTAAAGCAACCCTAAGACCAGGGTACCTATGTAAATGATTTATTAAGTGGGTGTTCCCAGGAAAAGCAGTAAGAAACGGAATAGGGAAGGAGAGAAAGCTAAACAAAAGTATGATTTCAAGTAAAGTTCCTTGCTTGGCCTGATCCCACAGGAGCTCTTGGGCATAAGGCACACTTTAAGTTGATCCCTGCTTGAGACAAAGAGTGTGGGCTTCTATCCTCCTGTGTCAGTCAGTCCTTGGTGACAGATTGTCTCTGGGGAAACGTGAAAACCCAATTACTTCTGACGCTCCCAGAACCTGATGAAATAGCCCAACGGCACTCTTTTAAGGAAAATTACAAGTATGAGTTGTTAGGAACAAAACACATAAAATCAGAGACGTGGTTGCACAGAAGGAGGACAGGAGGTCTGAGGGGTCAGAGGGGAGGACAGTGAACTCCCACTACACACACTAGTGTGCAGTTCTAGCACAACGGACATGATAGTATCGGCCAGTGTCCATTTATAATTGGGCTTAGATTTATTTAAAAATTTCTTGTTCCCATTAACTCTGCATTTACTTGCACTCTCAATAAGACATTTTGCAGGAGAAAGAAACAGTTTTGGAATCAAAGTGAGTAGGGAAAGAGAATTAAACACACATGTTTCTACTGTAGGACTTCAAGCATTATTAATGTGTATTGTAAATTGTCAAGAAAGGCAATATTATATACAAAATTATCACACTGAACTGATTGTGTAATCCTTAATGCATGGGGCATCTTTTAAGACTAATGTCCATGGATGCACTTTGGTAAATTCTGTTATGAATACTTAATATAAAAAATTTATAGATCGATCAATATTTGCTCGTGATTATAGATGCAAATATCCTAAACAAAATGTATGCAAATTGATCAGTGTATAAAAATGATAATATACATCAATACGATAAAATGATTTAAGTTATAACAATGTGCAAAGATATTTCATCACATTATGAGAAAAAATGTATAATAATTTTAACATTTGCAGAATAAGCATTTGCAAAACATATGCCTATTCATGATTTTTTTTAAAAACCCAACTCATTAAAGTAAGAGTAAGAGGAAATTTTAAGTTCTACCAAAAATTAAAAAGAAAAACGTAATGATATCAAACATCATTCTAAATGAAGAAATATTTTTTGTATCCTCTTTAAAATTAATTGTAAAGATCTCTGCTATCATTACTTTGACCAGTTGTATTAGAGGTTGTGACTAGTATAGTAAGAGAAAAGAGAAATGTGACATGAATTTGAAACTAAGAATTACATCTCTGATTATTTGCATCAGATGTTTGTTGACATAGAAAACAACAAAATTCACAAACATTATTAGTTGTAACAGAGTTTATTAAGATGGGTAGTTATTAGATTAATAATCACAAGCCATTTGCATATTTATACAACAGTGCATACACTTAGAAAACATAATTAAAGAAAAATATACCACATATAATAACATCAGAGACCTGATCCAAAGTTAGCCCCATTGTAAATATGGTCCCGTATTTCCAGGCACAAATGTCAGTCCATACTTCATTCACTAAAGATACATGAGACAATAATATGTATACATGAATACCTATGACACATATGTATCATATGCTGAATAATACATATTCAGCATTAATGCATTCTTGAACAGCCCTCTGCTCAGTATCTACCTTACCCCAGGCACAGTGCCAAGTACTGGGACAGGAAAACAGGCATGACGTGATTATTGTTCTTGAGCTCCCATACAAATTTTAGGCAGGAAAGGCTGTTTAAAAAAATGAGAACTATGCCATGAGTATATTACTTATAATGCTATGCAAATATAACACACATTGTTCATTATCAGAGCTCAGAGTAAGAAGATAATTTGTCTGCCATTCACAAAACTAACATACTTTATAGGCCTGCAGGGATTCTTTAAATAAAAGTCTCAGGACAGAATTGATCAGAAGCAGGCCTGTTACATACTTGGAAGAAATTACCAAGATTAGTCAACTCCTGGCTTTTTCTTTTGATATAACTCAGATGACTGTGATTTTGCCAAAGTTATAAATAGCCAATAGACCCTTAAAACACATTTTCTTTATCATGAAGCGTAAGTTTTATATCTTCTACTTGGGTAAACTGTATCAACGCCAACTACAAGCAGCCATTCTGGAGAAAAGGCATGAACCTAAGTTTAGCAGAGATGCCTCACTTTTGGGGTCTTCATTTATTGTGGCTTTTCTGTTATATTTTTGTAAATTCTCTACATACATAAATAATAATTGATCGGGTGTCCTTTCAGCTGATGCCTGCATTTAGAACTAAAAGAATTATAATACATCTCTCTCCCTTTTTTCCCATTAATGATTTTACTTTGAGTGGGCTTGACAACTGTAGAAAAAATTGGGCCTTAGCACATCATTTCACTTTCAATAATTTGAAAGATGGGGTGATATCAATTTCTGTGACTCATGCTTAGATCTAAAGTAAAAGAGACAGGGAGTGAGAGAGAGAGAGAAAGAGAGAGAGAGAGAGAGAGAGAGAGAAGAATGAATTTTCTATCTAGATTCAAAGGTAGAGAGGGGTTTAGTTGTTTGGTGATATTAGAAAGACATAATTTTTCCCCACTCACTAGAGTGACCCTTGATATATGGAAAGGATCCATTATCATTATTTTAAATACATAACAGAATATTTAAATGCATACACCTAACACTGTTAGAAAGCATGAGACATTACAAAATAATGCAAATTGTAAAACTGAATCATTTTTTAACATTTAAGAAATTGATTTCAAACCTTTAAGAAACTGGGGACTAGTATAAATCTGTTCTCAATAATTGATAATGCCCTTGACAAAGCCGATCGTAAGAAAACAAAAGCAAACACAGAAGGCTGAGGTCAGCCAACCATAGGCCACTTTATACAGTAACCTTTAGGATGCCTAATAGTAGATCTGGCCTACATTTTTAGAGGAGTTTTGAACACATGGTTTGATATTTCATGTAAAAGTCTTTAAAAGTGAATATGGTAATTTTCCGAAATGAAGAAATAAAATCATCACTGACTCTGTTGTGATGTGTTTATTCTAGCAAGCAATTCTAGGAAGCAATGTTGGGAATTAAGTTGTTATGCAGCTTATTTTTGTTAATGAATTTTTCTTACCCAAAAGATATTCCTTTATTATAGAAAGATTTTTAAAATAAATCTTCAATGGAAAGGATGGCATTCTAAATCCATTTTTGCAAATGGTCTGTTTTCTGGTTAGTTACTGGGCAGGATGCATTGGCTGCAGGACACTGACCTCCCTTGGGCACTCAGAGAAGCCAAGCGGCTGCATCCCTGCATCTGTCTAGCCCCGGGAAATCACTGACAGAAGTCAGAATCATGAACAGACCATTGTCAACCACCTTAACATTGGAGGAGAAAAAAAGTCTGATTTTATGAGAATCCATATCTTTCCTGCTTTCTGGAAATGCCCGTCTGATCTCCCATGGGCGTGCCTGGGAGGAAAATGAGCAAATATTTAAAAATCTGTTTAGTAGATATAATGCTCTCAATTAATTATTCATTTATATTCCCCTTATGGCTTTTTAATTAATTTAATTTAATTCATTTTTATTACCTGGATTAATACATCGATTCTTGGATTCTCTTGACAAATGTCGTGTCTAAAATAGTAACTAAAATGAAAGCACTTTAAAGAGCCATAAATCCCTCCACAGTGTATCCTTTCACCCTTCTTCCTACATGTATGTGTGGGTGTGTAAGGGTGTGTGGACCTGTGTGTATGCATTCACATACTGATAAAAAATATAGGTAATGAGCGCCCTTGAATGTATTTCCCATATAGTTATTGGCCATTTGCATTTTTCTCCTCTATGAATTTCTTATCTACAAAAATTAAAAGGGATTACTTATAGAAATAGAAATCTGTAGGAATTTTTGATATATGAATCATTTCATATGCTTGTTTGACTGTACAAGTCACTGAGAAATGTTTCAGAGATCTTTGCTGGTCAGAACATAGAGAACTACTAGTTTTTTAACTGCTGTGTATAGTTATTCCACAGCAGAGATTGAAAAGGTTTTGTTTATTCATTCCCTTGTATGTGCCTCTCTGCATACATAACAAAATTTTCCAGCAAAACCAGAGCAGAATTGTTCATTCAAAGGGGATACACATTTTAATTTTTAAGAAATCCTGCCAAATCTCCTTCAAAATTGCTGTGCCAAATTATTCTCACAAGTCATGCATGAAAGTTAACGTATCTCCCACCTTGCAAACACGAGGTTACCATTTTAATTTTTACCCAGCCAGTTCACATCATTGAATTGCATCAAATTTGTTTGAATCTTCTGTTCCCTGGGTAACAAGGCAGTTATATATATATATATTTCTTATTTAATCTGTATTTTTCCCTTTTTTATTGATGTTCGAATACAGTTGTCTCCATTTTCCCACCACCACTTTCCCCTGCCCTACCCACGTCTACTTCCTACCCTTAATCCCACCCCTCCCTGGGCTCTGTCCATGGGTCCCTCATTCATGTTCATTTACGTCCCTTTCCCTTCTTTCCCATGTTATTTCCCTCTTCCCTCCCCTCTGGTTACTGTCAGTTTGTTGTCAATTTCAATGTGTCTGGCTATATTTTGCTTGATAGTTTGTTTTGTTAATTAGGTTCCTTCTATAGATGAGATAACATGGTATTTGTTTTTCACCACTTGGCTTACTTCACTTATCATAATACTTTCCAGTTCCATCCATGTTGTTGTGAAGGGTAGGAGCTCCTCCTTTCTTTCTGCTGCATAGTATTCCATTGTGTAAATGTACCACAGTTTATTGATCCATTCATGTACCGATGGGCACGTAGGCTGCTTCCAGCATTTGGCTATTGTAAATTGTGCTACTATGAACATTGGGACATATATTTTTAATAGAGTTATTAGACAGTTACATTTCCTCTCTTTGAATTTTTTTATTTATGACATTTAAAGAAATGCAATAGTTCTATTGAATGTATTATAATAAATTTATCTTTTAGCTATAATTTGTGAAAGTATTTCCTTGTTGAATTAATGTTATTTATATCTGTACATCTGTTTAAATTGTGTTATAAATGCTTTCCCTTCCTTTATGACTTGTGTTTTAACTTTAATAATGATATATTTCATAATTTTTTTCTTTTTTTAATTTTTATTGTTATTCAATTACAGTTGTATGCCTTTTCTCCCCTTCCCTCCACCCCACCCCAGCTGAACCCACCTCCCTCCCCACCTCCACCATCCCCCCCGATTTTGTCCATGTGTCCTTTATAGTAGTTCCTGCAATCCCCTCTTCCCACTGTCCCCACCCCACTCCCCACTGGCCACTGCTAGACTGTTCCCAACCTCAATGTCTCTGGTTGTATTTTGTTTGCTTTTTTCTTCTATTGATTATGTTCCAGTTAAGGGTGAGATCATATGGTATTTGTCCCTCACCGCCTGGCTTATTTCACTTAGCACAATGCTCTCCAGTTCCATCCATGCTGTTGCAAAGGGTATAAGCTCCTTCTTTCTCTCTGCTGCGTAGAATTCCGTTGTGTAAATATACCATAGTTTTTGGATCCACTCGTTTGCTGATGGGCACTTAGGTTGCTTCCAGTACTTGGCTATTGTAAATTGTGCTGCTATGAACATTGGGGTGCACAGGTTCTTTTGGATTGGTGTTTCAGGGTTCTTAGGGTATAATCCCAGCAGCGGAATTGCTGGGTCAAAGGGCAATTCCATTTTTAGTTTTCTGAGGAAATTCCATACTGTTTTCCACAGTGGCCTCACCAGTCTGCATTTTATAATTTTTAAAAATTAACTTTGAAATTGCACTATTAAAATTTATTAAACTTTCTTTATAGCATTTTTGGGACTTTCCTGAAGCCATAAATACATGCATTCATTCTTGTTCAGGTTTTATTTGTATATATAGATTTTAATCCATCTAGAATTAATTTTGGTGAGTAGTGGGTGAAAGGTAGGGTTTGAACTTCATTTTTTCCAGATGAAAAATCTGTTGTCCCAATATGATTTAGTGACTACTTCACTTTCTTACTGAGATAAGATGCCACCAAATTTATATGGGACATTCTCATAGATAAACATATGGTTTGACTCTCTAGCTTGTCACATCTAAATTTTTAAAATTATAGCATTTACAAATATCAGGAATTTAACTATTATTGGCAACCATCATCATCTTCATTCATTTAACAATGCTTATTGAGAGCCTTTTATGTGCATCACACTAGTCTAAGCCCTGGGAGAAAGCAGTGAATTAAATAGGCCAAGTTCCTGTGATGATGGCTGTTATAGGCTGTACTGGGGCCCGGGGTGCTGAGAACATCAACAACCAATGGGTACAATACAGCTGAACTGCTTCAAATTTTTTGACCTCCACTTATAGTAGTGCTAAAGAATATAGATTTATTTTAGCTGCACCAAAGTCTGTATAACACATTTTTGTTTTGTTTTGTTTGTTTTAACTGACCCATTACGAGACTTAACATCAGAGGTAATCAATATACAAAATTTTGGAACTATAGAAAAAGCATATGGTAAGTTCTTTTCCCTCAAAAAATTTAAAATTTATCTGGAGAAACGAGACATAAGTCATCAAAGATATGATATAAATAGACAATTGCAATAATAAATGAGAGGCTTCAAGGCAGTACAGCATTAATTTTCAAATGAACAGTATAAACCATAAAACCAGGCCAGGTTGAGGGACCAGACTACTATGATGTGGAAAGATTGATTTGGACTCTGAGTGTAGCTGTGGAAATGCAAATAAGTGGACGTAAAGGACACACAACGTTGATCAGGAGAATTCCTCATTTCTTAAAACAGGAAGATTTGAAGACTCTCATGTGGTGTTGTAGGCACCTACTTTCCTGAATGATTAGTCTGCTCGCTGTGTGGGCAATATTTTTAATAATATTTGTGGTTAATTTGGCATACTCCATACCCAGATTTAAAACAGAGCTCTATCTTTGATTATTACATAGACAAGACTTTGAAGTTTATTCTCCTAACTCAGTTTTTGTCATTTCTCTGCAAAGACATCCTTTAGCTCTTGGTGTCCAACTGATACATGCTGGATATTTAGGAAAGTGAATAGATGAAAGAAGAAGAAGAAGAAAGAATGGAGAGATCAATACCTGATGAATTTCTTGGAAGTTTTGTCAGCATTTCAATTTGAGCTGGTCCTACACATAGAGAATTTTCTATATGGTAGCCCCTCGGCATTTATAAACAATGGAATGCCTACTAGAGTACAAGGGATTGGGCTTCCATGAAATTATACTCACATTGTTGATCAGGAGAATTCCTCATTTCTTATGTCTGTTTTATTGAAATGGAGAAAAGGAGCATGTTTCCATTAGAAAATAGGATGAAAAAACAGTATGAGGAGAACTTTTGAGAAAGCTTTAAATAACTAAGAAGTTTTGATTTTGTGTTATATCCACCGAGGGAAATCCAAAGAAAACTTTTAAGCAGAAGAAGGACCTGGTCAATACGTGGTTTCCAAGAACTGGCACTCCTGGAAACCTGGCAGGTGGGGCTGCCCTAGACAGAAACCTATCTTCTTTACTTCAGTTTTTCTTTTAAAGTCCCCTCTTTTCCCCAAGGTCCTCAGTGTCATTGGGCTGACCTTTTCTCCTGTGATAGTGCCCTTTTGTGTTTTGGACCTTCCAGAAATACTGTTTTTCTCTAAATTTCAGCCCCAAAGAATTAAATAGAGTTTGTCACATGTATAGTGAATCTAATGACGACCTATAATCCTGGACCATCCTGTCTGCACCTGAACACATCTCTCCTGTGAAATACATTTGCATTTAACAATTTGCTGAAGGGGATCAGGAGATGAAAGATTCTGGGGAAGCCTGGAAGAAGAGATGTTTTTGTTCCAGGGAGGTTTCAGATCCTGTGGTAACCTCTAAAATGGCCCTCAAAGATCTCCCCCTCTCGGTTTTTATACCCTTATGTAATCCTCCTTTTTTGAGTGTGTGTTGGACTTAATGACTTGCTTTGAGCAAACCAGATGTGGCAAAAAGGGTGGGATATCATTTCTGAGATTGTTCTAAAAAACTGGCTTTCCTCTTGCTAGTCTTCTCTGGTTCTCTCTCTCTTTTTTGCTCACTTTAATGCAAGCCAGTGTGACAGAGAATTCAAGGAGGACTCGGTCCAACAGCCTGTGAGCAAGTGAATCTTGTCAATCTCCCCATGAGCAAAATCTTCCTGAGTGGAGCCCTGACTGATACCGTCATTGCCGTCTGTGAGAAATCTTGAGACAGAAGACCCAGTTAAGTCACAGCCAGATTCCTGACCCTTAGAATATGTTGTCTTAAGCCACTACATTTTAGGCAATTAGTTATGCAGATAACTAACTCAGCTCACCTCACAACAAAACATTTTGTGGGTAATGTAAGGAATCACAGAATCGTAGCATAGAAAGAGACTGTAAAATCATGTTTAAGACCCTCATAATGTTCCTGCTAATGACAGTAAAGTCACACTAGAACACCTCCCATGTTCTGAACATTTTAACATAATATTCAACTGGGTTTGGAAATTTTCCCTGTAATAGTCAGTAGATAATGATGAACTTCCATGTCTCTGTGATCAACTGCCATTAATGTTGGCTTCTCATTTGGGAGTGGGGAAATTTTATTATTGGTTAAGACTGATAGAAAAGAAAATGCATGCTGTCTAGGAGAAGGTCATGCATGTTTGGTCTAATAAGTCTTTCTGTAGTCCCGTTTCTTGTGTAAAACATGTCGTCTCAGCAAACTGAGATGTAAAATGGCAATTTAATAGTGCTCTGAAACCATACTAAACAAGAATGAAAAATGAATTATCACGAGTTGTGATAAAACCCACTATTTTCTTTTTTAAAATTTTTATTGTTATTCAGTTATAGTTGTCTGCATTTTCTCCCCATCCCTCCAACCCACCCCAGCCAAGTCCCCCACTCTCCCCCTTGATTTTGTCCATGTGTCCTTTATATTACTTCCTGTAAAACTCTCTCCCCACTGTCCCCTCCTCACTCCCCTCTGGCTATTGTTAGATTGTTCTTAACTTCAATGTCTCTGGTTATATTTTGTTTGCTTTTTTCTTTTGCTGATTATATTCCAGTTAAAGGTGGGCCATTATATGTACCAAATACATATGGTATTTGTCCCTCACTGCCTGGCTTTTTTCACTGAGCATAATGCTCCCCAGTTACATCCATGCTGTTGCAAAGCATAGGAGCTCCTTCTTTCTCTCTGCTGCGTAGAATTCCATTGTGTAAATATACCATAGTTTTTGGATCCACTCCCTTGCTGATAGGCACTTAGGTTGCTTCCAGTACTTGGCTATCATAAATTGTGCTGCTATGAACATTGGGGTTCACAGGTTCTTTTGAATTGGTGTTTCAGGGTTCTTAGGGTATAATCCCAGCAGCGGAATTGCTGGATCAAAGGGCAGTTCCATTTTTCGTTTTCTGAGGAAATTCCATACTGTTTTCCAAAGTGGCCTCACCAGTCTGCATTCCCACCAACAGTGTACTAGAGTTCCCTTTTCTCCACATCCTCTCCAAAATTTGTTTGTTGATTTGTTTATGTTGGCCACTCTAACCAGTGTCAGATGGTACCTCATTGTGGTTTTAATTTGCATCTCTCTGATGGCTAGTGATGCTGAGCATCTTTTCGTATGTCTCTGGGCCCTCTGTATGTCTTCCTTGGAGAAGTGTCTGTTCAAGTCTTTTGCCCATTTTTTTATTGGGTTGGTTGTCTTCCTGGAGTGGAGTCATGTGCGTTCTTTATATATTTTGGCGATCAGTCCCTTGTCTGAGGTATACTTAGCAAATATGTTTTCCCATACTGTTGGTTCTCTTTGTATTTTAGTGCTGTTTTCTTTAGCCATGCAGAAGCTCTTTATTTTGATGAGGTCCCATTTGTTTATTCTCTCCTTTATGTCCCTTGCTTTAGGGGACATGTCTGTTAGGGTGTTGCTGCATGGAATGTCTGAGATTTTCCTGCCAATGTTTTCCTCTAGGACTTTTATGGTGTTACGACTTATATTTAAGTCTTTTATCCACCTTGAATTTATTTTTGTGTATGGTGTAAGTTGGTGATCAAGTTTCATTTTTTTGCACGTTGTTGTCCAGATCTCCCAACACCATTTGTTGAAGAGTCTATTTTTGCTCCATTTTATGCTCTTGCCTCATTTGTCAAATATTAATTGACCATAAAAACCTGGGTTTATTTCTGGGCTCTCTACTCTGTTCCACTGGTCTATGTGCCTGTTTTTATGCCAGTACCAGGCTGTTTTGATTACAGTGGCCTTGTAATACAGTTTGATATCAGGTATTGTGATCCTTCCTGCTTTGTTTCTCTTTCTCAAAATTGCTGCAGCTACTCGGGGTCATTTATGGTTCCATATGAATTTCTGAAATGTTTGTTCTATATCTGTGAAATATGTCATGGGTACTTTAATAGGGAATGCATTGAATCTATAAATTGGTTTGGGTAGTATGGCCATTTTGATGATGTTAATTCTTCCAATCCATGAGCATGGTACATGTTTCCATTTGTTTGTGTCTTCCTTAATTTCTTTCTTCAGTGTTGTGCAGTTTTCTGAGTACAGGTCTTTTACCTCCTTGGTTAGGTTTATTCCTAGGTACTTGATTTTTCTTGTTGCTATATCAAATGGGATTTTTTTTCCTGATTTCTGTTTCTGATGTTTCATTGTTGGTGTACAAGAATGCCTTTGATTTCTGAGTATTGACTTTGTATTCAGCTGTTTTGCCAAATTCATTTATTAGGTTGAGTAGTTTTTTGCTGGAGTCTATAGGATTTTCCATGTACACTATCATGTCATCTGCAAACAGTGACAGTTTCATTTCCTCCTTTCCAATTTGGATGCCTTTTATTTCTTTTTCTTGTCTGATTGCTGTGGCTAGGACTTCCAATACTATTGAATAGGAGTGGTGAAGAGGGCGTCCTTGTCTTGTTCCTGATCTTAGTGGGAAAGCTCTAAGTTTTTGTCCATTGAGTATGATGTTGGTTGTAGGTCTCTCATATATGGCCTTTATTATGTTGAGGAATGCTCCCTCTATTCCCACTTTGCTGAGTGTTTTTATCAGAAATGGGTGCTGTATCTTATCAAATGCTTTTTCCACATCTATTGATATGATCATGTGATTTTTGTCTTTGCTGTTGTTTACGTGATGTATTATGTTTATTGATTTGCAAATATTGTACCATCCTTGCATCCCTGGGATGAATCCCACTTGGTCATGGTGTATGATCTTTTTAATGTACTGCTGGATGTGGTTTGCCAATATTTTGTTGAGAATTTTGGCGTCTATGTTCATCAGTGATATTGGCCTGAAGTTTTCTTTCTTCATTGTGTCTTTATCTGGTTTGGGGATTAGGATGATGCTGGCTTCATAAAAAGAGTTTGGGAGTCTTCCATCAGTTTGGACTTTTTCGAATAGTCTGTGAAGGATAGGGGTTAGCTCTTCCTTAAATGCTTTGTAAAATTCTCTTGTGAAACCATCTGGTCCAGGGCTTTTGCATGTTGGGAGTTTTTTGATGACTGCTTCAATTTCATCTGCTGTTATTGGTCTGTTCAGACTTTCTGCTTCTTCTTCATTCAGTTTTGGAAGATTATATTTTTCTAGAAATGTGTCCATTTCACCTAGTTTTTCAAATTTCTTGGCATACAGGTCTTCATAGTTATTTCTTACAATCCTTTGTATTTCTGTGGTATCAGTTGTAATCTCTCCTCTTTCATTTTTAATTGTGTTTATTTGGATCCTCTCTCCTTTTTTCTTGATGAGCCTCCTTAAAGGTTTGTCAATTTTGCTTATCTTTTCAACGAACCAGCTCCTGGATTATTTGATGCTTAGAATTGTGCTTTTAGTCTCTATGTCATTTAACTCTGCTCTGATCTTGGTTTTTTCCTTCCTTCTACTTGCTCTGGGCTGTCTTTGTTGTTGTTCCTCGAGTTCTTGTAGGTGGAGGGTTAGGTTTTGTTTGAAATGTTTCTATCTATTTTAGGTAGGCCTGTATTGCTATGAACTTCCCTCTCAGGACTGCCTTTGCTGTGTCCCATAGGTTTTGGGTTGTTGTGAGTTCATTTTCATTTGTTTCCAGAAAGTTTTTGATTTCTTCCCCAATCTCATTCTTGACCCATTCATTGTTTAATAGCATGCTATTCAGTCTCCATGATTTTGAGTGTTTTGGCTTTTTTCCTTTGGGGTTGGTTTTTAGTTTCAGTCCCTTGTGGTCAGAGAAAATGCTTGATATGATTTCCATTTTCTTGACTTTGTTGAGGCTTGCTTTGTATCCTATCATGTGGCCTATCTTTGAAAAAGTTCCATGTACACTTGAAAAGAATGTGTATTTTGCTTCTTTGGGATGAAAAGCTCTCTATATATCAATTAAGTCCATTTCATCTAGGGCATTGTTGAGTGACACAATATCCTTGTTGATATTTTGTTTGGAAGATCTGTCCATTTTTGACAATGGGGTGTTAAAATCCCCTACTATAATTGTGTTGCTGTCAATATTTTTCTTGAAGTCCTCCAAGATTTTCTTTATGTATTTGGATGCCCCTATGTTGGGTGCATATATATATATTTACAATGTTTATGTCTTATTGATGGATTCTTCCTTTGAGTATTATGAAGTGACCTTCTGGGTCTCTCTTTATGGCCCTTCTTTTGAAGTCTATTTAGTCTGATGTGAGTATTGCTACCCCTGCTTTTTTTCCCTGTCCATTTGCTAGGAAAATTTGTTTCCAGCCCTTCACTTTCAGTCTGTGTAGGTCTTCTGTCCTGAGGTGGGTCTCTTGTAGGCAGCATATGTGTGGGTCATGCTTTCTTATCCATTCAGCTATTCTATGTCTTTTGATTAGAGCATTTAATACATTTACTTTTAAGGTTATTATTGATAGGTACTTATTCATTGCCATTTTTTCCTACCTGTGTTCCTCTCTCTTTCTCTTTTCCTTCCTTTCCTTAAATCAGTCCCTTTAGCATCTCTTGCAGAGCTGGTTTGTTGAGGGTGTGTTCTTTTAGACTTCTTTTGTCTGGGAAGCTCTTTATTTGGCCTTCTATCTTGATTGAGAGCCTTGCTGGGTAAAGTTGCCTTGTTTGCAGGCCTCTGGTTCTCATTACTTGGAATATTTTTTGCCATTCTCTTCTGGCTTGGAGCATTTCCATTGATAAGTCAGCTGCTAACGTTATTGGGGCTCCCTTGTATGTTACATCCTGTTTCTCCTTTGCTGCCTTTAAGATATTCTCTTTGTCTTGCAAGTTTTCCATTTTAATTATGATGTGTCTTGCAGTGGGCCTTTTTGGGTTCCTCTTGCTTGGGACTCTCTGTGTTTCCTGGATTTGGGTGACTTTTTCTCTCATCAGATTAGGGACATTTTCCATCATTACACTTTCAAACAGGTTTTCTATCCCTTGCTCTTCTTCTTCTCCTTCTGGTATCCATATTATATGGATATTATTACGTTTCATATTGTCCTGCATTTCCCTTAATCCCTCTTCATTCTTTCTGAGCCTCTTTTCTTTTTCTTGCTTTTTCTGGGTTTTCTTTTTCTGCTTTGTCCTCCAGCTCACTGATCCGATCCTCTTCTTCATCAAGTCTGCTTTTGATTCCTTCTACTGTGTTCTTCAGTTCAGAAATTGTATTCTTCATTTCCTCTTGGTGCTTGTTGATAGTTTCTATTTCCTTTTTCACGTTGATATAGTTTTCAGTGAGTTCATTGTAGTTTCCCTGTAGTTTCTGGTAATTCTCTGTGAGCTCAGTGAGCTTCCTGATAACCATTGCTTTGAACTCAGTATCTGATAGTTGACTTGCCTCTATTTCATTTAGCATTCTTTCTGAGGCTTCCTCGTTTCCTTTCATTTGGGGATTGTTTCTTTGTCTTCCCATTGTTTGTGAGACTCTTCTTGTTAGCCTCTGCTTCTTAAATTGATCTGTTCTGACTCCCTGGGTTTATGGTATGAACTTCTGTGGTAGAATGCCAGTGGGATTCAGTGGTGCCGTCTCCTTAATCTCTGAGCTTGCAGGTCTTGGGCTGTCGTTTATGTTGGCTCTCTGTATGTCTTTGAGTTTTGATTGTTGTTGGGTCTTTCTTTGATGGGTCTTTCCCTCGAGCTGGTTAATTGATGGTCACTCCATCTACCACATCTTGTATTCTGTTGTGCAGATGTGGACAGTTTGTGTTGAAGCTGATTCTTCTGTGTGTACAAGGTTTTGAGGCTTCTCTCTCGCTCTTGTTCAGTTGTTTGTTCTGAGTAATTTCTCCAGTATTTAGTTGTATTTCCAGATCAGTCCTGGATTGAGATTAGTGTGGTTTCCACTACCTCCTTCACCTTCTTCCATTATTATCTGTTGGTGGTTCCTTTGTTGGTGGGTTTCCTCTTCCAGCAGGTGTACTGGTGTTCACAGCTCCCACCTTGCAAGTTCTCTGGAGTAGCAAAGTGGAATTTGTCTCACTGTCTCGGTTATTAGGATGACCCCTGTTTGGGTCTAACTCTGGTCTTTTCAGATCTCCAGGTTTTATTGTCTCGCCTGTGGGAAAAGGAGAAAAAAAAAAGGAAGGAAGGAGAAAGGAATAGAAAAGGAAAGGAAGGCAGGAAGGAAGAAGGAATAAAAAAAGATCAGAGGAAAGAAAAGAAGTAGGAAATTTAACAACAATTAAAATAAAAAATAAATAAAAGAAGGCAGGAAGAAGTAATAAAAAAAGTAAAGGAAGGAAGGAAGAAGGAATAAATAAAGAAAGAAGGTCAGAATGGAAGAAGGAATTAAAAAAAAAAAAGTCTTCTGCTGGCTTTAAACAGGTCAGGTCAGTTCTGCTGGTCTTCCTGTCTGTGAAACAGGAGGGGGTGGGTGAAGGGATTGGTTTCACTTTTCTCCCTTCTTGAGCCACACTCTTCACTGTTGTCCAGCCTCTAGTCCAGTTCCTCAGGGTCCTTCTGCTCCCCCCTAGGCCTTTAGTCCACCAGTTTTGTTGTCCTTGAGGTACACCCATTAGGGGCAACTTACACTCCACCTTCTTGCTCTTTGGTGTCCTAGATGCTAGGGGGTCTTGGTGCTCCTTCAGGGTAGTTCAGCCCTCTACTGAGTCAAGTCTTTCTGAGGACTGCAGTCTCCCCTGGCCCTGCACCTGCCCCCTGCTGGGCCTTCTGCCTTCCTCCTAGAGAGCCACTAGGCCCTGCAGGGCTCTGTGCGCAGGGGCTAGGTAGGAGTTGTTCAGAACCGGTGCTTCAGGCGTGGTTGCCCGCAGGTAGCCAGGCTGTTGATAGGGGTGCGCACCAACCAGGGGGCTTTGGGCCTGTGTGCCCGGGCAGCCAGGCCACTGATCTGGGTGCCCACTGACCTGGGCTTCAGGTGTGTGCTGGGGCTGCTTATCTGGTGTTCACAGTCCAGGGGCTGAGGGCATGGGGGTGCAAGAGGCCACGGCTGCTGCGGAGAATTCTCTAAACAGCCAGCTGAGTGCCTCTATTTTCTCTTTTTCTTTTCGAGAAATTCCTCCTATTCAAGTCCCTGCCCCGGATCCAAACAAGCACCTGTCCTTTCACACAGACCAGTAGGGCTCTCTCCCAAGAATCTTGCAGCAGACCCTGCGGCCCCTGCCAGAGGTTTCAGCCACCCTGGTCCTCGCACTGGTCCCAGGGACCTTATTGTCCTTAAGCACTCTTCTTACCATCTGATTTTTCAATGTCCTCTACAATTTTTGGTCTCTGATCTTCATATATGCTGGAATACCATTGGCTGTTCACTCTGTTCCTCAGGTCAGCTAGGCGTTTCACTGGTGCTGAGGAGAAGTGGACTCTGCCCCCACCTATCTCACCACCATCTTGTACCACAACAATTTTCTTTAAAGATAAAATGCATGTGACAAATTTGCCTAGACACGGCAATGATTTGCCTTCTTTAGGAAGAAAACCTGTACAATGATAAACCAGCTCATAAAATTACTTTATTAACTTCCCTTCATTAAGAACAAGCATGAGACAGATGCAATGTGTTTTAGAATCCCACAACCTTTCCCGACTACATTGCTAACAAATTGAAGTCGTACACCCCAAAGTGGTGAAGCAATTCATTCAATAGCAGCTGTGAAAGAATGGTCAGCTTAAACAGACTCTAAGGATAATTTAACTGGCAAGGACAATTGAGAAAGGCTGCATTCCTGCATGATTTATATAGCCAAGGCTATTGAGAGCCTGCTTTTATTCCCTAGGGACTCACCCCTACAGATGAAGGCTGCTTATTGCAAACACCTGCTGCTCTCTGCCTGTGAGCTTTAATCCTGGCCCAGGCTAATGTGTAACCGAAAATGCCAGAGGGAGGATAACAACTTTCTGGATGCAAGTTCCAGCCAACGTTGGAGCAGAGGTTGGAAGACCACAAGGACTCCCTCTCTGCTCTGTTGGCATACGTCTACGGCATGTTCTACACTGTCCCCGAGAGTTCTCCAGCCTCATTGACGCAGCAGTTGCCCACAGTGATAACTTGCTAATGTGACCTCTGTTGCCTGATTTCCCTCCCCTATGGTAGTTCTCTAGTCCACTACCAGTGTCCCCTGAGATCACTTCTGATAAATATCAGTATCTCCAGAGTTGCCCAAATAAAGTATCTGGACCCAAATCCATGTTTCAGATAGAATTTGGGGGAGTTCCATACCCACTGAAATGCTTGACAATAGAACACCCCAAATGCAGTAAGTTTTCTTGATTTAGAAGCCAAAACCAGATTTGGGACCTGACCTTCAGGTATCTTATGAATAATGTTACCTTTTCTCTTTCCTATATTTAATTTTAAGGTGATTCCAGAAGTCCACCTGCTTTTATTACAACAGTGAGTGCCAACACTGTCTCCAAACTTTCATGAAATGGAGGGTAAAATGTAGTATTCCTCAACCCGAGAAGACTCTGCACCCGTACAGAAAGGCCACAACACAATAACTATACCTACTGAATACTTATTATGGGTCAGGAAATGTGCTAAGTGCTGTGCATGTATTTCCCATTCTATGTTCAAAATAACTTTAAACTAAACTTCAGGTACTGTTCTTATTGTACTTTTTTGTAGCAAATTTGTTGTTGATGAAAACTACACATGTTTACAGCATACAATTATATGTAAACATATGTATACACCTATAAAACCATTAATACCATCAAAATAGTGAACATATCCACAACCCTCAGAAATTTCTTGATTATTTTTTATAATCCTTTTCCATTTCTTACTTCTTCTCCCTGCTTCTTCAGGAAGCTGTCTGTATAATTAGTTTGTGTTTCCTGGAGTCTTACATAAATGAAATACTACAGAATATTTTTTTATTGTCTGGCTTCTGTCACTAATAATTATTTTGAAATGCATCCATATTGTCGTATGTGTCTATAACTCCTTCCTTTTCACTGCTGAGTTTATTCATTGTATGCACTTTCTACAGTACGTTTATGTGCTTATCTGTTGAAAGATACTTGGTTCTTTACAGCTTTTGATGATTAAATGTGAACATTCATGTACATCTTATATGGACATATGCTTTCATTTCTCTTAGATAAATACTCAGGAGTGGATTGTACAGTAAATGTATGTGTTGCATTTCAAGAAATGGCTAGTGTATCATTTCACCACAATCTAGGAGAATTTCCCTTTCCCACAGCCTCACTAGCTCTTCTTATGATTAGGCTTTTTATTTTTAGCAATTCTACAGGTGTGAGGTGTTATCTCATTGTAGTTTTAATTTGCATTTCTCTAATGACTAATGATGTTGTGCATTTTTTCATGTGCTTGTTGGCCCTCTGTATATCTTCTTTGATGAAGTGTCTTATCAAACAATTTGCCTATTTTTATTTTGTTGAACATTTTCTTGTTATTTTGTTTTGAGAGAGATTTACTCATTCTAGATATAAATCCTTTATCAGATACGTGATTGGCAAATATTTTCTTAAAGTATGTTATTTGTCTTTTTCTTCCCTTGACACTGTCTTTTGAAGAGAAAACATTTTAATTTTGATGAAATCCAATTTATCAATGTTCTTTTATGGATTATGCTTTAGGCATCTAACCTCAGAACTCTTTACCTACACCTAGATAACAAAGATTTTCTGCTGTGTTTGCTCTTAGAAGTTTTAAAGTTTTAAGTTTACTATTTGAATTCTATGGTCTATTTTGTGTTAATTCTTACATATGGTAAGAGATATGGATCAAAGTTTATTTTTTATTTGGATATCAAGTTGAACCAGCACGATTTAATAAAAAGACTCTCCTTTCTCCACTGATTTATTTTTGTATTTGTTCCTAAGATCAGTTGTCAATATTTGGGTTGGTCTAGTTATGGATTTTCTATTCTGACCCATTGATCTCTCTGTCTATCTTAACACAAATACAAGACACTATCATGATTTCTATAGCTTTATAAGTATTAAAATAAGGTAGTGTTAGTCCTCCAAGTTTGCTCTTCTTTTTCACAGTTATTTCGTCTATCCTAGGCCTTGCCTTTCCATATGAATTTTTAAATCACCTTGTCAATTTTTACCAAAAAGAAAAATCCTCCTGAGGTTTTGATTGGGACTGCATTAAGTCTATTCATTAAATTGGACATAATTACCACCTTAGCAATACTGAGTCTTTTGAGGCATGAACATGGGATATCTTTCCATTTATTTAGGACTTTAATTTCTAGTTAATTCAGTCTTTTAATTAGATGTTTTTAATCATTTGCATCTAATGTGATTACTATCGTGTGTTTTTCCTTTGTCTTATCTATGCTTTGTTTTCCTTTTCCTTCGTTTGGATCAATTGAGTATTTTCAAATTTTTATTTAATTTCCTTTATTATCTTATTAGTTATAACTTTCTGTTTGTTTAGTAGTTTCTGTTAGGTTTATAGCGTGAATCTCTAACTTATCACAATCAACGGTCAATTAATATTATGCCACTTTAGCATATACTGTAATTTAAGAGGCTTACAACAATATACTTCCGTTTCTCTGCCAGATTTTATCATTGTTGCCATACATGTTTACTTATACATATACTATAAAGTGTTCGTTACATTGTAATTATTTTTGCTTAAGCAGTCAATTATCTTTTAAATAAATTTAAATAAGAAAAATAATCCCTCTATATTTACATATGTAGTTTCTATTTCCAGTGCTTTTATTGCTTTATGTAAATTTATAATTCTGTCTGTGTCATTTTTCATTTGCCCCAAAGAACTCTGTTAAGATTTCTTACAGCATGGGTCTGTTGGTGGTGAATTCTTTCAAGTTTTGTATATCTGAAAAAAAAATCACTATTTTACCTTCTTCTTTAAAAGATGTTTTCTCTGTGTACAGACCTCCACGTTGATAGGGTTTTTCTTTTGGGAGTGGGGCTGGGGAAAAAAGGTTTCAGTATTTCAAGATACTGCTTAATTGTCTTCCCTCTTGCACTGTTTCTGACAAAAAATCTGCTATTTTTTTTCTGTTGTTCCTCTACCCAGAAAATGTCTTTTCTCCCCTCTTGCTGCTTGTCATATTTTCTCCTAATTGTGATTTTTAACAATTTGATTATGCTGTACCAAGTTATACTTTTTCATATTTCTTGGACTTGGTGTTCGCCAGCTTGAAACTTTTGTTTTTTAATATTGATCAAGTTGGGAAAAACTTCAAATTTTGTTTCTTTCAGTGACCCCTCTCCATTTGGAATCTCTGTTTACATGTATAAGTTGGGCACTTGAAGTTGTTCCATAGCTCACTGATGTTATTTCCAGTGTTTATTTTTCTCTTGATATTTCATTCTGTGTATTATTTCATCTTTGCTGGAAGAGGACCTAAGGAACAAGCAATTCCTCATTGTAATTTAATACATGAGTAAACTGAAACAAAGGGAATAACTTGCGCAAGTGATGAAGTCAGCATTTAAACACAGATTTTCGGATTCCAGAGCATTCATTCTTGACTACTACTCTCTGCAATTTTTGTAAATAATACTTCTGTCCTTGCATTAAAAAATCACTTATTTTAATATAATAACAAAAAATATTATGTTGAAGTTAAAAATATAAGTGAAACTAGAAATATTATTTTAAGAATCAGATTGCTTGCACGCAGGCAAAGGACTCTAGATCTTAGCAACTAATTACACGAAGCGCATGACCAAGTAAATCAAGTACAGACAATAGGAGTTGTTTTCAGATAGCTAAGGTTCACCCTAAAGAAATAAATCTGAATCCTAACACAGTGGATTCAGATTGAACATTAAGAAGTTCTTATTTCTAAACATTTAAAACACTTTATATTTGTTACCAGAAGTTGTGAATCAGATACACTGTACTCGTATGTATCATTAAGTATTTTCTCCAATGAGTACTCCCCAGAAAGCCACTGACTTAAACCTTATCAGGACTGATTTCATGGAGAATGGGCTAACATTTCTAATTAGATCCCTTTCTGGAGATATGTCAATGAGAGGCCCACAGGATCATGTATCAGCATTAAGGGGGAAAAACAGACCTTACCAGAGAGTAGTTTCCCCATTATCCGTGGTGGATACGTCCCAAGACCCCCAGTGGATGCCTGAACCCACAGATAGTACCAAACCCAATACACTACATGTGTTTTTCTATACTACAATATATATCTGTGATAAAGTTTGATTTATAAATTAGGCATAGTAAGAGATTATCAATGATAATTAATAATAGAGCAATTCTAACAATATGCTGTAATAAAAGTTATGTGAATGTGGTCTCTCTTCCTCTTTCTCTCTCTGTCTCCTAACCAGTCTGACAGCCCAGATGGCTGCTAAGTGATGACTAATGGGTAGATAGCATGTACGGCAGGAGTGCACTGGTCAAAGGGATGATTCATGTTCCTGGCAGGATAGAGAAGGTCGGAGAGGAACAGTGCGACATTTCGTTACACTACTCAGAATGGTGCAAACTTTAAAACTTATGAATTCTTTATTTCTGGAATTTTCCATTTGGTATTTTCCAACTGCGGCTGACCATGGGAAACTGAAACCTTGGATAGCAAAACTTTGGATAAGGGGACTATTGTAGTTTATTGTCATAGTTTTTTCTAGTTTTAAGTAGTGGGCATCTTTATCAGTTTGTTTCTGATGCATACATAGAAGTGTGTACTGAATTAACATATATATATTTGCCACCCACAAAAGGCTGATAAACTTAGAAGTGACGTCTTACAATCTCTTGCAACCCTTTCTAATTCCAACCATTTTTCATGGATTGCAGTAGTTGGCAGGTAATACTCTGCATTTGACAGCTGAGAAAGTAATGTTTATTGAAAACCTTGAAGTGGGAAAAATACAGAAATAGTTTCCCTTATTCTTCCCTATCTGTCTCCATAGAGCCAGGGAAGCTGGCATCATGCCTGGTGCAGAGTAGGTGCTTAATAACTGGCACCCTATGCTTTTATGAATGAAAATGTTTTGGGGATAAACATATTACTGGGAGAGAGGATAATATGGAACTTGATAGAAAGGAGAAGATAGAAGGAGGGAGGACAGTGTGTCATGGCACTAAGAATAATTTTGCGCCCACTCAGAAATAGAAGAATACATAAGAGGTGTAGATAAAACAATGAAGAACACAAGCAATACATTTTTCTTCTTGATCAAGGTCAATTAACAAGTTATCCAAAGGCTCTGAAAGGGGCAAAGTGCTCAGTAAGCTCGGTTAGCCTCCATCTCCTTTGACTCTGGGGAGACCTTTGTTTTCAAGGTGGTTTTAAGGCTACTGAGGGAAGGAAATGCAGAACTGAAGGTTTCAATGGGATTGAGGTGGGGGGATAAAGCAGAGAGGCATTATATTTTAAACGTAGATATTTCAAGACAGATAACACGTCAGTCTTGGATGACAAATGCCTCTCCCACCATAATCCTTCCCCGTGTTTGGTAATTCCATGCTGATTCTGGTGGCTTTATTCTACTTTGCTTACTAATGCTTCAATTTTTCACAAGTGTTTTGTCTACTTAACATCACTGAAACAGAAATTGACTATATAAAATACTACAAATGTTTAATGGAACATTTACACATTGTAATCAATTTTACAGAAGGAATATCATCATCCTATTACTTTTGCCAAAAAAAACCCCCTACCATCAAATGTCTCATCTTACCACCTCCCATGAAATTTTTCAGCTGAGATTTGTTCTTTTCTTTCGCAATTTATTAGTAGTTTTGTTTCCAAGTCCACTGTACTGAGTCGATTTTCACTCACACCTATAGTCCTGTCATGCTTTTTTCTCAACTTTTCAGACAATAGACACATGAATGTTACAGGCAATGGGCTGTTATCTGCAGTTCCCAGAAGACACAATCTCTTAGATATTCTAAGTATTTCATCACAGGCTTCAGCAATGTACATTTAGGAAGGAACTGGAAAGAATTGAGTATCCACTTGTGCAAGATATTTCTGTAGTTGCAAAAATTATTCTGGAGAAATTACATTTTTCATCCTCCTTCTTATCATTTAATAGCATGCTTTGAAGCGCGTGTACCTTTCGGGGGAGATATGCCCTCTGTCCAATGAGATTCCTGGCGAGAAGCCCCCACTGACCTTTTTCATCAAACCCTCATTGATCCTTTTTCTAGACTGAGTTTTGTTTTTTTTTTTGTCATGTATATATTTAGCTCTGAATTGGAAAATAAATGGAATCCAGGATTGAGAGACTTAGCAAACAAATGATGCGTGGAAATTTCATAGTCATCTGCTCTCTTGAATTGTCTTACAATATTGGTTTAATGAGGTGGAGACGGCAATGAGCTTTTTCCAATTACCATTTTTCTGATTCAACATTCAGTTGCTGAGTGTCAAAGAGAGCTCCACAAATCATTCGAAGTTCAACAATTTAATGCTGTGACCATAGTTTTAATGCTCTCGCTTTCTCTTTTTAAGATAAATTTTGATAATCTTTTAATGTTCCTCCTTCCATTCTGAAATGTTAGGCCTGTGGGCAGTGCCTCTCCTTTGCTCCAAAACACAGAGGAAAAAATACCTCTTTGAAATCCGAGGGCTTCAAAAGCTGTTTTATCTAGATGGCAAGAACTATGGCCTAAGAACATGGCATTTGGAGTGAAGAGAAACTGGCTCTTTTCTTCTTAGCTGTGGGATATTAAGCAAATTACTAAGCCTCTGGTTCTTTTCCTGAAAAATGGGGGTAATATTAGCTATTGTTACAGAGCTGGTATGAGGGTCAAGTAAATTAACATATGTAAAGTTCCTGGGAAAACACAATACTGTGCATTCAAATCTCGTCAACTGCCCAGAGGTAGAAAAATCAGGTAAGTATCAATATATACCTGTCAGGATTTGTGGTTTGCAGTGATATGTGGGCCAATTTAATATTTAATAATAAGGAATCTTGTCCTCTAGGAACATATTTTCCCCAAGGAATTTGCATGATTCATCTTAGCGTTTCTCTACCTATCACAGTCCTAAAGGCAACTAACTGCCGTGGGACATACAGAAGAACTGGAGGAAAGCCTGCTGGTTTCCCTAGAGCCCAGCAGATTGGTTGACTCTGCTAGCCTACCCTGGAAGCACGGTCTGCTTTTAATTTCAACTCTACTTTTAATTTCTGGGTGCCCTGAAACTACACTTTATCCTCTAAATCTGTAATAGCCAGCATTTCAGTCTTCAAGAGCTCATCAGTAAAAACGATTTGTGTATACCATCTTTAAAGTACATTTATCTCTAAGTATTACATATGCATTCTCTACTAATGCAGCTCACACATTTTAAAACCTTAAAAAAATAGAACTAGAACTTCTAATATTTTCTTGCCATGTTCTAATAGGTCATCTTGCACATTCTTTGCTGTGCATTCCCTTTGAGACTGAATGCTTTTTCTGTGGAAACTTATGTGGTGGTGGGGAATGTATGGGGCAGAACAGCCGATGCTAGAAACTAGCATTGTTTTGTTTTGGCTGTGCTCGCAGATCCTCCTGATCTCATTTTACAGGCAGCTGAGTCAGGTTCCTTTACTTTGCCAGCAAGGACTGGAAGAAACTGGACTCTTGGCTGAGTGCCAGCCAACTCTTTTGCTATCTTTGTGCTTTTATAACCAAACATTACATTATGTCCTTCGAGATTTACAAAATTGGCCTGAATCCCCACCCTGAGTCTTAAACAAATTTTCTTGCCCTCGTTAAGATTTCCACAAGTTCCAGGGAGGTTTCCATCCCCATGGTTACCTTTTTCTCCACTTTCTTATTCTTTTGAAATTCTCCACCTTGTTTACTCTTGCGGCCCTGCAGGGTGTGTCCCATATGTGAACGTCAAGCGTCATTAGGGCTGTAGCAGGGACATGTTGTGTCACTTATTTAGACCAGGGATCTCCAGTGTGGGATCCATACCCAAAACAATGATTCGGTGGGGCAAGAAGAAAACCTTGCAACTTGTTTTTATGTTTATTTTTATCTCATGCTTTTAAGTTTACATTTTGAATATATGTAATGTGCACAAGCCAAAGTTTTAAAATATGGCCATAATTTCTTTGACACCACTCTCATGAAGAGGTAGTTCCTTCCTTGTCCCTGCTCTGGAGTTTTAATTTATTTACATCAAGAGAGTATGACAAAAGGAAGACTTAGCCTTCCTAGGCTAAGTCATAAAAGGCCATGCAGCCTTCATTTGGCTGGCTGAAGCACTTTCTCTTGCAACCCTGAGCCACCATGTAAAAAGTCCAAATATCCTGAGACCACCACGCTCCTAAGAGGAACAAGCAATAAAATACCCTGATCCTTCAAAGGTTCTCTTGAAACCAGCCTAGGCACCAGACATGTGAGTAAAGAAGCTTTCAGATAACTTCAGACCTCAGCCTTTTGAGTCACTCGCAGCTAGCTGAGACTTCCCAAATGGAGGTCTAAGGAATTACGGAGCAAAGACAAACCATTCCCTGTCCAAATTCCTGACCCACAGAGTACATGAACAGAAGAAAATACATGTTGTTTTTTATTATTTTAGGACTTGTGATGGTTTTTAATGCAACAATAGATAATCTGACAACATAATCTATTAGTAGATATAAGTAAGTTATAGATAGAACTACATTGTAATGATATATGAAAAAACCTTTTACTGATGGAGTGCAAGGCCAAGGAATTTGGAGACTGCTGAGCTGCACATAGATAGTGGTCTCAGGGCAAACAGAAACTAAAGGTACGGATAAGAAGTTTGCATAACAGGATAGGCTAGTATGATAGAAGCGCAGAGTTGAACAGCAGAGAGGAAATGCGGTATCTTGGCCAAGCAACTGGTCAGAAATCAACCCGCACAAATGCAAGAATCAAAGACTTCGTAGAAATTAGGTAAAACACATCCAACTGCAAAGGTGAAGTAGGAAAAGAAGTTAGATGTTCTGAGGTGACCTAAAGACCTAGCGCAAAATTTCAGGCCCATCAGAAGCTCTCATGCACTTTCTATCAGGACAGAAGTAAACTTCAGGCCAGGGAGACAGCGAATGCACTAAACCAGAAAAGAGGACTGGGGGGCAGCGCACAGAGGCGAATCCTGCAAGTGAGGATTTTCTTAACCAGCACAGACCTGTTTCTTCTTTGAAGGTTTCTGCAAATTTCCTTCAAAGTATTGTAATATAATTCACATATACTATAAAACTTACCTGTTAAAAGCATACTGTTCAGCGGTTTTCAGTACAGTCATCAAGTTGTACAACTATCACCACAATCGAATTTCAGAATATTTTCATCATACTGAAAAAACAGTTTACAAAGAATAAAGTGGGAGGAATTGGTCTGTTTGATTTTAAGAATGTTTATATAACTACATGGGTCAAGGCTGTGGTATTGAGAGAGAAATAGACACATAGATCAATTGAACAGAATAGAGAACAAAGAGATGGATCCACACAAATATCCCCAACTGAATTTTGGCAAATTTGCTAAAGCAATGCAATGAAGGAAGAAACAGCCTTCTCAACAGATGGTGCTGAAGCAATAGGCCTATCATCCATAAAATAAAATAAAATAAAATAAAATAAAATAAAATAAAATAGATTATAATCTATCATAAACTGGACTTCACCAAATTTAAAAACATTTTTTGAATAATTTTGTCAAGAGGATGAAAAGACAAGCTGCATAATGGGAGAACATGTTTGCAGAACAGATTAGTGGTAGCCAGGGGTAAGGGGACATGCTGCAAAAGGACAACCTGAGGGAGTCCTGTGGTGATGGAACTGTTATCTTCACTGCATCAATGTCAATATCTTGCTTGTGATATTGCATTGTTATTTCCAAGATATTATCTTTGGGGGAAATTGGATAAAACATACACAGGCTCTTTCTGTATCATTTCTTATAACTGGATGTGAATCTACAATGACCTCGCATTAGCTTGGATTCAACTGTGATGGCATCGAGATGACACGATGCCGTTAATCTGTTACTACAGAACAGTTCATTGCAAAAGAGGAAAAACCACTAAGCTTCCAATCAGGCAGGTGCAAAGAGTAACCTCACAGGTACAAGGCAATTCTGCAAACAAAATGGACTTTGTCCCTGAAGATGCAACTCACTGGACACACAGTTTGGAATGCGGAGAATGGTGTAGATTTCAGCCCCCCATAACCAAACACATGAGGAAACAAGAGTCCTTCTGATCTTAAATGACGAGGATTGTGGGCAGAACAGAAAGGGGTCATTTTCAGTCAAAGAGAATGGACAGTGGGAAATGTGCTACAAAGGAAACATGAAATTGTAGGGAGATTTGTCAGGCCACTGATGGTAGAGGACAATTCCCAAGGGCAGCCACACTAGCCCACCTGTTACAAGCTGCTTCACTAAGCAGTGCACATAGCTCCTGGAAATTTGCTTACCTTTCATGGGTCTCTCATTTTAGGTTGGAATTCAGTGGGGAAAACTAGACGGTGTTTTTGCCACATCCACACTGTAAACACTCTTGTGGAATTCATATCTTCTTTTCACATGTTAGTGGGCTTATTTCCAAGTCTGGCGTTTCTTATCTGTAAAACAGCTACCACATAAAGTTTTTGAAAAAGTGGAATATGCACAAATTCCCTTTTTTCAGTGACTGACATGTGGCAAGTTAGAAATTTCCTGAGATCTCTATTCCTGTTCCTATGATACACATTGAACAATGTTTTGAGTTAATCTTTGTGAACTTATTTTCTGTAATTAGCTGAGACAAGTATAACCTGTGATGGGGGTAATGTGTATTGTGTTGTTTTAGCTGCAACCTCACAGACTAATTACAGAATGTAAACTTTGTTCTTAGCTCAAATAACTAGTTGTGTCTGGCCTACTTGCCTACTGTATTCTAGGAAGCAGCTTAACTTTGGGGGAAGGACGTGCCTTTTTAGTAGCTAGCCTTTTCAGCTCAAATCCGTCCATTCATTCCATCATAACACGTAACAGTTCTGGGGTTCGTCAGTGCCTCTCACAGTCACGCTTCAGACGTGACACGTCACTCATGAATGTTTTTTTGGGTTTGTTTGTAAGGCATTCTACTTTTTTCTTTCCTTTTTTTAATTGAATTTTTTGAGGTGACCCTGGTTCACAAAACCATACAGTGTACAACTCAATGAAACATCATCTGCACACTGAGTTGTGGGCCCACTGCTCCAAGCAAAGTCGCTCTCTGTCTATATTTCCCCCCCAACTTTGCCCACCTCCACCTGTCCCCCGCTCCCCATTCCCTCTGGCTATCACCACACTGTTGTTTTGGCTCAATCCCTTCACTTCTTTCATCCAGCCCTCTAAACCCATTCCCAACGGCTGTTAGTCTGTTCCCTGTGTTGGTGCCTCTGTTTCTATTTTGTTCATCAGTTTATTTTGTTCATTAAATTCCATATATAAAAGTTCCCATGAAAATGAGAATCACATAACCAAAATTTAGAGTTTTTGTTAACTTCTTATAAAAGTAATATATATATATTGAAATAAAAGTTAAAAATGGAACCGTACTAATGAAAAGTAATTCCCTCCTTTCTGACTGTCCTGCCCCACTTCTCAGAGAGAACCGTTTTTTACTCTTCTATTAATTTTCCTTAATTTTAAGTAATTATGTTAATTTTTATATTTCCTTTTGCAAACGTTAAACTGTCTAATGGCATTAATTAAGAAATTTATCTCATTTCTGCCTCTTTCCTATTTACTTCCTTCCCTTGTCAACTTTTGTTAGTTTTGTTTTAATTATTAGTTATTTCATTGGTTATCTTTATGCTTTTAAATAATATACGTATCCCTGGTTCTTATTATTTTCTTGCTTCCAATGTCCTCTGTATTTGGCTGAGATACATCTTCAAGTAGAACTTTCAGAAAATGTACTTGAATCTTTTCATGTCAGAAGCCATTCTTTACTTTCCCTTTATACTTACTTGATTGGTAGTTGGACTGAGTTGGAATTCTTAGTTCCAAATAATTTGTCCTCCAAATTTGGAAGACATTGTTATATCACCTTCTGGCATCTGTTGTTATGATGAGAAATCTGATGTCACTCTTTCTAAAATTTCTTGGGAAATCACCTTATCAGTATTTTTCCTCTTTGAAAGCTTATGGGCTCTTATTGCTGTTGTTGTTCTTTAACTGATTTCAGAAATGGATTTTTTTTTTCATTTATCCGAATTTCAGTGAGGCTTTTAGGCAGAAGACTTAGGTTTTCATTTGGCAATGGGAAATTTGGTGCTGTAATTTCTGTGAGTATTTCCACCAGTCCTCAACCCTGTCTCTGGAACTTCTATTGTGTGGATACTATATCCCCTAAACTCACCCTTGATGATTTAAACTATGCTTTAAAATAATTTTTCTCTTTTTATTTGTATTTGTGCTTTTAGTCTTGGCTTTTCATAACCTCTTCCCCAAATAGTAGCCAGAGTGAGCAAATGATGGCATTCTGACCCAAAGAAATGCAGTGGCTCCCCATTTCTCTGAGAGCAAAACAAAGTCCTTACAATAGTAAATTAAACCCTACATGATCTGCCTCTGGTGCCCCTGTGGCTTCGCGTTCTGGACACAGGAGCCTGTGTCTAGTTTCACTGGTATAACCCCAGCACCTACTACACAGTAGCAGACCCAGGCACGTAGTAGGAACTTGACTAATATTCATTGACTGAATGAATAATTTTACGTACTAGAAAAGTAAATGATTTTTTTCTTCTAGCCCCTCAATTTGACATTTAATTCAGTAATTGTACTTCAAATTTACATGAGTCCTTTTTCCCCCATTCCCTAATTATAGCTTCTTGTTTTTGTTTTATACTTGCAAAATTATCGTATGTTGCTCTGAAGGTAGTAATTAGAATATATTTCTAAGTCATTTTCCCTCAAATATTCTTAAGAGAAAAGGTGAACCCTAACTTTCAGTTCATTCAGTCATTTTTATTTTAAGCTACATGGTAACAATCAAGACTTGATTGTCAGTGCCAGATACTTAAATCAAATTAGCTTAAGCAAAGAAAAGATTTATTTCTTTTTCTGCTGATGTAACTGAAAAGCTCATGGGTATGTCAGTCTTGATTTATAGATGAATCATCTATCTCACTCTCTGTCTTTTGGATGGGTTCTCTCCTTATGGTCGGCAAGATGTCTGTTCTGTAAGGCTACCAGTCTCAGTGATACATGGGATTCTTTCAAACTTGTTGCAATTGCAGGAAAATAGTTTCAGTGAAGATTCTGATTGGCCTGCCTTGAGTCACATGACCAATCCTAAGCCAAGCCTGTGGCCAGGTGTTTGGGATTCTTTGATTTTTCAGACCTGGGTCACATGTTCCTAAGAGGGAACGCTGTAAAAATGAGCAGCCTCACCTAAATTACATAAAGTCCCATGCAATAAAGAAAGAGATTTTTATTGCTGTAAGAAAGGGGAGACAAAAATCGTGCATTAGACATAATCTCTGCATATTTTGAAGAAAACATTGATCCTCATTTTTTAATCAGATAGTTTCAGTTAGCAGGTTAGATAAAGATACAGAAGATCATTTATATTCAGAGAAAGCCACCTGAGTGCAACCAGTAAACTATTTTATTAATTGCTTTTTAAACTAGATGAAGCAATATCTTCAAACTCCTATCTGTGAAGGGTTATTTATGGCTCGATGGAATGAACAGGACTCCACTGGTACTGTGACTTAATTTTTATAGTCTGTCATAAATACTGCTTGCTGAGGATGAGATTAAATTCACAAGATTAGATGTTCAAGGCATTTATTCTTCTATACACTCATGTTAGACAAAAAGTTTCCTGGAAAGGAATAATACCTGAGCTTCTGATAAGACCCTAGAGGAGCAAACATTATAATTAATTCATTTTAAAAGGGTAAGCAGTAAAGTAAGTAACATCATAACATAATAATAATATGATAGCGATACTTCTGGTAATAACTTTATTGTCGAATAGTCTTAAGTATGTCAAAATGTTTTCACCTGCATCATCTAATACTTGTTTTCTCATCTCGTAAATCAGCAGGATGAATATCATTGTGCTCATTTACCAAACAAGAAATCGAACTCTCATAGAAACCATCAAATAGCCTTTATCACATCATATTAGATGTCTTCATTTATGTCTCTACCTCACCTGTTAAGATTATGAGCTACGTGAGGGTGGTATCTTGTATAATTTATTTTTGCATTCCTAGATCCTAGCGCCTGGCCTATATCAGATGACAAAAAATTAAAATAAAATTTAAGTGCCAGTGGTCACAAAGTTAAGTCACATATGGCTGGGGTGAAAAATAAGGTCTTATGCTGTTCAATACAGCATACAGTCTGTTTATTAAAATGCAGTATCATGTCACATGTGCTTTTAAATAAATGAACACAATAACCTTTAATGGCTCTGGTGGGATGCCATCCAGCAAAATATGTGCCAGGGACCACAGCAGGAAGCAGATGACACACTTAAACAAAATAATTGAGGAAGGGTAATAAAGGGGTTACTGTAAAGGTTAAGGAGGAAAACGAGGGATAGTGCAGAACCCTGGGTCTAATAATAACAGCAGGGAGCTGCTACTATTCTTAGATTTAAAGAAGTAATGAGAAGTAGTTCCCAAAACCCATGGAGACAGTTGTAAGTCCAGTTTGGTTGAAGCTGAGGTCCTCAGTAGATGGAACCAACTACCTTACAGAGATCTAGCAGGCAGGGAGCCAGGACAATTAATACCCTCCTTCCTTTCTCTCATCTCATCCTGGTGTACCCCATGGCTGAAGCCAACTTCAAGACAGAGAGCATGATATTTCTGATGATAAATCCATCCAGGTTAGCATCTTAAATGCCACAACAGAAGGTAGAGTGGAGAAGGATAGAGAGTGCCTCTGGCAGGGGGTGGGGGGAGAGGGGTCAACAGAAGACATTGGGCATGGAGAGTTTGCTACCCCAAGCCTTAAGTAACAGAAGTGAAGACTCACCTGAGTACTTATCTTATGCTTGACAGGAGACTGAGGAAGCTGATATGGGTGGAAGCACCTGATGTGCCGACAGAGCTGCTGCTGTTCTTTGGAAGAGTAACTTATTCTTGTCAAGAAGCATTCGCAGATGGGGTCTTAACCCACCACTTACACTGCGTGCAGCTGTCAGTTGTGGATACAGTCCTGAGCTCCAGAGAGTTGCAGGCTGTAATTTGTATCCAAGATATTCTAGAGAACAAGTGGTATATCCTTTGCATAGAAGTACAGGCTCAATCTATTCATACTGTTAGTATCAAAGGATAGTCTTCATTAATTGAATGTGACAGTGTAGTTACCCCTCCTTTTTTAGAGAACAAAATACTGATTCAAAGATTGTTCTGTGAACTCCAAGCAACACATCCAACAGAAGCCAATGAATCAATTTGGTCTATTTATTCATGAATAGAGTCTTCTGTGTGGTGTGTCTCAGGGAGTCCTAACTTGCAAAGTCTCCAAACTGCTCAGCCTGGCTAAGCCAGCAGGAGTCCCCCTTTTAACTTGGCATGGATTTTCCTCTCGGGCCACGGTGATTTCAGCTTATTGGTGTGCAACATGTACACCCGGAATATCAAAGAAATGACCTGAATAAATCTCTTTCAAGCACATAGCTTCTGGTGTTGGTGTCTAAAATCTGGGTTGAAGCACATCTGGTTCCATCATTGCACTGCCCCGGTGAACTCATTAACCTCTCTAAACTTTGGCATGTCCATCTAAGGAAAGAGACACTTAACTTCTCCTTCTACACCCTCAGGGTTTTGAAATCTCTGAAGTGGTATCTAATTATAAGATATAAGCACATAATATATAGCTATCAAGCAAATAAATTAATATTAAGTATTTGAAAGGGTTTACATTGTCTTTTGTTCTCTCCAGAATAGTTCATGGGACTCATGAAGAAGCATGTCTTGATTGAACTGGAGAAAAGGCGTTTTTATTTCATGAAAAGTTGCATAAAAATAGGAAGGTCACATCAGTTTTAAGATTCAGATTTCCTTCATGAGAAATGGGGATGATGAAATACATCCTGAATTTTCTCTGGAACTAAAAGAATAGGCACTTAAAAAAAGATCAAGTGTCTTAAAAATGAAAGTTATTCCTTAGGGTAGTGCATGAGTCATATCATTTGATACATCAATTTATTTTCATGTTACGTAAATATTGTTTTGTTACTTTTGACTAATAATAGAGTCAGAATCCTAATCTGTGACAATGGAACTCTTAGGATTTTTATAAAGACAATTTGAAAGTCACGACCTGAATGACTTTGGCCAAGTAGAAGAAACCTTGAATTTGCAAGGAAAGAACACTTAAGAACAGACTTTTAAAAAAGTCTTCTAGACATTTGGTGAGATTTTGGTTTAATAGCTAGGGACATCCACACTCGTATCATTCCTCTATTGCTGCTACAATGCTGTGCTATAAATCACTCCCAATCCTAGTGGTTTGAAACAGCAGACATTTATGACCGCTTATGAGTATGTGGGTCTGCTGGACAGGGCTCTGATATTGGTTGGATGCATTTCTGACTGCAGTCTGCTGTGGGTTGGGAGGCAACTTTGTTGACCTTTGCTGGTTCCTATCACATGCTTGAGGGTGAGGAGACTCTCAGCTGGTCTAGGATGGGTTCAGCTGGAATGACTAAGCTTTACTTCATTGGTTTCTGTCATCCTTCTAGCAGGCAAGCCAGGGCTTATTCTCATGGTGGCTGGACATGGTGGAGGCTAAGGCTCAGAACTGGCATACTGCCAATTTTTCACTGTTCTTCTGGACACATTGAGTCACAGCACCAGTTCAGATTTGAGGAGTAGGCAAAGTCTCTACTGCTGGATGGAAGAAGCTGCACGATCACATTGCAGAAGGTTACGGAGAGCTAAGGAACTGGGGTGAATTTTGCATTCAGTCTACCACACCACACTACTTGAATTTTCTTACGAGAAGTAGTTAAGGGCTTAAAAACATCTGCAAAGCTTTAAAAATTTGGATCACTTCACCAGCATGCCAGTATGACAAGCAGCCTACGTAGAGCAAGCCAAATTTGTACTTAGAGGGATCTGTAAGACATGCCAACTATTGTTATGAATGTACAAGTTTGGCTGACATACCTTTTCTAATATCTGAAACATCCCATTTGTGCTACTTGAGCAATCAAATCAGATGCAGTAACTGGTGGTGTGACACCCCTCTCAGCCACTCTCACAATAGGTCTTAAGCTACTATTTATTTTACATATTGGATTTAATTTACAGAATAAACATATGTCATTGTCTGAAAACTTCCATCTCACTTGCTTGTATTTTTAGAGGGGGTGGAGTTAACTTTATTTAATCATATTATGAAATATGGGCCTTAAAACAACGGGCAGTTTTATAGCATATTTACTTGTATCGCTAATCACTAAAAAGCGCATGTGTGGTGTAGAGGGGAGCTTGGGGTATTTAAAATTCTTTGCTTCTGCAGCTGTGGACTATTTCTTCATTAAAACATGAAGCTTCAAAGAGAAATTTAGATCAATGACCACAATATATTTTTCTTTGCCTTTGTTAGCAACATTTTTTTTACTTGTATAAATATTGAATATGGAGAAAACAGAATTAAAAGATATCATTGGGAGAGTAAAACCAGATAGTTACAGTGAAATCACTTAAATCACTACAGAAGATGTAAAATGAGATAATCAAGAAAACAGTGACTGCAACCCCACTGGTTTAGACATTTCAGAATGCAGCAGAGGCAGCTGCCGGGTGTGGTAACATCTGAGAGGGTTAGGTGTTACGAAACGCAGCAGTGATGCACTTAGAGAAATGGACAGCTTTCAAAGTATGTTCAAGTTCATATGGCAATAACATGTGTATATGAAATATAGAAATAACTAAAGTGAAGATAAAACTTCATCCATGTTGAGATCATGAGGGTAAGGGAAAGGTGAAGAGTATGGAAGAAAGCAACTTACTCATGTTCTCTATTGACTAGTCAACAGATAGTTAAGGGAGTGAATCAGTGAGTAGTAATATACATATATTTTTCAATGACATGGATTTAAATGCCAAGAGATTCAGGGAAAATAATTGAAAGTATTTGTATACTAAGAGAGACAAATTTGGTGGGCTTTGGACAGGAGCTGTTTCTACATAAGAAGCTTTATGGATTCAGTTGTCACTTAGAAACTAAGTGTGTAATTTGACGAAATGAAATTTAAATGTTAGAAACAATGTATCCGTGACACCGCTGTCATCGGTTCCATGTTTTGAAGTGTGAAGATAAATATTATCCAATTCAGCAGGTGAGTGCGAGCTTCCAAGCATGAACACTCGCACACACACACACTCTGATGGCATCACCATCACCAAGCGACTAGTCTCAAGATGCAAGTATGTTTTTCCCTTTTGGAGTACTGCAGCTCTTTGTCTAATTTTTTTCTGTAGATTTCATCTCACATTCTTGAGAACCTGACAAGCAACTTCACAGCTAAGGATAGTCAACAAAAAAGCAGTGACCAACCATCTCCTTCTGCCTTTTCTGAGCTAAAAAAAAAAAAAAAAAAAAACAAGTACAGTCATGCACCAAAAAACAATGTTTCAGTCAATGAGGGGGCACATATGTGATGGTGGTCCCAAAAGGTTATAATGGAGCTGAAAAATTCCCATTGCCATGACTGGTAGCTGTCCTGGCGACGTAGTGCAACGCATTACTCCCGTGTTTGTGGTGATGCTGGTGTAGACAGACCTACCGTGCTGCCTGTCCTATAAAAGTATAGCGCATACAGCTGTGCACAGTGCATAATGCTCGGTGTGATGATATGTGACTGTGTTGCTGGCTTATGTATTTGCTATACCACACTTGTACGATGATTCTGAAGTGCACTCTTCTATTTCCAGGGAACCCTTGCTGTAAACCAGCATGCCATGTTATCCTCACACGTCTCATGTCTAGCATGTCTCTTTAGTGCATCATTTTCTCTTGTGCTTGACTTAATCTTGCATTGTTTTGTAACAAGCTGGACACGATTTGAGCCTAGAAGCAATAGGTTGTACAGCATAACATCTATAAATATAAGCTATATTTTATTACTTAAACATATATACTTTCAAAAATGGACAAAGACAATAATTGGTCTTATCAAAGTGTATAAATGCCTTTAACTAAATGAGGGATTAAAAATTAAATACGTACAGTGGAGATAAATAATTATGTAAATGGATAATCTAAATATTTAAAAATTTAAGTAGAAATATTAGCAACTTCGGATCATGTCGTACCTTTTTACAAGCAGCATCGGTGAGTGTACTATCAGGACAGAAATCAAGTCTCTCAACACTCAGGGATGAAGAAGAGGGAAGGCATTCAGACAGGTGAGTTCTCTGAGTACAGAAATTGTTTAAGCAGTATTTTAGCTTTTTCATTGGCTTCAATCTTAGTTGTCTGTCATAGCACAAAAAAATATTTGAACATGAGTAACTAGCTGATTGATAGGTTACCATTGAGAGTGGAATCAACATGGATTTTTTGCCCAAATTCAGCAGTCCATCAAGGTTCAGCATGTGGCTTCAGCTATTTTGTCAGAAATGCACATCACGTGAAATGAAGGTACTGTGATTATTTTATATACAATAAAATAATTGGATTCTCCTCAATGCCAAGCTATTCTTTGATAAGATCCTAAGGAAGGTGGAACCAGGACTTCCCGGGCATTGGAAAAATCACTTACTCGATGATGGAACTAATGTACTGCACAGGTGCTTCTCAACTTCAGTTTGCACACCAATCCCTTGCTTGGGCTTTTGGCTAAAATGCACCCTCTGATACAATAGGTCTGAGATAGAGCCTATGAATATATATCATTAACAAGCTTCCAAGTGATGTTGATGTTGCTGGCATGTGGGCCTCAGATTGAATAGCAAGGTGATAAATGATACCAGACGCTTCTCATTCACTAGATTACTACTTTCATATGAGGTTTGTCCGGAAAGTACCCAGCTGTGTAGTATGAAAAATAGAGACATTTATTGAAGAAGATATACAAGATACAAAAAACATTGTACATAGAACAATGACACCTCAGTCCCCTTCAAAGCAGGCAACCTTGGGACCTCACATAGTTCTCCCAATCACCATCAGCTACCCTGTTGTTTTTTCCTGAATCTCATCAATGATCTGAAATCTCTTCCCCTTCAAAAGCGATTTTAGTTTTGGGAAAAGCCGGAAGTTGCAGGGCACCAAATCTAGGCTGTAAGGGGGCTGAGTCACCTGGATGATTTGATATTTCACCAAAAACTCTGCACCTGCACAAGATGTGATGCATGAGTGGGGGCGTTGTGGTGATGAAGCTGCCAATCACCTGTTGGCCACAGTTGCAGCCTTCTGAATCACCTGAATAGTTTCCACAGAGGAATGTTCAAGCTTAATGTAAAATTTTATGCAGATTCATTGCTCTACTCGCTCAGTCATTTTGAATGCAATGGCCACACAGTACACATGCTCACTCAACGGTGTCTACTGCCCCTACTGATTAGTTCAGTGAAGTCATCATTGCTCACGCAAGCGCATTCCAGTCCACTGTCCTTGGTTGCCAGATTACATTGATGTCACACAAACCATTCTCATTGCATTAATAATGGTTGGACTTTTCTGGACAGACCTCATATACTGGTGTAAAGAGAGATAACTAATTATAAGGTTCCATAGATTGCCTACCACAGAGTAGGAAGTCAATATCATTTGAATTATTATACTATTCTTGGGCAAATATGGAGTTAAAGAGAAACCCTAGAGACCATATATTAGCCATTTTTAGTGAAATCAAGGTTTTATCTATATTTTTTGGTGAGGTTTTATATTTCATTTATACAAATAATGCTAATGAGAAATGCTATTTTAATAATGGAATTTCTCACATATTTGCAGGAAAGATGAATTTGAATAGTCATAAATCAGATACACCAAAAATTATTTTATGGGGAATATGGATTTGGCTAGGTGACTTCCTTACATTTTTCTTTATTGTCAGGTTTTGCCGTTGCCTGGCTGTTTTTGTTGCTGTGGTGTTGTTTCAGGCCAAACTTTTGTGTTCACTTGTATTTACCACCTAGTTCAGACAGTTATCTGTCTTCATACATAAGACATATCCTGCTTCAGGTCTGCTGTGTTATGTGGGCTTACTTGTTTATAGTATACTAGTAGAATTAATTAAAGCTATCCTTTCTATCCCACAGAAAAATAAAGAAATGATACACTTATGAGATAATACATATTCAATTAGTTTAAGGGAAAGGTTAAGAAATACTGTACTTATTTCTCCCTATAGGAAACAGAGGTTTGCAAACTGAAGGCTACCGGCCAAATCTAGCTTGCCACCTGTTTTTGTAAATAAATTTTTATGGGAACAGAGACACATCCTTTCATTAATATTTGGTCTATGGCTGTTTGCAGTCTACAACAGTGGAGTTGAATAGTTCTAATAGAGACCATAAGGCCGCTAAAGCCTAAAATATTTACTCTCTGATCTCTATCCTTGCACACAACTGAAAATTATATTTTCTCTGATAAATTAAATAGGATAGGTAGCAGGAGATAGTATATTCATATGGTATTGTTGGAATTACAAGGTTGAATCATTGCCACTCTTACAATGTTTTATCCTTTGGAAGGTGCAGCAACAACGTAGCTCAAACAGCAGAATGTAGTTCATTGGAGTGCGGAGGTTCTCTTCATTGTCTTTTTTGTAACTTAATGTTTCTTTTGATAACCACCCCCAAAACGAAAGTGACTACTTTTTTAAAGGCATTTTCATTCTTTTTCTGTGTAGTCAAGCAAAAGTTGTGTTTTCCATATTCATATTGATGATCTGAAAAAATTTTACTACAATTTTAAGTAAACCATTTTCCAAATTATTTTTTCTTTTTAATTCATAACATAATCACTGCCATCTGTTGCTTGGCTTAGCTGCTCTTCTCTGCTCTTTGCACATGTTTGTGTATGGGAATCTGATGTTCACTGTACACCAATGGGGTGATATGTAATAGGGAAATGCATATATATTTGTAAAATATCTGTATTTAACCAACATATATATGTACAAATTAATTCAACTTTTGATTTGCCTTAAAGTGTTAACCTGGTACTCTTTTTGTGCATGCAAAATTCCAGCTCAGTGTTACTTTTTGTCTCCATGACTCAGTTGGGCACCCAAACCCAGGGCCACAATGATAATGGGATTATTTATTTATTTCAGTCTTTAAAATCTGAACACTGAAATGTATTTCTCTCCTTTTAGTCACGTTGTTTAGTTAGATGAAGAATGAAAATACCCTAGCACATTAGAATGTCAACATTAACATAAAAGATGCTATTCAAATGAGAAAAAGCAAAACTTCACAGTCTGTAAATCATCATAGATTGACATACATGGCAACATTTATTTCTAATTATTTAACTGCTACAGTAGCATTAGGACTGATTTTTATTAAAATGCATCACTGTGCTAGTTCCCTCATGACTTGCCCTCCCAAACACATTGAGTATAATTCTTTTTCATGAAAATCAGTGTTTCTATAGTGATTCTGAATAGGTAGAATGACTTAGAACCAGTGATTTCATCAGAGGAAATACATGGAAAAATGGAAAAAACAAAAGACCTTTCATCTAACTTGCTGGCACAGAGCATTGAAGGCCATTGGAAAACGGATGTGGACAAAACAATAGCCCTAGAGTCACCTGACTGTTTAGTGTTTGCTTCTGTATCAGTTAAGGCTAAAAACACCAAAATTATAGGGGTTTAAATAAGATAGAAAATGATTTTTTTCTAATTTAAAAGGTAAGTGTTCCAGGGCGATGGAATGGTTGGGAGACCAATGACTTCCCTGGCTCCTGGCTTCCATCCTCAAGGCCACTTCATGGCAGGAACTTCAGCCATCAAGTAAGAATTCCATGGAGCAAGAAGGAGGAAGGAGAGATGGCGAACAAAGCACATTGTTATTCCAAATTAAACTGAAGTTGTTGAAGGAGGTCATCGAGAGGGCGTGACCTCTGGTTTGACCCACAAGCTGAACCCAGGCAATCAGAGGTTCCTCACCCCACCCCTGCGCTTGGGATGTACGCATGTTCCACCTACCATTCCCACTGTGGGAGCTGTTTTCAAGGACGCAGACTTGAGAGAGCAATGTGTTGTTGAGACCATCGGGAGTGGGAATGCAGCTGAACCCTACTAATATATAAACTTTTAAGATTTTGGAGGTCAGGGGTAGAGATCTACCCGCCAACACAAGCCTTGTTTGTGAGGCCTATTGTTTATTAAAACTACCACTTACCCACCTGAAGTGGTCTGCCTCCTTCTTTGAGCTCTTGCTGCCGTCCATGTAAGGGGCCAGTTCCTAATTTCCCCCAGAAAACTCCTGAGGCTTTGAAACAACAGGGTCCTATTGCTAATTGACTTTGAGAGAATGGATTCAGGATAGACACCCAAAGCCCCTTTAACCAAGCCTGCCTGAAAAGCAGCTTTCCCCCACTGACTTTGTATGTTTTAAATAGTAATATGAATAGCTACAACCAGTCCAAGAGTTTGCTCTTAAATCCAGGTGGGGCGACTGAAGTGAAATGCGAGAATGCCAGAAAAAAGAAGTCCTAATGTGAAACAAAGTCCTGTTCTTGTTTGTTAAAAGCCCTGGAATTGAAAAAGATAGTTTTCCATATTTTATAGCTATTGCTATAGTAGTAGATCATGATTGAATTTTCTGTATAAGAAAAAGAGGTACAAAACTGTACAACTTAACTTCAGTGTAGTTAGGAAGAGGATTATTACCTGAAACCAGTCAAAAGGCCAGAAGATTTTTTTAAACATGTGCGTCCATTCATGGTGTTCAAAAGCTCAAAAATAAAAAGAAATTTCCTTTAAATTCTGTTGAGATATCACGAGAGAGACAATGCCGGTTAATTTGAAGTGAAAGGAGATTAGGGATTTGTCGACATTTGTTTTCACAGAACAAGAAAGGTGTGTATCTGGAAGATGAAGTGACTCACAAGGATTCTATCTGGACACTTGCACCTCTCAGGCTCTGTGCTGAAGGGTCCCGAGATGGGGGGAGGGAAGTTGGATGAGGCAAACAGTCTTTCTTCAGTGCTTATCCTTAGTCTGAGACACTGTCTCCAGGGTCCTCAGCCTCCAACACCTACATTTTCTGGGAAATCTGGATTCTGCCGAGAGTGTCT
Source organism: Desmodus rotundus (assembly GCF_022682495.2). Taxonomy (NCBI): domain Eukaryota; kingdom Metazoa; phylum Chordata; class Mammalia; order Chiroptera; family Phyllostomidae; genus Desmodus; species Desmodus rotundus. The sequence continues at coordinate 121,216,920 of NC_071392.1, forward strand.
GTCCTTAAACATTTTTGGATTTGGGTTTCCAAATTCCTTTTTTCAAAGTAGGGCTTAAGGTGATCAGTCAGATTTCAATGAAAGCGTTTGTTTTAAATGAAGGGTAAAATAGAGGTTAAAGGAATAGCAGGTCGTTTTTCTTATTTTTCAAGAAGAAAAAAATCCCACCGTTTTTGGAACATAACTAAAGTAATCTAAAGGCTTTTTTCTTTTGTGTGTTAGAATCTAGAGAAAATGTATTGTGCTATTAAGAAAGGGTTTAAATAAGAGCCTCCAGGGAAGGAAAAGTATAGCTCTTTTCTGTGCCGGTGGTAATTTTAAGTTGTCTTCTTTTGAATCTCTGCCCATTTCAATGTTTTACTTGTTTTACTTGATAACAGATCTCACTGAGTCAGAACTTGGCAATTCCATCTTGAGGCATGTTCTTATTTCACATCTGAGATGCATCAGCATTATCTTTTCTATTGATGTGAAGTGTAACGATGATAATAATTGATGTTAATGACATTAATTTCTTAGCTTAAATACTTTAAAAGTGGATTGCTTATTCAGGAACTGTACTGGGCAGGTGAACCAGTGGGGAGGATGACCTTCACTCTTCTTCAGTGCATGGCTCCCAAGATCCCAATGGGGGTCATCTTCATTTCAGACAGCCAGGTAGGGGAAGAGTATGGAGCAGTGCACATGGTAGGTTCAATGTGCCAAAGGGTATTTAATGTAACTCAGATGTAGTTGGAATAAAGCTGGTTCTAGGCAGTTTTTCTCCACATCTCTTTGTTATTTCAAAAAGGATAGAGTTAGAGGAAGCCTGATGCCTAGATGCAATTAGAACTCATTTATTCATAATGGAAAAGAGCTTTTGAATTCTAAAAGTTTAGAGATGAAAATGGGTTGATTAAACTTTATAAAATCAATGCGGACAAATAAGTTGGCTAAATCATAGACTACAGAATTAGGATGCTGTCTTCAAATACGGCACATAAAAACGTTGTTCTAGGACACATAAAGGCAATACAGCACAATTTTAGAATAACTAAAATGCATTAACTACTATTGATTAGCATTTTATGAAAGAGACTTACATACATGATTTCATTTGATCTTTATAATAATTCTTCAAGACAGTGTAGTGTAGTGATTAAATATGCCAGCTCTGGGGCCAAACTGCCTGGGTTTGAATTCCAGTTTTCACTTCCTGGCTATAAAATCTTGGATAAGCTTTTAATTCTTCCCTGACTCAGTTTCCCTCACTCTAAAATGGAGATGATAATAGTAACCCAGCTCATGGGGTTAAGGTGAGGATCAATGCATTAAAAGTGTAAAACCCTTAGAACAGTGCCTGACACGTAATAAGCTTTCATCATCATCATTATTATTTTTTATCTATTAATACCTTTGTGTTAGGCTATTGTATTTCAGAATGGGTAAGAGATTTTCTCAATGCACATATCTAGTAATTAGTAGAAATGGCTGTTAGAAAGTATACCTGTTCAGATCAGAACACCTGTCCTTCCCACTGTGGCAGTTCTGGAGAGAGCTGTGAATGGGTAAGAGACTGGGCTACATACCACACAATCGGCTTTCTAGGGGAACTGGGAACATTTATATTACATTGTGGTTGGAAGTAGGGAGACACTACTCAGTCTGAGTTATAGGTTCTAGAAGTGCCTGGCATTGTGGTTAAGAGATAAGTTCTGAAGTCAGAGTTTCTAGGTCTCAGTTGTGTGACTTTGAGCAGGTTCACTCACCTTCCTATGTTAGTATTATAGCTGGTGAAATGGGAGATAATAATATTGCCCAGCAGATTAGTGGAGGGTAACAATAAGGCTTAAGCAATAAGTACTTTTATTGCCTCACCTATCAGGAAGTCTAGAGATGGTTCAGAAGGTTAAAAATCTGATGAAGGCCCAAAGCTCTTTGCATTTTTCCACTTGGATATTTTCTTTACACAGCAAGAGAGAAAGGAGCGGGGGAGAGAGAGAGAAAGTATTTCCCTGAAGTCCCATCTCCTTTAATCTATTGGCCAGATGTGGGTCCCTTAACTACCTCCTAAACCAACCATAGATGAAAGAGAATGGGATTCTGTAACTGATTTAGACAAATAGACCAGCAATTTTCGACCAATATGCAGCAAGAATTTTTAAAACATGCAATAACTGACACCTCTTTTCTCTTAGATTGTCCAATAAAAAAACGAAAACAATCAATGCAACAATAGCCATCCAGGTGAATGCCCTGTCTTGAACCATAAATATAAGGTCTGTCTAGAAAAAGTCCAGCCATTGTTAATACCAGAATGGTTTGCGCCACATTGATGTAACCTAGCAGCCAAGGAGACTGAACTGGAATGTGCCTGAGTGAACAATGAGGACTTCACTGTACTGGTCAGTGCAGGTTGTAGGTGCCATTGAGTGAGCATGTGCACTGTGTGGCCATCGCATTCAAAATGACTGAGTGAGTAGAGCAATGAATCTGCATCAAATTTGCGTTAAGCTTGAATACTCCTCTGCAGAAACTATCTGGATGATTCAGAGAGCTGCAGCTATGGGCAACAGGTGATTGGCAGCTTCATTACAACAAGATACCTGCTCATGCATCACTTCTTGTGCAGAGTTTTTGGTGAAATATCAAATCATCCAGGTGACTCAGCCCCCCTGCAGCCCAGATTTGGTGCCCTGCAACCTCTGGCTTTTCCCAAAACTAAAATCACCTTTGAAAGGGAAGAGATTCCAGACCACCAATGAGATTCAGGAAAAAAACAATGGGGCAGCTGATGGTGATTGGGAGAACTGTGTGAGGTCCCAAGGTGCCTACTTTGAAGGGAACTGAGGCATCATTGTCCTATATGCAATATTTCTGGTATCTTGTATCTTCTTCAATGTCTGTTTTTCATATTATATGGTTGTATACTTTCTGGATATAACCAATAAGATGTAACGCTATTATATAACTTATAATATAACCTTAGAGTTACACCTTATTGGTCATGCTACATAATAAGGTATGTCTGATTGGTTAATTCCTGGTACCAGAAATCCTTATATACAAGTACAGGCACCCAATTTTTTAAAAAGTCACTGTTGAGAAAAAAGAGTAAGTAATTGCTATTATTATTTTTTTGTAAATCAATCACAATTATACCTATTTTTGTCAGATTGGCAAAAAATATATAGTATATTTTTGGTGTGCCACAGAAGTTTAGTAATTAGTCTATGTGTGCCATGGCATGAAAATGGTTGAAAAATTGCTGCAATAGACCAGTTATAGTTTATTCCCTGGGAAGAGGGAGGAGCCACCTTCACCATGCACCATTGCTGCCTGAACCAAATCAGGATTGGCTTACAAAAAAAGAGGGTAGGAGGGTGTTGGTGAAGAGTAAGTGTTATGCTACTGAGTGTCTGGGAAGTGCTTAGCTTAGTGCTCTGACTTGCTGAGTACTTGGTTAATAAAGGTCAGTTTTGCCATCTCCCTGAGGCTGGCATTCCAGAGGGCAATTCTGTGCTCTCACAGAAAACAGACCTTTCTATTGTTTTAAAAACAGAGCAGAGCATTGAATTTGATGGATCATAGGCCTGGCTCACGTAATTTTGGATGTTCTTACAGGTCCCTTTGCATGGCAAAAATCCCCACACTTTAAAATGTTTCTTTCTTGTATCCTTAACCAGAAGTGGGGAAAACAGAGGTGAACCAAGCTGCCTCAAGTCCTGTCCTACATTTTAAGAGGTTTTATCTCGCAGTCCTCTTGGATCAAACTGCATCCATTTGCTCGCAAAAGAAGCTCTCGCAGCCCATATTTGTCTTGAAGATGAATACTGTTCAGAATTATAGAGCTTGAGCCTCCTTCTTACATTCACATTCTCAACAACAGCTGGGAAGAATCAAGAATACTAGATGAGTGACTAAACCAGCTATTGCCACAAAAATGCTACATAACAAATGACCCCACATCTCAGTGTTATTCAACAATTTAGCGTTTGTTCTCATGCTTATAATCTGCAGGTTGGCTGGGTTCTGGCAGATCCAGGATGGGTTCTGTTGGCTTTGCCTGCAAACTGCAGATTGGGCCTAGGTCTCCCCCATGTCATCCCCTGAGATGTGTTTATCTCATGGCAACGGCAAGAAGGTAACCCAAGAAGGTACGCCAAACATCACAAGCATATTTCAAACCTTTGCTCATGACACATTTTCTAACTTCCCATTGATCTAAGCAAATCATATTGTCCAACATCAATGAATAAGTTGATGATTTAAGTTGTTCATTGAATAAATGAATAAATACACAGGGCGTCTAGTTGAATACTGCAAGGTCACATGGAAAAGTGTGTGGATACAGAAAGGGCAAGGAGCACAGAAAAATGATGCAATAAGCCCCCACAAAGAGGCTCAATCTACTTTCTCATTTAGCTAAAGGCCATTTCTGATCCTTCAAATTCCTCTTCTAGGGGGCACATCTCTTGTCTGCCTTGCTTTCCTAAGCAACTTTGGTGGGTAAAACCTATTTGACTAATAATCTTTACAGAAGATAACTGAGAGACTGTGGGGGAAAGAAAGAAAAGGAAAGAGAAAAGAACACGTCTGGTAGAATCGGTCGTTAAGGACAATTGGGAAGGCCAGGAACCCTGGAAGTAGAGTTTTGTTGAAGTCCTCCAAAGTAAAGAAAAGCAATGTGATTGGCACCTTCCGTGCTAGCAAGCCAAGACTGCTGGTTAGGTCTATGCACAGTATACTTAATTTTTAGTTTAGGGGCATTGGATCAAAACAAAGCAAACCGGTTCTTAAAGAGACTCTTTGTAGCTAGTGGCTTCCAAGGACCAGACAATGGCCCCAAAAGAGCAGGAGTTAGGGGTTGTGTTAACCAGGTTATCCATGTGATTATCATATAGCTTATGATGCATAAATATTTTTGAAATGCATCAAAATATTTATTTTCTCATCAGATTTTTGGTAATATTTTGACTGAATTTATAAACATTGGGTTTTGGAAGTCCCAGAGCAGAGGACAAGGAGAAAAAACACTTAAGAGAAAGGAATGTTTCTCTCATTCTTTGTTTTTGCTGCTTCTTTTTTAAAAATCAACTTTATTGAGATATACTTCACTTACAATAAATTAGGCATACAGTTTTATGAGTGTTGACAAAAAGTACACACACATAATATAGAACATTTCTACCCACCCCTACCAGAAGTTCCCTGGTTCCCCTTCTCTGTCAATCCCTGCTTTCGCCTGGCCACAGGAAACCATGGACTTGCTTTCAGTCAACATACGCTAATTAGCCTATTTTAAATTCCTCTAATGGAATCCTGTAGTATGTGTTCGATTGTGCCCAGCTTCTTTCACTTCATCCATGTCCATTCCTTTTTATTGCAGAATAGTGTTCCATTGTTTGGGCATACCACCATTGATTCATTCACCTGTTGGTTGATGTTTGCGGTTTCCAGTTTTGGCTGTTATGAAGAAAGCAATGAAAATTGCTACACAAGTCTATGTAAACATATATTTTCATTTCTCTTGGGCAAACACCTAGGAATAGAAGTTCTTGGGTTTATCATAAGCCAGTGTTCAACTTTGTAAGAAACTGTTCTCCAAAGTGGATTTACCATTTCATATTTTCTCCAGCAATGGATGAGATTTCTCAAACAGTGGTATTATTAATCTTTTAAGTTTTATCCATTCTAATGGGGATATCCGTTGTTTAAAAAAAAGAATTGAGAAATGTTTGTTGAATGAGTGAAAACAAACATTCTTAGACCCATGTTTCTAAATTCTCTCTCTTTCTCTCCCTTCTCTCTCTCTCTCTCTCTCTCTCTCTCTCTCTCTCTCTCTCTCACACACACACACACACACACACACACACACACACACACACACACACACACACACACACACACACACACACACACGATGGGGCCTTCTGTTTCCCTGGGAAATAAAACTGTTGCTTCTCTGAGGATGGGCTTTCTGTCTCAAAAGCGCAACTTAACCGCATGCCTAGGTTTCAAATCCAGTGCTCTGCTAACTCTCAGGCTCAGAGAGGTTTCCCCAAAGAGCTCTCACTCCAAGCCTCTCAATTACTCTCTTCTGTAGTAATAAATAATAATTGTCTTCAAAAAGCGAGCTTGTAGCCAGCACTGGAGAGCGCCAGCTAGAAGGGAAAACTGTGGGTTGACTCTCTAGTCGCTTCCGAAGGCTCCTTTTCCCACCAAATTTGGATCCAAACACATTCCCAGGGTCCCACTCAAGTTCCCAAGAAGATCTCGGGCACAGTAGGGCTCTTGGACACCCTGGCACCCCTACAGCCCCGGCACCCAGCCTGCTCAGCGTGCGTGCGGGAGGCTCGGGCTACGGCTGCAGTGGGTTCTAGGAGCCGAAAGGTGCCGCTGCGGCCCCGCTACCGGGAGCCTGACCCAGCGCACAGAGTTCTGCTGGAAGCCTCCGGGGGAAGGAGGGACGGAGCGCGCGCGGGTGGCGGGGAAGGGTGGGGGTAGGAGGAGGGAGGAGGGAAGAGGGAGGAGGGGGGGCGAGCGTGTGTCACTCGCTTTCTCCCTCTGTGTATAGAGGATGTGCTGAATGGTGCGCTTGGAGGCGGCGGCGGCTGAGGAGCGGTATCCGGCGGCGGCTGGAAGCCTAGGCTGCCGAGCTCGGCTTCTCCTCACCCTCCGAGGCTCCGCCACCACCGCGGACGCCCGACCCCGCGTCCCGCACGGGGCATGGCCAGGCGACTGGCCCCCGCGTGCCCCGCTTGCTGAGCCGCGCCAGAGGAGGTGTGGAGGCCGGGAGGCCGGGGGAGGCCGGCGGGGGAACAGAATCGAGAGCCTCTGGAGCAGAGAAAGCAGCCCGTGCCGAGCGCCCCGTCCCTGCCGCGATCTCCCGGGCCGCCCGGAGCCCCGATGAGCCCAGATGGCCGGGGCTCAGCCCGGAGTGCATGCTTTGCAACTCAAGCCCGTGTGTGTGTCCGACAGCCTCAAGAAGGGCACCAAATTCGTCAAGTGGGATGATGTAAGTATCGGGGGACCGGGCTCGGGGCGCTGGCGGGGGCACTGGGCAGGGCGGTGGGGCTGGCGGCGTGGGGGTGGGGCGAGGGGCGCGTTATGCAATGGGCACACGGTGAGCCTACAGGGGCGGCCTCGGGGACACAGGTTGGTGACTGCCGGGGTGGGGAGCAGGGGCTTTGCGCGCGCTCCTGTGTTCTCGGAGCTTAGCAGTTGACATCCTTACTGGGTCTGGCAAGCGCCCCCTGAGGGTCTTCAATATTTTGGGTCAGTAGAGTAGGAGTGCCAAGCTTTGCCTTGTGGCGGGTCCTGAGAGTTTGGAAAGTGGAGAGTGTGAAGTTGGGACTAGCTGGAAAGCGCTGGTGTGAACAAGACGCGCCCTTATTACCTCCTTGCCCTCTTTCAAGAAGGAACAGCAGCGAAGTCCGAAACTGTTTAGTGACTGCTAACCCTCTTAGCGCTTTCGTGGGAGAGCACGCGTCAGAGGACACCGCGGTCCAGCCGACAGGTGGTCGCTGATGCCAAACTACAGCACTTGGCTCCCGAGTGAGGGACCCTGAGAAGGGCTGGGGAGGACGCACCTCGGGAGGGCTAGAGAGCAGGAGGGGCATTGAGGGGTCCAGGAGGGCTCAGTGGGCCTGCAGACAAATGGGGGAGGCTAGGTTTTGAGAACTGAACTGGCTGGAGTCTTCGGCTTGAAATACATCTGTCAAGACGTTCCCCCACAATTTACCTACATCTGCTGCCAGACGGGGCAGAGCTTAGCCCAGCCTCCTATCGGCAGTGTTTCACATGAGCCCTGGACCCTAGGACTTCAACTTATTTCCGCCCCCCTGCCCCTGGTTTGCATTCAAACACTTGATCTTGCTGAAACCACGAGAGTCCTCCGATGGAGGACCATATCAATTTTGTGTCCTGGGGGTCATTCAAAAGGTTTGACAAGAACACAAATTGAGCTTCTGGAATCTGAGGAAATTTAGGTCCAAACGACTAAGACATTTCTTTAACCAGGAGGAATTATAGGAGAATGAGGCGTACTTCTTGTTGAAAACATTTTCCACCTAGTAAATTATAGCCTATTATCCTCCAGGGTATTTTTCTTTAATCTTCTTAAGCCATTTTCCAGTGTCTGAAAACAATTTAAATATTCCAGGTAGCGAATCCAATTACTTAGCTGAGCGGGTCTGTGTGTCTGTTTTGTCCAGCTGAAGTGCAAATGCTACTTGGAGTCGGAGCCGCAGCTTCCTTGAAAGCTCATACCAATTACGGAATGCTGTCCACAAGGACGTAAACACGCACCCTTTCACCGTGGGCTTGATACTTTTCTTCTGTTCCAGTCTAATGACTGTGTGATTTTGTAAATGGAATAGAATCTAAACAATAAGTTCAAGCACAGATTAAATGCTTTGTTTGTGTCAGGGGAAAACAAAAAAAGAAAAAAGAAAGAAAACACAGTTCAGCAACAAAACAGTCTAGCCCATCTTGAGATCCTCGAACAGAGAGCTAATCTGATGATGGATTCGCTGAGAAAGAGAATGAAGAGCAGACACACCAGAGAAAGAAACTGCGCAGAATAAAAAAGGGTATTCCAGCATAAGCTCGGGATTTATTCACAGTGATGATTTTAAACTGCATTTTAAGTAATTCTCCAGAATGTCTTGTTTGGGAGAAACTATCCATTGTCATGTTGGAAATGCAGGTCTTCTATGGAAACGTATTTTGATGCATCCAGGTAGATGGCTTTTATTATTTTTATTTCTGTCACACATATTTCTTCTTCATCTACCCATGCCAGGCCCTGGATTAGATGCTGAGGTGGTGAGGAAAGAGGACAAAATCCCGGTTAGGTAGAGGAGACAGACAGTTATCAAGAACACCAACGATACAGAGATGCAGTCTGTGTGAGGCAGTGAGAGTGATGGAGAGGCCACTAGTCAGACACCACCTGAAGGTGAGAAGAGCTCCCTCTGAGCAGTAGAATCTCTGACCTTTTATAGAAAAGAACCCAGACTGAACCCAGGAGGCAACTTCCCTGGGATATGGTGAACCATCCAGCACGTTTCTTGGCTTTCTTGGCCTCTACGGTGATTTGTGGAGTAAGAGGGACCCAGGCTTTCCTAGGTTGCCTGTATTATCCCCAGGTGTCACCCCTCTACTCTTCCAGTTTACATTTGCCCTTCTAGAATCAAGCCCGTTTAGTTGATTTGGCTAATTATATTGTATCTTAGTGTAACTGTATTGAAGACAAAAGAGAACTAAATGTTGAGTCCAAACGCTTGGGTTAACTTGTTTGTTCTTTTGCCAGTCAGCTGTGTGACTTTAGGTTAATCAGTTAACCTCTCTGAATCTTTGCTGCCTTTCATGCAAGGCTGTGAGAATGTTGCATTTCCTACCTACTACATCTAATAGTTGGGAGTAGTCAATAGGATACAGTAGCACTTATAACACCTGGGTGTGCATCAGAAATGCCTGGAGGGCTTGGTAACAGCCAGTTTGCTGATTCAGAAGGTCCGAGGTGGGGCCTGAGGATCTGCTTTTCTCATTAGGTCTTGAGGGAGGCTGATGCTGCTGGTCAGAGGAGTCGTACTTTGAAACCCCCGAGATAAAAGTTGTGAGAGAACGTGAAAAGTGTGATAGATAACACAGTTTTGTTGGCCTGTGTAAGTGTTCACTGGTTTAGGAATTTTACTTTATCTCTCTGCATTTTCAGAAAGTCATCCAGTTGCTGCCTAAGAGGTAGAAAGACCTCAGTGACATAATCCTGGACAATCCTTCCTCTGATGCTCAGCCTGGCTTAACTCACATTTATACAATTCTTTTGAATTTCTTATATGCAATGAAAAATTTTCGGCATGTTCACCTGCTTCTAGTGAGGTTGTAAGAAAGGGAAAGGAAAGAAGATTTTTGAGAGGCCATCTAGTCTTTCTGTGTTTGAGCAGGGCAGGACTTCTGACCCTGTCTTTGGAAAATACCCCCTGCCCTCTGCCGCAGGTGTATCTCCACATCTGCTTGTCTAGAAGAAAAGTCAGTGCTGGAAATAACTTTAAACCCCCCCCAATATCTCATCTCACTTACACACTGTGGAACTAACTGCGCTCTCTGGTCTTTAATAGGAAGGCTGGGCGAACTCATGAAGCAGATTCTCAATAGCCCATCAGAAAACATAAAGGCACATGTGAAAATGATGAGCTTGGGGCTATTTAGTATTGTAAAGAGACAACCTCATTTCTGGAGTGGTTTGAGCACTATAATTGCAGCCCCATTGTCCTTACCACCCTATGGAAGGGAAGATGTCACCCAGAGTTTGCAGTGCCCTGTGTGGTCTGTCAGCTGCCTACCAATGTCATGGTGAGACTGTGGTGGTCAGAAACTTTAACACAGGCACTAACCCATCCTGAAAGACCACGGCAGGTGGGTGATGGAGCCGGAGTGGGGTTCTGGAAATACCCTATTGCTCCAGGGCCAGGCATTACCCTCTCTTTTGCCTGATCATGGAGAGGTCTGGGGGTCCCCAGGGTCTGTGGGAGCATATGGAAGCACTTCATTGTCTGAACAGCAAGGCCAAAGCTTGCCCTCCAGAGCTGGGTCAGCCACTAAAGGACTGACCTGCGGTGACTACCTGTTTCACCAGGGATATCAAAGGATGCCACTTTATTCTTGCTTTTATTTTGCATTTGTATATTATCAGGCTCTGGTGGTGGGAGGGGGTGAAAAGGGCTGTAGCCATTAGGAGAGGGTTCTGGTGAGATGGACAGTGGAGGGGGTTACTTTTTCCATCTCATTGTAGGCAGCTTGGGAGATTGTGAGCCTGGCCCCTGTCATTTCTGGTATTTGGCCTTGCTCCGTATGGGAGAGCATGTGGGGGGCCAGAGGAAGGACAAAAACCATACAGAAGGCCTCCCTACCCCCGATTTGCCCTGTTTAACATCTGAGGACCCTGTCTCTTTGTTCTACAACCTCTGGGGGGACAGAAGGTTTCTCATGTGTTCTTTCTTTTTCTCCACTCTTGCCCTCCAAATTCAGATCTTGCTGTGGGTGAGTTACTACATGCATCTCAACCTTGATTTCTTCATCCATAATGTGAGAATTATAATGTTTCTGCCACATAGAACAGCTATTAGTTTAAGTGAGTGAAGGCATATACATTACTTTGTGTAATGCCTGATGTACGGGAAACCCTCAATAAAACACGTTTTTAAAAGTTACTGTCTCCCCAGTAAAGGCCCATGAATTTTATCAAAGTGGTCAGTAAGTGTTAGATGACTATTTTATTCTATCACTGGGAAGATCCAGACCTTCTTCCATTTCCTTTAAGATGTGCTTCGATTTTCATATTTTATATTTTAAAAAGAAAATATCCAGTTTTTAAATTAAAAAAAAAATTCAGGTGTTTCAGAGAAAATGAATCCATGTAAAAAGTCAGTTTACAAAGCATCTAAAAGTTTTATTTCTATTTAAATTTCTTTAATATAAAATCACACACAGTAGGAACACAGGTATGATTCCTGGAAGGAGGAAACAGTTAAATAAAACTCACGTAATTTAGTAAGAATATATGGATACATACAAATAATCCTAAAAGTAATCTTACATCATACAGCCTGTCTCGCAAGCACAATCTAACATTCCAAGTTTACAATTGCTAAACTGGCTCAGTGGTGTGAGAAGGCTGAGGAAACTCAGAGGTTTGGATTTCATCAATGCCCTGGGGATTTAAAACCAGTAACTCCCTCCTCTCTCTCCACCTCTCCCTGCCTCCCCAAACACAGCGAAGACGGGTAATAGTGATAATAAAAAATTTGCTGGGATAGTGTACATTTCTTAGCATCCTGCACAAAAGCTTAGGCATAGAATCTGCAGTGACAGTTCCCAAAATGACAAGATGACACCGACAAGATTAATGAGGGAGCAGAGGGGAAGGCTTGATGAGGTGGGCACTCAGCAGAATTCACGTTGGAAAGATTAGGGGGAATAGGGAGGAAAGAGCTCTGGTTGGTAGGTGGTAGATCCAGATGTGGTCCCCGTGGGTTTCAGACTGGAAGGCTGCTGGCAGGTACCCTCTAAAATGCCACTTGAATTTGCCCAGATATGTCCATTTTTCACTTCCAAAGAGATGCTGTGAATTCTCATTGGCAGTAATTACTGTAACCTAAATGTGAGAATATTATTTTTCCATATAAAGCTCTTTTAAGCTTTTTATCAGAATGTAATATTCATTCAGTATTGTAAAACATGCAAATCTTGTGTCCAGCTGAACCTTTTTTCACAAAATGACCCCTCCCAGGGAAGCAGCACCAGACCAAGAGACAGCCTTGCCAGCCCCTGGGGTCCCTGAGTGCTCCCTTTTAGTCCCTACACCTGCCCCCACCCTCCATGGGGAGTGCTTATCCTGACTTATAACTCCATAGATTAGTTTTGTCTGTGTTTGATCTAATAAAACTATTTTTATTTCAAGTGAAAAACAAAACAAAACAAACCCTCTTTAGCCTAAAGCATTTTTATTATTGCTCAATGAACCCGCTTGAACAATATCAGCCAAACTGACTAATCTTCTGTTTCAATAACACTTGATTTGGTCCTTAGCTGCCCTAAGGTGAAGTCTGGGAAGTGAGACAGGTGTAATGAATGCTCCGAAGGACCAAAGAGTTAAAGCTCTTTGTGGCGCCTAGGCTGTTACTGGCAGAGCAAAGCAAACCAGTAGAGTGCTGTTGCTGCAATGCATTTTCCTCTCATAGGTGTTCTTTGTTATCTTGCCCATCTGATAGCCTCACCTACGGTGCATTAGGGTAATTGGCTCTGGGTATTCGCCTATCTCAAATACTTCCCTCGAAAGTTTAACCTATCAATAAATAGTTTCAAATTATGTTTACCTACAATGACATTAAAATGGAACAGGAACATTCTGCATTTTTATGTTGAACTTAATAGCCTGTAGTTAAATATTCTTTTTTTATATATAATCAGAATTGTTTCATGGTATCATGAACAAGGAGTGCTAGCAGAAAATGGAATGGGATTGATTGTGAATTATAGACCAACGCCATGGGTCTCTCCGAAACAACAAATCCTTGGTAGCTGAAAACGTTAGTTTTCTTGTTCCTGGAGCTAATATTAGGTTCTTGCAGGCTTTTCAGATTATGTTGTAAATTCCATCTGCTCAGACAGATTTCATAATGCTCCCTTTCCCCATCTATGCCATGTCCGATCCCCAAGTCAGAGCCCTGTGTCCCCATTGTCAACAGGGAAGGAAACGTAGATGAGACATATTTCCGAGATCAGTTATACATGTGATCCTAAGGAAGCCATCTATTTCTGTGAAAATTAACTGAAATAGCATAAAAAGAAAGCCAGAATCTTTAAAAGTCTCTCTGATTCTCCTCTGATATCTTTAAGGTCTGTTATTTGATTTTACGTGTATTATCTTTACATGTTAATTTCAATGTTTGGAAATTAAAAACATTGCATTCAGAACAAATGCTTAGGTATATGTATTAACGAATGTCAACTAAATCTATACATTTATCAAGAAACTAAATAATTGTGATTACAGTTGATTACATAAAATAAGAAAAACATTTAATATTACAATTATTAAAATAAAAATATTGATAATAAAATAATAAAAATATTTAGTATTTAAACAGAATTTCAAAGCATCTTACATATGTTTTTCACTACAAGGGCTCTTTTAGTTCACAATATTTGTGTAACATTTTGTTTCTTTTTATTGCATTGAAGTTTTTATGAGCAAGTTCAGGGAAAAGGGATTAATCAGCAAGGAAAACACTTTAACCTGAACTAATCATGGTGGATGTCAATATATAACATTGACATCTAGCAGATTAAGAGATTATTTTTCTGTTAAAAAATCAGATTTCTTTAGGGACTTGTTTATGAATTAAGTAAGGGAAAATTAATTTGATTCATTTTATACTAGGGGCCATATGAACTCGAAAAGGAGATGGAACACCACAGAGTAAGTCAGCAAGTGGTCTAGTAGATTTAAAAAGGAAAAAGAAGGATGTTAACCATGATACATCCTCAGGTGTGCTGCCTTGGATACAGTTGGGTCTTATTTAGCATCCATTCCCATCTCCTCTTAGTGGGAGTTTATATTGGGTTGGCCAAAAAGTCCGTTTAGTTTTTTTCCATAAAATAAAAGACAAATTTTTCATTTTCACCAATAATTTTATTGGATATTCTGAGTATGTCAGCTCTCGCACACTATTGGCTTCTAGTGGGTAGAGGCCAGGGGTGATGCTAATCATCTTCAAATGCGTAAGACAGCCCCACAGCAAAGAAGTATTTGGCCAAAATGTAAGCAGTACCAAGGAACTTCGCAAATCACTTTTGACACGTTCCATCTCTCATAGCACCTTCTCCATACACTGCACAAGTGTTATCTTTTTCTGTGTTTTAGTTACATTTTTACCTTTCTTGAAATAATAAAGTGTAATGTGCCGAAAATGTGGCATCTTTCTTCCATCTTCAACATTAAAATGGCTGCACAGAACTTTGCCAATTTTGATAAGTTTTTTTAAAACATGCACGCTGATACGACAGCTGTCACAATACAATCTAACAAAATTGTTTCGAATGAAGTTAAAGACAACTAAGTGCTACTAGAGCCATTGTGTTGAAAAAGCTAAACAAACTGGGTTTGGCCAACCCAGTGTAACACAGTCACTGGAAATCTAAAGCTATATTTACTAGACTCCTTGAGGCATCTAGGCTGCCAGCTAAGTTCCACTGGTATGAGATGCACTCCTATGAGGTTTGAAGGGCAGAAATGTGAAAGAGGCTACCTTTGTGCATTCTTTGGGTTGTTTCTACAGATAAGTGAGACTTGAAGAAAGAGGTGTTGTCTTCTGTGATCTTCCATGGGTAGAAAGAGCCAGTGGTGATAGTGGCTGCCCCCCTGTTCTCAGATGGCTCTTCCTTTGTCTTTAGTTTAGCTGGTGTGTGTTTGACCCCAGGAGTTCCTTCTTGATCTCTCACCTTTCTGAGTGTGGTGGAGGCAATAGCTTTCCTCAGGGTCAGTGCTGAAGCCCACTGCTCCAGTCCTTCCAGGTAGGGCTTCTGTCAAGTGCTTACTTGTCCCTAATTAAATTTCTTTATGCTCACAAATTCTAGAGAGGCTTTTGCTTCCTTCCCTTCCCTTTGCCCTACATGGTCTCTTATGGTTCTAGGATTTCATGACTTTCAGCCCTAATGTGCAATAATCATCTAGGCATCCTACATAATTTTTTCCTGCAGTATTCCATTTGAGTAAGATAGAGTTTTACGATAATGCTTCCTCGAGTTCAATTAGAGAGTGATATTTGTAATTGTAACAGGCAGTTATACTTGGTCAGCACTATAATTTATTTATATTCATCCCCAAGCTCTTACTGAGACCATGCGAGTGGTAGGAAAAGATCGAGTGTATTATGCCCATTTTCCATGGGAACAAACTGAGGCTAGTGACTCACTTGCCCAAGGACTCGCAACTAGTTAGAGCCAGACTCAGAATATAAAACTAGCTCTTACGGTTAAATTCAGGGCCCTTTCCAGGCTACTGTGGCCCAAACAGGATCCTTTTGGTAACAAAAGACTTTTAATAGAATTTAAGTGATTATAAGTTGAAAGTAATTCATTGACTTTTCCAAAGGATCTTCTTAATTTTAGGATTCATACAAGTGAGGCTTAAATTCCTACAAACTCATCCCTTTTGGCTAGTGTCTTCCAAAATAGCTGTTTTTACAGTGTACATACAAACGTCTTCTTGGTCTACACTCTGCAGGAAGTGGGGACATTGGAAAACTTCATGCGGCTTTGAGGCACCGAGGCTGGTATACCCTGTAGTCTGCAAATGGTCTGCATCAGTCAGCGAATGACATGGGCGTTGAACGGTATTCGGGGATGGTGTTAAAACAAAGGTCATTCTTTTTCATTGCCCAATAAGTGACACTCTTGTATCTAGCATGACTTATGACATATGCTTCTCCACCTTTTTCTCTTCCCAACATAGTTCCAAATGTCTTTTGTTGGAATCCCATTAAGACTGGTACCATGGCTTCTTGTGGATATCTTTGATCTTGGAAGGTGAAGGATATGAAGGAAGGTGTAGAGGAAGTCACCTGCCTCCAAGCAAGACACAATGGCTTGGAATTCAAAGTAGTATCTGGATGCAGTGCAGGAGGGTGCATACATGGAGGGGGACAGGCCTTGTCTGTGTCACAACTGCACCAGGGCTGCTAGAGGACTGTAGCTTTAGTATTGTTTATCTTCTTTCGCTAGGGCAGGGCGTAGGTCTGGCCCTCAGTAGGTGCTCAGGGAATGTTTGTGCAGTGAAATAAGAGTCTGGTGTGTGTCTGGCTCACAGTAGGTTCACACAGGGGAGAGTACAGGCTTAAGGCAGACCTGGAGAGCACTCATGCTCCCAAGAGCCCTTCACGACCCACTGCATGCGGTGCTGGTGGAAAGACTCTGCTCTACATCCTCCCATTCCATCTGAAATCTCCCACAGTCCAAGGACCCCACGGCCTTCTTAGCTAGGGTTTCCCCACAGGGAGATGTTTGTTGTCAACACAGAGCTGACTGCTGTCACAGCACCGATTTCCTGTAAGGTCTAAGTACGGCTTGAGGTTGAGTGCGTACTCCATGGTGACTCAATATTGGTTGAAGATTATAATGCTTAATGTACTGGCATCTGATATCTTGAATGTTACCAGTGGCATCTGTTTTCTGAAAAAGAGGCCCACACATGTACCCAGATAATGCAATGAAAATTGCCCCTAAAGAAATTTTGTCACTGTTGGGAGTGGCAGAACAAATGACTGATGGTTATGAAAATGTTCTCTTTACCACGGTAATGATTCACAAAAAGAAATACGATATATGAGCTTTATTGACAAAATGAGAAAAATATCAAATAAAAGACATATCACTTAAAAATAGTATTTATGATAAAACTTCCTCCTACGTTACTCCCTCCGTACTGAGGGAATGGAAGTCACTGGGACAATATTATGACTTCCTCCCTTCCCGACTTGTAGTTTGATGTACCGGGTCACCTACATTCTCCCACCTTTCCTCCTGTCCCTGGGAAAGCAACACACCTTCCTTATGTTCTGGCTCACAGTAGGTTCACATAGGGCCCCATGCTTCCTGTATTTTCTGGATTTTGGCTTCATTATTATTACCCTTTGAAAGTGTCTATGAAAGCTTCTCCTCTGTTGAAGTTCTTCTAAGAAGGTATCAATATTTTCTTAGTCATAAAAATCCCCACATACAATCCAGTACAACGCCCTCTAATCCTCTTTCCTCCTGCATGAGTGTTACCAGTGGCTGTTTCCTCCTGCCCTGTCCCTCATCCCCTTCTCTCCACCACCTCCCTTTCCTTGCATCCCACCCTCCTGTTCACTGTTCCAAAGCCTTATTCTGCCTTAGTCTTTGCTTTGGAATTTCTCTTGCTAAGGCTACTGGCAAACTGCTAAGTGCCAACTCCAGCTGGTACTTTTTTAGAATCTACCTTGCTTCCTGTCCTGCAGTATTTTTCCATCTACCTATCCAGTATTCAGACGTTAAATACATTTGAATACAGGCACATGAATCCCTAGTACAGTGCCTGAAGTAAGCTATGTGGTATTTGAGGAAACACACGTCCGACTTTTCCCTGTATTGTATTTAAAGGGATTTTACACCTGTCCATGAAAGGCAGTTATCTTAATGGTGCTTTTCTTCACTGTTTTTCACTCCTGGGTCTCCTTACCTCCCCTTCGTCCCTTTATTTGAGGTGATTTCAGACTAGACATACCCCTGGAAGAAAATTATCATCAATGCTGGTGATGCACGTAGAAGTTTTGCTTTACAGATCCTAATCTAACACGCTCGCACCCAGGGTTGCCTTCATTGCGTGCGTGTCTCCGTGTGTGTGTATTTATAGTCAGGGCTGCATTGCTGACACCGGGTGGGCATCACATCTGATTTTCAGTGACCTGTAGAAATTTTTCCCCTTAGGTAGCTGTTTTTTCCCCTAACGTATACATTTGCTGTTTTTGGCTCGGCTGTTTCCTGATGCCAGGCTTGGATTAATTCCTGTGGAACGTCACTTGTTATTTTTCCTTGTTGACTCTGTCATATTCAGGAGTTTAGAAGTGCGCATCTTGATTTACGTGCTCTCTCTTCTAATAGCGTAAGAACATAGGGTCACTTTGGAGGCAGGATGGCGGTCACCCTTGGCCAAAAGACTGTCTGACGGTGGTACTAAGGAATGCACTGTGGGTCTGTGCCCTGATCCTTGACCTTAGCCTTAGGGTTTAGGGTTATAGCTTGGCTAGGGCTGCCATGATAAAGTACTAAGACTGAGGAACTTAACAGAAAGGTATTTTCTCACAATTTTGGAGGCTAGACGTCTGAGATGAAGGTGTTGGCAGAGTTAGTTCCTTCCGAGGGCCCTGACAGAAAAATCTGTCCCAGGCTGCTGTCCTTGGCTTGTAGGTAGCTGGCATCTCCCTGTATTGTCGCCACTTCCTTCTGTATGTCTGTGTCCAAACTTCCACTTTATAAGGATTCCAGTCATAATTGGTTAGGGTCCACCCTTTTGACTTCTTTTTAACTCAATCACCTCTGTAAAGACTGTCTCCAAATATGATCATATTTTGAGGTACAGGGGTTAGGACTTTAATAGATAAATGTGCGGGGAGGAGGGACAGTCTGGTAACATACCTCACATACCTCGGCCGGCTAACGCATACGTAGCTCAGGGGGTGGCAGCACGAGGGCTCCAGGCAGGGATTTGAAAACCGACGCTTAGAGAAGCAACTAGATTGCGTTGTGCCCCTTAGATCACAGGTGGCAAACACCAGGCCCGTGGGCCGAATCCAGCCCTCCACCATTTTTATCCAACCCGGCACCTTGTTTCTGCCAGGCAGCAGAGCCAAGCTCTCGTTTAACTGTTAAGGAGTAGTTACGTTTATACAGTCCTAAAATTACACTCGGCCCTCTGAAGGCCACCTGAGGCTGATGTGGCCCCTGGTGAGAATGAGTTTGACACCTCTGGCTTAGATATTCAAACCAGATGGTAGCTGCATATATGGAAAACCCCAAAACTTTCTAAAGAATTTCCTGACCAAGTTTGCTCTGTGGAGAAGATGTCCCTATTAATGGGAAACCTATTTCCCTATGAAAAGGTTTAGGGCTGCATTCCCAATAGAAATATAATATGAACCACATAGGAAATTTAAAATTTTCTACTAGCCACATTAAGACAAATAAAAAACAGATGGAACTAATTTTTAATAATACAGTTTATTTAATTCATTATGTAGATTTCAAAAATCAGTATCAGAAATGATCAATGAGTGTCCCAGCCAGTGAGGCTCAGTTGGTTGGGTGTTGTCCTGTGAACCAAAAGGTCACCCCTTCGATTCCCAGTGGGGGCACAGGTCTGGGTTGTGGGCTTGGTCCCTGGTGGGGGCGCATGTGGAAGGCAACCGGTCCTTCTTTTTCATTTTCATATGGATGTTTCTTTCGCTTTCATTCTCCCTCCCTTCCCTTCTCTAAAACAACAAAAAAATGTATCAATGAGCAATGTTATATGCTTGTTTTCATTTTCACTCTGAATCTTACAGCACATGTCAATGGAGCTGGCCGTGTTTCAAGAGCTCACAGGCACATGTGGCTGAGGGAGCGCACCTGGACAGCGCAGGTGCAGAGCAGGCACTGTCAGAGGGGGCCAAACCATCTCCGCAAAATGGCAAACGGTCCTTGAGGGATAAAAAGCGGTCTTTGCTTTTATTGTGTATAAAGCACAGATATACATAGAGCATATAAATAGATATTGAGGGTATCTGTGATATTAAAATTTCATGGAGATGATTATGAAAATAAACGTTTAAAAAGTTGTTTAGAAGGGCAGTAATGCAACCATGTTGAGCAGCGCTGGCATAGGAGCGTGCGCCTGGTCTCCAGTGCTTCCCTTACCAGCTTAGGAGTGTGTCCCCGGGCAAGTTATTTAATGTGAGCCTTAGGCTATTTATCTGTAAAATGGGAGTAATAATAGTGTCTACATCTTAAATTATTATAAGTAATAAAGGAGAAAACCCATTAAATATTCATATTGCGTTGATTGGCTCACAACAAATGTTCCGCATGTGTCTATTATACTGTTGGGGGTTTTTGTAAAGAATATTTTGGTACTGGGAGTGTGGATTACTAGTGCCTTTGTTCTTCCTTCCCAGTTTCTTTAGGATATGTGTGTGTGTGTGTGTGTGTTTCTCCTAAATAATGTGTTTTATTTTGTTTCAAAGTAATTTACTTATTTATTTTTACATTTCATCTTTTTTGAGATATAATGATCACATAACATATTAGGATATATGATTGATTTGTAACTGCACATTGATGAGACAGCTGTCATGAAGAGCTGTAGGACTTTGTAATGTTAGTATTGATTCCAGTGACTCTCTCTCTTGCTCAGATATTTCTCCTTATTTTGGATGTTGAGGTTCTTTGTTCCTTGACTACCTTTTTTTTTTTCCTTTTGGGGATTCATGTAAGTTGCAAAACAGCAAATTGCAAAACCTTTTATATCATTATATTAGTCTTCACTAGTGATGAGCTAGGGATGAGAGTAAAATGGTTTCTATCAAATAAAGAGTAGTAAATGGAAATGTACTGTACATCATGCACTATTACTAACTTAAACCAGGCATATATATTAGGGTTCTCTTTTTCAAGGTGGGTGTTTATTGGGAAAAATACCCTATAACTTTAAGTAAGCAAGTGAAAGTTGCATTCTTAGAGGCCATGTGTTTACGAGACATGGGTGTGCTTACGTTTTAATCTCACTGTATTCCTGATCCAAAGCCCCACCCATCGCAGGCCTCAGCCAGTGGATCTCAAAGTGTGGTCCCTGGACCAGCAGTAGCAGCAGCAGCACTGAGAGCTTATTCGAAGTGCAGATTCCCAGTCTCCTTCCCAGACACGTTATATGAGAAACCGCAGAAAGGGCCCTGCAATCTGTGTTCTCGCAAGCCCTCCTGGTAAGATCTGATGTGTTCAAAAGTTTGAAAACCACCCTGTTGTGGAATACACGTCTCATAGACATTGATGGAGAGATAAAAAATAAGAAACAGCCCTCCTGAAAGTTGTCTCCATTTTTCTGCAGTGAAATGCTGTGAGACTCATAATCCTTCTGCGGTTGCCTCGGAAGTGAAGGGTGACCATGTGTTTCAAACCTCAAACTGGAGCACCTGTTCTGACAATTAAAAATACTTGAGATCTGGATTGAGTGGCTACTTTGGTTTGGAGAAAATATAGAAACTTGCCGCTATGTGGGAGGTTGGAAAAAAGCAGGTGGAATTGAAAATGGGTATTCGTGTATTTCTGGGTCAGATCCTGCCTTGCATGGTAAGAATGCCAAGTTCTAGCTGATCTTGGAATGTTAGAGGTGATTATGGAGGAAGCAGGCAGGGAGCCGAGATAAATGATCATTTAACGGAGGAACTGTGTCCGGAAGAGTGTGGTGAAGAAAATGTTGAATAAAGGAGCTTTAATTTTGAAGGAGGAGAAGGAATAATCTAGAAATGGCAGTGTCTGAAACAATGAGGCAGACTACGGTGTTCCAAAATACAAATTTTGAGCAGTTTTACTCTTTTAACTTCAAATATTAGATTGTCTGGGGTCTTGTAGTGAATGGTCACTAAGATTTTGAGTAGAATCTTATCAGTCTAATAAGAAAAGAACTGACCTGAGAATAAGTTACACCTGCAGTTAATTCCAAAGTCACCTGGAAGTGGAGGTGTGTGCTGTGTCCAGCCTGTTGGAAACTGCATGTTAAGAGTGAATCTTAAGAATATCAGGATAAAACAGAGTGGCATTTCCTCAAGAAATTAAATATAAACTGAGACAGGATAGTAGGGAGCTAGGAGAATTCCTTGGCAAATGGAACAGCGAGACTGAGACAGACAGCTGGACAAACTGGAGGAGCAATGTACAGCCAGATACAGAAGGTCCCTTCCCTCGAGATAACATCCTCAGTTTGTTTCAGCTCCAGGCCCAGACAAGCAGCAAAACCAAGGGGGTGTCCCCGGGACCAGCTGACTAATGACCCCCCTCCTTGCCCCCCAACCCTGGAACTGACCAGTGGGTGGAGACCATGACCCTGAAAGGGCACCCCTGGAGAACTGATGAATAGTCTACTGAAACCCTTCCCTGAGAACCTACCCCTAACATTCCCACCTGCAAGAAAGAGGTAAAAGCCTTAAGATGAAGGCCCTACTCCAGTTCTGTCCCTTTGGGAGCCTGCACCATTCCCTTTCCTTTCTTCTTCCCCCAATTCTTTCCCCACAGGCACGCATCTCTTAAACTCTAAGGCAATGGGCAATGGCAGCTTGTCCCAGGCTAATCCCCTAAACCTGTCCCCAAGGCCCCCTGTCCTCTGACTTCCCAGTGAGCTAAGGCAGCTCAGCCCAGGCTCTCCTGTTGCTTCTTCTATGCTAGGCCCTTCCTTATTTCACTGTCCGCAGCTTTAATAAATGTACCTGTATTCCCACCTGGACTTGTGTTGTGAAATCTTTCCTGCACCAAGTTAAGAGCCCACTACCAGCTGGCCCTAGGCAGACTGGCTCAGGCCCAGGCCCCCTGCCCAGTAACAGAGCTGTGATCCAGGATGGCACTGCTGCACAGAAGGGCCCCTTGCAGGGCCCCCATCAGCCCACAGGTGAAGATATCCTGGCCTGTCAGGTAGAGGTTGCGGATGGGGCTTTGGGCCCTGATGGAAGCTATTCCATGAGGATGCAGGCGGCTCTTATGTCTTTCAGCATTAGTTGCTTCTTGTATAAAACACTCTCATTTGTTTTTGATTTCTGAATGGAGATCTGACACACAGGTCTAGCATAGATCCCAATTCTTCAAATGATGCTCTTCTAGCTGTGACGGGGATGATCTTTCATACCTTTTATAACATGCTAGCCCCAGTGAAAGGCCTGGGGGGACTATGGCGGGGGGGGAACTGTGATCCAGGTATACCACTTCTGGGTATATATATTAAAAACAACTGGAACAGGGACACAAACTGATATTTTTAGACCCATGTTCATAGCAACATTATTCACAAAATCCTGAAGATGGAAACAACTTAAATGTCCATTGATGAATGAATGAGTAAACAAAATGTGAAATACACATACAAGAGAATATTACTCAGCCTTCAAAGGGAAGGCAATTCTGACACATGCTACAATAAGGATGAACCTTGACCACATTATGCTGAGTGAAATAAGCTCGATGCAACAGGACAAATACTATATGATTGAACTTCTTTGAGGTACCAAAAGTAGTCAGGTTCACGGAGACAGAAAGTAGAATGGTGACTGCCGGGGGTGGGGGGAGGGGGTTGGTGTTTAAGGAATACAGAGCTTCGGTTTGGGAAGATGAACAAAGTTCTGGAGATGGATGGCAGTGATGAGTGTGGTTAATGTAACGCTACTGAACTTGACACTTCAAAATGGTAAGTTTTGTGTTACGTATGTTTGCCACGGTCAATAAAGAATGCCATGATAAACTTTCATTTAACATGTTTTAATAAATCAGTTTGTAACCATAATTCACTATAACAATAATACACATTTTTATGTGCCAAATATTGGTCCAGGTGCTTTACCCAAATTATCCTATTTAATTGTCACAAAAACTTTCTGAGGTAGGTATTATTACTCTCTCTCTCTCTCTTTTTTCCAGCTGTGGTTGTGTAGAAGGAGGCACCGAGAGGAGATAGGCAGAAATTTGAACCCAGGGGGTTGGCTTCTATAACTGGCTCTTGCAACAAAATTTACCACGTAGACTAAAGCCATCAATCTGTTCTATCCACCAGTAAAAGAATCCCAAATTCACCAATTATCTCTCTGCGTTCTAATTTTCATTACAAGGCCTTTTGATCAGATAAAGGATAAGAGATATTGTAGTTATAATGTGTATGAAAAAGTTGAAAGACACTGGTAATTTATGTCTCTTTTTTAAAAAATGCAATTCCTGCAAAGGCCTAAGTATTTCAGTATAAAAACCCGTGTCCAATGACGTGTTTTCTTGTGCAGATGGCATGCCTTTCTGAAAATTGCCAAAAGGGAAGAACACAGATTTTGGAAATGTTTGATATTATAATTACAGTGTATGCAGTTTTTGCTTTATAATGTGCATGCTTTAAATTTGTCTGATGTTTTATTTCATCGTGTGAAATTTAAATTTGTAACAATTTTGTGTATAGCCTTCTGAATATGTAGAAGATGGCCTTATTTACTGTTACCTTGGAAACAGCAAGGCCCAAACGCTATGTTTACTCTCTTTAGTGCAATTAAAAATAGTTTTATAGAGCGAATGTAATTTCAAATATTATTGCAAGCATGAATTTTAATTAATTTTAATCATAAAATATATAATGATATTTAATGTAAAATTATTTGGAAAACTAAATATAGCTTTTTAAAGAAAACATGTCACTGCCTTTAAAAAAACTTGTCTTAATTAATAACTATATGCATTGCTGGACTTTTCCTTTACAAGTAACGTCCAAATCATCTAGTTATTACTAAAGGATCTCAGTTTAGTAATTAATGATCCTATGACATCAAAAATGCCATTTAATTTTTTTGAAATTTTTATGAATAATTGATTACCCTGTAGAAACTCTTGAGGATTATTACTTGTTAAGTAACTTCTGGGTAGGACTTTCTACAGTGATAAGTACTGATACACATGTTTTTTTCTTCCATTTCTAGGACTCCACTATTGTCACTCCAATTATTTTGAGGTCTGACCCTCAGGGATTTTTCTTTTACTGGACAGATCAAAACAAGGTAAAAAAATGATATTTGTCTTTCTTACATTATCTAGTTGCTGATTTGCAAGGTATTTTATCTACATAAGTATATCCATTTTAGATGACCCTTTGTAATTTATTTAAAGATTCTACTTTAAAAGTATATCTTATGTTGAAATGTCTTAGGATTTTCCAAGAACTCTAGTCTGAAATATTAGATCTGCTAAATCATAGAACAATTGGTATTTTTCAGGAGAACAGGGGAATGTGAATTACATTTGTTGGAGTAGAAAACTGGCCAGTATTACTGATTTAAGTCCCTCCTCTAACTCTACCCATAGACAATGAAGAAAATGATGAGAAAACACTTTTGATCTCAGTGACTGTAACTGTGGCCTTTTCTTTCTCTTCCTTCTGCCCTTCGCTGCTTGTTAAGGGTTCTCCTATCCTGAGCAAGGATTTGGCCTTGATCAGTTGTTCTCACTAGCAAATCAAGAATAAGATTCCTTTAGCCTGCACTTCAATTATTCAGAAATTTCTTCCCACGTTAGCTTTCGGTTCACCATATCATAAATGCAGGATCTCATTATTATGACACCGATTGAGATGATCCCATATTGAATTATTAAAAAATGGAATGTCTGGAGATCGTAAGATTTATTTGGTGTTTAATGGGCAGTTAGACCTGAATATTCATAAAAAGTGGTTATTATTTCAAGAGATAATGGCTAGTCTGTACTTGAAACTATGAGGCCACAGAACACAGACTGTTTTGGCTCTGTAAATTCCGATATTTGGAGCTAGGATAAGCTTTATCTGGAGCACTGAATACACATTGAACACAATAAAATACCTGGCACCAAATTGTGAGGTGCTATTAGCCTTTTCACATCCCCGAATTAGGTGTCTGTACCCAAAGTTACTGGAATTTGTCAGGCTGGTGTTCTGCTTTCTGGGCAACCTGGATTGCACCTGTGAGCAGTGGTACGGAACTGGCCCTGTGCAACGGCATCTTTGGGGTCAGGGCTGAATCTGGGCGAAGCTCTTGGGGTGCTACAGAGTGACATCTGCTCCCCAGGGCCAGTCCTGAAGGGGCCTGTTTACACATCATGAAAAGGCAAGTTTTAGCGTTGTGCCCCGACATTTCCTACTGAATTTGGGTTCCCTGGAATCATCTCTGGGCACAGTTGGGGCTAAACCATAGACTCCAAGCTAATCTCAAAAAATGTATCTGAGTGAGACTTCAATGTTCATGTTTATTACTGGGTGTGTTAATCACTTTGGCTTTGACATTCTATTTGGTTTCCTGCTGTTATGTATAAAACAATGGCTTGAAAGAGGTTTTTTTTTTTTTCCTCCAAAAAACTATTTTTAGAACTGTTGAAGCTGTATTCATGAAAGATATATTTATAATGCCTAGAGCATTTTAAAAGTTTGGGTATGTATACAAGAGGCTAAACTGTCAGTTTGATTTTTTAACTGGTAAATCAAGCTTCTGTAAAAGCAACAGAAGGTATTTGGGGTTTGTAAATAATTCATGGCAACTCAGTTAAGCTCCTGAGTAGGACCGATCAGAAGTATTTCTTTGCTTAAGAAAGAGAAAGGTTTTAGGGTTGAAGTCTCTTTGATGCCTCTCCATTGTTCTGTAAACCCAGTATTTTGACTCATGCTTATTTTCATAGTTAGGGAAATTTCTTTCAGTTTTTTTATACTAACCATTTTT
Organism: Desmodus rotundus; assembly: GCF_022682495.2. NCBI lineage: Eukaryota > Metazoa > Chordata > Mammalia > Chiroptera > Phyllostomidae > Desmodus > Desmodus rotundus. The sequence goes on from NC_071392.1 coordinate 121,243,433, forward strand.
TCTTGGTTGTGCCCCTCATTGTGACCAATTAAAACAAATAATGCAGTACCGATTTCTTTCATCTCTTTATTACTTTTCTTTTCATGGACAGTTCTAGCTAAGAGCTCATAAATTTTATTTTTTACTTTTTAAATACCTTAGGCATTCCTCAGTCACATATTAGAGGTTGGAGGTTTATTTTTTAGCCAGTGATCATATATCAGCACCCAAAAGATGAGAGGATTTAAGGGAAAAAAAGATTAAACTTTCTGTGCTTCCAAGGTTGTCATTTTCTTCTGGCTCTAAGCCCAGTCCTGGAACCAGAAGGAGCGATGCCCCTCCCCTTGCGGGAGGTGGATTCCTGTAAGTGGTGTGTTAGAGTGAATGTGTGCTAGGAGAAAGCACTGGTGCTCACGAATGCGGGTGGCATGCCAAGCTCGTAGCCCATGTTTTTGCATAAGATCATTTGAAGGCACTGGCCAAGTGGTACAATCACAAGGTTGCTTAGAGGCCCACTTTCTTTAAAATATGTTTTGCTGACAATGACTTTTAGTGATGTGAATCCAGCGCATGTCCCATAGCGATGATATATCAGAGAAAAAGTAGGATACTTGTAAGTTTATCCCTTGATTTTACACATTGTGTTCTCCATTGGTCTGGCAGCTTCTACTGGTCCTTCGTGTGATACGCCTCTCTTCTCCCTTCCGGCTTCTTCCCCACATGTTTCTTTTTTGTCCAGGAAGCCTGTGCTGAAATGCTTTGATTAGTAAATGCTGGGGACCTAGTCTGCTCTGAGGCAAGCTGAATAGCTTTAAGAAGCTCTTGGTAAAAAAAAAATATTGTTCCAAGATCTTTCTTTTTATAGCACTGAAGGAAAATCCTAGCATTTTACACTGTGTCTTACCCATACCCCCTTGCCTGTTGTGGCTACATTATACCACAGAGCAGAGCCACCCATAAGCCTCTGCTTTCACCCTCAGGGACAGCAATAACATGCTCCTTTCCCTAACCCCGCAGCAAAGAAGGTGGGCAGCTCAGATGATAGATTTAGGAATTAAAAACCAGAGTTAGCAAGTAGTTTTTAGGTAGCTTTGGTGGAACCTTGAGAGCCTGTTTGGGATTGATGGAAACATAAATATGCACATCATCTTAAGGGATACAGATGTATGCTTTGTACCCGCTATGCACTTATTTTCATTATTTTTTCCTCTTTATTGTTGGCTCTGTAAATCTTATTGACTCTAATTAGCAACAACGAGTTTCCGAAATGACTATTTTAAGCCTGGTGTTTTTTCTCCTGTCAGTGTGTATTATGTGAAGAGGATCAGTTTAGTTGTAACCACGGGTGAGAGGGGGCTCCTGAGTATTGGAGAGGTTATCCTGTTAGGCTAGGCCTTTTCTCTGGAGTGCTGTCCTGCTGGGGCCAGAAACCAACACAGGAAGGGTCAGCCATGAAAACCGTGTGAGCTGCAAGAAGACTCTGCATCACAATTTTGGAAGAAAAGCTAAAGAAGAAGAAATAAAAAAGGGCCAATGCTATAGAGAGCTAATAAAAACCTATCCTGCTAGGATAGGAAACAAAGTAGACCTTTGCCTTGCAACTCGATGCCCTGCTTCTGTGCCAAGAATGGTGTAAAAATAAAACTAGTCACTACTCGTTCAGATCCAGGAAGTTCAGTATAGTTCAGTACACCCTTCCTCGCATCACTGAAACAGGAGTTGGGAGAGGGGCAGTACACATATTTCAATTAAAAAGAAATAGGAGGAAAAATACACATTGTATATGGACTCCAACTACTTTCTCTCTCTCTTTCTTTTGGTTACAGATCTTATTTATCTTCAATTGTGCAGATAATACCCAAACACATTCTTTGTGTAAAAGAGTAACGCAGGGTAAATGTCCTTCACCCCTCTCTACCGCTGCCCGCCGTCCTAGTCCTCTCTCCAGAGTTAATACTGGTAACAGCTTCTTGGTGTCTCCCAGGTGGCTTTTAAATGAAGCTGTATATGCATTAACTATGGAAATATTTCATGTTGTTTTGTTTATATCCAGTTGTATCCTAAATGACGTATTATTATTTTTACTGTTCCACAAACTTGCTTTTCATTTCACAGGTGAATTAGAGAACCATTCATGTAAGTACATGTGTATCTACCTTATTCTTTTAAATTGCTCTAACCCATCCCGTGGAGTGGATTACTGAATTTTATTTAACAGAAAAACTTCTTGTTGCTGGACTGTTGGTGTTTGTCTGTTTCTAATTTTGGACTACAGACAATAATCCTGAAAGAACACCCAGCCTTGCGTACCCCTCTCTAGGTATATGGGTCAGGGTTTCCCTGAGGTAAATTCTCAGAAGTGCCATCGCTGATTGAAGGCTATACATATCCCAAATTGTATTTAATAGTTGTGTCATATTGTAACCCTGCAGGCCTTGTGTGAGAGAAACTGTTTCCTCCAGCCCCACCAATGCTAGTAAGAAATGTTTTAGTTTTTGCCAGTCGGATACAACCATTGTTCCTGTTTTAATTGACTGTTGCCTGGTTTGCTAAAAAGCTGTGTATATTTTCAGACATTTTTGGACCAGTTCTGTTTTCTCTTACATAGATTACCTACTATATCCCTTGCTTCCTGTTGAGAGTTCTCTACATTTTCTAGATGTGGTTCCTTTAGCTGTTATAAATGTTGCAAATACTTTCTTCCTGTCTGTGGCTTGTCTTTGAATTTCTTAACTTTCAACTTAGGCATGACAAAAGATGACTTGACATTTTCAACTTTGATGTATTCACATTTCAACCTTTTTTTCTTTTCGCCTTATTTAGGCCTCTTATTCATCATCCTCATTGCCACCGTTATTATTAATTTAGGTTTTTAATGCATGTATAATTAACTTAGTCCATTTGGGTTCTAAGTGGCTTATGAACAACAGATGTTTATTTCTCATAGTTTTGGAGACTGGAAGTCCAAGATCAGGGTGCCAGTAAGGTCAAGTGAGGGCCCTCTTCTGGGTTGTAGACCTCTGGTGGCATCTTTCCATGGTGGAAGAGCTAGGAATCTTTCAGGGGACTCTTTTATAAGGGCACTAATGCCATTTGTGAGGACACTCCCCTGAGGACCTAATCACCTCCCAAAGGCTCCACCTCCTAGTACCATCCTTGGGTATTAGCTTTTCAACATATGAATGGGGGAGGGAGACAAATGTTCAGACTGTAGCATTCACATAATATATTTTGAGGACTGGTGTGAGGTGAATCTATAAATTTGATTTCTTTAAATAAATGGGTAGCCCTGTGTGTTGGGGGCTCCCTTCTTTCTGGTTGGTTCCAGCTGTGATAGCACCCTCTCCTTTGGCTTTCTTCTAGCTCAGGGTGTGTAGGGCCTGGGAGGTAGGTGATGAGATGGCAGGTTGACTTCAGTTATGCTCCCATTTTGCTCCTAGTGCTGACACCTGCACCACCTGGTTTGATAGCTCATAGATCACAGGTGGCAAACACAAGGTCCGAGGGCTGAATCTGGCCCTCCATCTTGTTTTATCCGGCTCGGCGCCTTGTTTCTTCCCAGCGGCAGCGCCAAGCTCCTTGCCCCTAGTTAAGGAGTAGTTACATTTATACAGTCCTAAAGTTACATTCGGCCCTTTGAAGGCAACCTCGAGGCTGTTGTGGCCCCAGTGACAATGAGTCTGACACCCCTGTCATAGATTCCCTCCTGTGTTTTAATGCCCGTGAGCATTAATGTCATTTTTTACTTCATTTTTATTTCATTTATCATCTGCCTTTCATACTTTTTGATTCAACAAGTGCAATACTTTCTGTTTACCCATGATTAGAGATTATAGACCTAAATTTATACCTGCATATTCAGTTGTTTCCAGGATATCAGGACAGGAGCGACGGGCTCTACCATCTGCTCCATCTGCCCTCTCGTTCTGGCCTGTGATTTTCCGTGAGATGCCTTTGGGATCCTTGTACAGAGCGATGATTAAGTTTCTATGAATAGCAACTGTAGACTGCCTTCTCCTATGGTAACCTTAAATTTTTTTACAGAGTTCAAAAGCAAAGTTTAAAAATTAAATATTTACATAAGCCATAGTGACATATTTCAGCATAAGAGTCCAGAGTTCAGTAATATTTTGAACGATGCATAATAAACTTCTACAACAAAATCTAGGTATATTAAAAATTTAGTCTGGCCTCCATAAAGAACTACCCGCATGCCCCATTTCATTAATCATTGTTTGGCAAAGGGGCTTCCCCTTTTGGATACTCTTCTCCAGTATATCCCAGAAACATCAACATTGACCTTTACTGTGTATGATGAATAGGGTGGGGCACTGAACAGTCGAATGAGTGTGACGAAGGGGTTGTGAATTAAGAAGGTGAACTCAATTCGTTTTTATTTGGTAGCTTTCCCCAAAGCCTATAACAATAACTGAAATCACCTCTGTAAAATCGAAGTGCATGTGTGGAGGACTGGGACTGTTGCTTGCTCTGAGACATACACCAGTCATTGACAACTGGCCTAAGTCTTTTCCTTTCCCCTCCCTGAGTTTTTGAAGAAATTATTGGCCAGAGCAGATGCAGCATGAAATCCATTTTGAAGTCCTTAGTACTCCAGAGGGTGTAAGTTGGAACCTAGTGGCCAGCATTCGCTTTTTCTGGCTACTAGAACTTATTTTGCCACCTATACCACTACTGGGAAGTTCCTAGGAATTAATACCCAACCTGACCCCAGGAGTTTCATGGGTAAATATCACAGCTCCATCACCTCTTGGGTGGGAAAATTCAAAAGTACATGGTTTGTGTCTTTTCCCACCTCTCTCCAGTGGAACTGAGCCCATACAAGCACAGTGGTAACTGGCTGGAAGACATACCCTCCATGGGTTTCCTTCCCTTCCTGTCTTGATTCCCCATTCCTGATGTATCCAGGAACCACCTTTAAAATAAACGAATATTACTAGAATCCATGTCTAGGAACTGCTTAATATAGATACTTAATGCTTGACAACTTAATATAGATGCCCCTAATTGAGGGTATTAACAGGATTCCTTAGCAGGAGGCTCTGGTACCTGTTTCGTGAATACTTTGTTTGAAGCCAGGGTGGTTTTCTTAAAACTCCTAATTAGGGAGGTAGGAAGGTGATTAAGAAAACCAGGTTTGAAATCAGATGTGGGTTTGAGTTCTGGCTCCGCCTTATATTAAATGAGTCACCCCTGGAGAATCTTTTCCACAATCCAAGCTTCGCTTTGACTAACTGTAGAATGAGGTGTTACCTTTTAGAGATGTTGGGAGGTGTGATGCATGAGGTGTCCGGCACAATGCCTGGCAATTCGTAAACTCTCAGTGCTTTGTGGTGGCTTTAAAAAAACATGAATCATATAATTTTACTTTTTTAAATTTCATTTTCATTGAGGTGTAATTGACAAGTGAAACTGTGAGATACTTAAAGTGTGCAATGCAATGATTCGATGTACGCACACATTGTGAAAGGGTTCCCCCGTCTAGTTCACTCTTCCATCCCCTCAGGTGTTTATTATTTTTCTGTGTGGGGACCATTTGAGTTCTACTCTCTCAGCAAATTGCAACGACGCCGTACGGTGTGATCGGTTATAGACGGCATGTCATACACGAGGTTCTCAGGCCTTGATCATCTTGCAACTGAAAGTTTGTCCCCAAAGCTTCCTCCTCCTTCACCCCCTCCCTGTTTTTGGCAACCACTTCTCAACTTTCCTACTTTCTGTTTCTGTAAGTAGATTTTGTTTTCCCTCTGTCTGGCTTATTTCACTTAGCATAATGCCCTCAAGGTCCATTATAGTGGCTTTTATTATTGGTGTATAATAAACAATTAGTCTCTGACTAAACAATTAGTCCCTAATTGTTAGGGACCATAAATGTGCTGTTTTGAAAGCCAACTGACCATCTGTTTACATATAGTTTTAAGTCTATTTTTTTCTTCTTAAAGTACCAGTGACTTGTTTTTCTGTAGCCTGTGTTGTGGTCTTTTGCTGTAAAGCATTGAAGCTGAGGTCTGTCTGGGCAAATATGATGTTTATGTATTTCACGGTCTTTGGGAAACAGAGCCATGGAAGGCAAAAGAAGGGATTTATTTTTTAGGAGACCTTTTCAGGATAACTCTACTGCATCATCATAGGGGAAAGTGTTTTTGGACCCTTGGGAATTTGAAGAATCTCATGGAATAAGCTGTAGGGTGATTTAAAAGTCTTGGATAGGAGAGAATGATATTTATAAGAAGAATTGGACTCCATGATGGGTGTCTGTTTTCCTGAAATAATCATATTAGCATTATCCCGGCTATATGGACACCAGGTAGCTCCTGCTCCTTCGCATGTACCCACTCCTGTAGTTTAGTATTTTGTGGCATAATTTAGATAGTCAGTAGCCTGTCAAATTGCTGAGGAACAAGTTTCTCATCATCAAATCCATTTCCAGATTAAGCTCCATTTATTCTTAACCCGACCTTTTTTTCACTAGCATAAGCCCCAAAGTTTTTGCCTCAGTGAACTCCGGCTTACACAGGATAAACAGCTGTTACAACTGCTTGGGCTATGTACGTGCAACATAGCAAGGAATATTATTAAAATGAAATCTTTTACAAGTCCTTCTTAGAGGCTGGGATTCATAGATTTTTAGTAGAAATTTTAATAAAGTGTGACCTGTTGAACTGTACTGTGGAATTAGGCTGGTTATAAGGAAATGGCATCATTGCCGTTTCTTTGGAAATCATTTTTAGGGTGTAGGTGCATTAATATGATTTTCATGTCACTTCATCGTGTGAAGAACAACAGCTGTGCTCATTTGAATACATTGTAAGCAGGGTTGAGAAATGTAAAATACCCTGGATTTTAATTCCAACTTGATTACTCCTAATGTGGGCGGGGCACAAGTAGATGCACAGTAGTGAATGCACGAAACACAGTTAGTAAAGCTGTTGTATCGTCATAACCTTCCTGTCTTTTTCCATAGGAACAATTGTAAGCCTACTTTTACCCCTGTAAAATTTAATTACAAAATTATGCCTCAGTTTTCTGAGTTGCTTTTATTTAGCTGGTCCCAGTCTAACATGAGAAATTTACATTGAGTGCTTTCCATGCTCTGAAGCTATTATAATGGGATATTTTTACCTTTTAATATCAAAATTAGTTTGAGACACTGTATTGGAGGAATGCATGCAGGAAATACACTTTGCATATTGTTCATAATTTGATTTCCTGTTATGCAGAAAACCCATTTGCTTTGTTGTGAATAGAATTCCCAGATACTTGGTATTAACATAATGTTGTGCTCTTTGTTTGAATTACAGATGTTGTAGATAGAGCGAACATTTCTGTTTTTCTCTAGTTCATTTTCTTGCCAATCCAAGATTTGTTTGACCCTCCTGATGGGGGTTCTTGTTAAGCTCTTTTTACATTTAATAGCAAGATAGCCTCTTTTTTTCCTTCAAGTTAGTACAAACTGCCAATTGTAAAAATAGTCACAGAGATGGGAAGTATGGCATGGAGAATATAGTTGATATTAGTGTAATAACTATGTATGGTGTCAGATGGTGACTACTTCATATAAATGTCTAATTAATGGGTAGTATACCTGAAACTAATATAATACTGTATGTCAACTGTTAAAAAATAAAAATATTCAAACAAAAACAGAAAACAAAACAGTCAAGTTTTTATAACAAAAAACTAGATGGACAGTAGAGTCATTTAAACATCACAATAAAAATAAGCTAAAATAAAAATACAATTATTACACTTTTCATATTTTATTATTGTTTATTCTATTTAAATTTAAAAAAGGCAAGAACAAATTTTGCACGTGCTCTAGTTCAATTTGCACATACCTTTAATTTATGTTTGTATTATCAATGTTATCATCATCACCAATAATAGGAAAACACGCATATGGTGTTCTCAGCGTGCCAGGTACTGTTCTAATACATATGTACACACACACACGTACACACTCACTTAATCATTTCCACTATTCTCTGAGGACAGGGCAGTCATTGTCCCCATTTACAGGTGAGCACATTGACGTGCACACAGAGGTTAAATAATGAACCCTGGTCATCCAGTTGGTTGGTAGGAGAGGCAGAAGTAGAACTCAGGCAGTCTGGCTGTGTGTCCTGGTTCTTAACTTACTGCTTTTTGAGGACCCTGTTTAATGTGTACAGTTAAGTTTCCCTGCGAGATGTTTTCCCTTAGAGTTGTCTGAAAATAAACCTCAACAGACACATTACTTTTGTGAGAAAGAGGCAACCAGTATGAAGTGGTTCTCAACCTGGACTGCTCATTGAAATCACCTGGGCCCTGCCCCTAGAGAGTCTGATTTAATTGCTCTGTGGTGTGGCCAGGACATTGGGCTTCTTTTGTTCTTTTTGAAAGGTTCTCTCATTTGATTCTAATGTGCAGCCAAGGTGAACACTAATAGAAAGCAAGCTGACATCACAAATTAATTCAGTAAGCTTCCTGAGAGGATGTGCTCACTTTGCCTTTCCTGTTTGTGGCCTCATTTCTACCAGAAGTAATACTCAGTTTGAGCACCCAGAGGCCCAGCAAGGTTCTGAATTATTTGGCTATGATTGAACAGTATCCCCTATACTGGACTTAGGAAGGCAGGAAATGGCTAGCATTTCGAAGGAAGATTCTCAGTATCTAAGATTGAATCAATATTTATTTTTGATTCAATCTTAGATACTGAGAATCTTCCTTCGAAATGCTAGCCATTTCCTGCCTCCCTAGAATCCAGCCACATAATTCAGGAACCTTGCTGGGCCTCTGGGTGCTCAAACTGAGTATTACTTCTGGTAGAAATGAGGCCACAAACAGGAAAGGGCAAAGTGAAGCACATCCTCTCAGGAAGCTTACTGAATTAATTTGTGATGTCAGCTGCTTTCTATTAGTGGTTCACCTTGGCTGCAACATTAGAATCAAATGAGAGGAACCTTTCAAAAAGAACAAAAGAAGCCCAATGCCCTGCCCCTAGAGGAGGTCTGATTTAATTGCTCTGTGGTGTGGCCAGGGACATTGGGCTTCTTTTGTTCTTTTTGAAAGGTTCTCTCATTTTGATTCTAATGTGCAGCCAAGGTGAACACTAATAGAAAGCAAGCTGACATCACAAATTAATTCAGTAAGCTTCCTGAGCGGATGTGCTCACTTTGCCTTTCCTGTTTGTGGGCCTCATTTCTACCAGAAGTAATACGCAGTTTGAGCAGAGGCCCAGCAAGGTTCTGAATTATTTGGCTTATGATTGAACAGTATCCCCTATACTGGATCTTAGGAAGGGCAGGAAATGGCTAGCATTTCGAAGGAAGATTCTCAGTATCTAAGATTGAATCAAAATAAATATTTTTGTAAGTTTCAGTTGTTGGAAACTTATTTAATTCCCAGAATGTTTCCAGGTACTAGTATTTGTTTAATCCTTACTGAATGAGCCCTCAGCCTTCACACCCTGCTTATGGGCCTTTGTGTTTATGTTTTTCTCGATCTATCAGACAAGATGCTGTTCGGATTCCATATTTAATTAAATAGCTGCACTGTTTGAATCAGCGATTGTGATTGTTTAAAATGATTTTATTTAATTATTTCATTTTATATCTTAAGTTTCTATTACGGATACAAAAGCAGATATCTTATTAAATTACAACAACA